>NC_133768.1:81600280-81949030 GCF_036562045.2 Rhinolophus sinicus | reverse complement strand
CAAAGAGGTTAGGTAACTTGTCCCAAGTCAAACAGCTAATAAATGGCATAGCTAGGACCTCAAATTCAGGCCTATTCAATTCCAAAGTTAATGTTCTTATTCTCTATAATAGTTAAGAAACTGAAGAGATTGTGATAGGAGGGGAGCTGCAGGTAACATGTGAAATTCAACCTCCTAGAACTTTCAAGTTGGCAGAATGGTAACCACAACAGTTTTTATGAAACAAAGATTCTCAGTGAAGCAGCAGCTGCACAGAAATTCTCAGGAATGGGCACAGACGCCACTTTGACACACTTGGGGAATTAAAATACTAAGAGCCAATATCAAGTCTCATACCCTGCACCAGTACTTTTTGGTAGAGAATACTTCCACCAAGAACTATTTTTTCCCACCAAGAGATGCTGAATCTTCTGGAGATATTCCAAGGACTACTAGCTTTTTGAACTCTTGGATGAATGGCCCGCATAGAACCCAGCTCCCCAGCATCCTATGTCAAACCTGCCAGACAGTTTCAGAGTGAGTTTTACCCCAGGGTGACGGCTCTTCAGGTCAAACGCTGATGAATTCTGGGCCTAAATAGCCACTAGGTAATGACCTTATTTAGGATATAACAATCAGTGTTCTCCTTTGTTCCAAGAAGTAGCCAAACTGCTCTCTATCCCCACTCAACTATTTTTTTTTTTACCAACAGTTATTGGAAAAGGGTTGAAAATCCTAGCATCATATAATAGACAAAGAAAGCATTAAAAGGATGACTAAAAGGGTGTATTGCTGACTGAACTATTTTTCATTGGGTCTAGAAACTTGACAGAAGGGGGAAAAAGTTAAACTGTGTTTTAATTTCCCAAAGGGCAGCCCTTACCCCAACTAACAGTAAAGGAGTGTCCAGCACCTGCAACCACCAATGCTGAGGATCCCTTCCCCTGGCCCAAGGCCTGACCCAGAATCCTTCCCCAGAAAGAGTCTAGGTTAGTAGGTACCAGGCATGGCACATCTCCCAGATGTTGAGGCAAAAGGTGCTCATTTAACTCCAGCTATTAATCAGAAGCCGTCTACACTAACCTTCCTCTAAAACACAGGAGAATAATAAAAACATCTGACATTGGGGGTGTGTTGGCTCTCAGAGTGCAGGGAGGGAGGAGTGAGGTTGCAGGAGGGGTGGGGAAGGCAAAGTAAAGAAAGGAGTTCCATTTCTTTCCTTCACTTTTCTTTCAGAAACTGCCAGAAAGGGATTTGGTTTGCTTTTCCTGAGTAGCTCATAAAATCCTATGGTTGGTTCCTGTCATAACTTTCCTTGGTTTCTCCTAACCAGTATGGCTGAGAGAAAACGTAGGACCTTCAAAGTAGCCCCACTTCCTAGAGGGAATCCAGATAATGCTGGCTCCTGTTCTAAAGCAACTGGTAGGATTATTTAGGAGCTTGCTGTGCTTCTGTTTGAAAATGGAGGTTTTATCTTCATGCCAGAGGACTACCATTGTCATGCAGGGTGTCACGCGGGGTCTCTGGTCCCACTCCCCACACGAGACCACAGGATATGGCGAGGTCAAAAAGGAACACTCATGGAGTCATAGATAGGGGAGTCATACCACTATATTCTCGCTGGCAGCTGGGTTGGAGACACAGGAAGCAGGAGCCACACTATCTGCAGCCTGCCGTTCACTTCTCTGCCAACCAGCCCCACTTGCTAGCTGCAATCCGCTGTGCTAACTGCAATCTGCTCTTGATAGCTCAGCCACCATCTTCTTGCTAGCCCCCATTTTTCTGCTAGCGTAGCCACAGCAGTTATATTGGTGGCCAATGGCTCACTGGTTACAGCTGACGGCCAAGGAGCCACAGCTGATGGCCATCCAATCACAGTCGATGGCCATTTACTACCTGAGCCAGCACCTTTCCACGTGAGGGTGAGAGCCTGGAAACTGCACTCCTGGCTCTGTCCCCACAACCATGTTTCCCCGAACATAAGCCCTAGCATGATTTTTCAGGATGACAGCCCCTGAACATAAGCCTTAAGGAGTCTTTTGGAGCAAAAATTAATAACGACATGGTCTTATTTTCAGGGAAACATGGTAGGCAGCACTTTGCAACAATGGCCCCAGAAGGCTCCTATACTAAGGCTCCTCCCCTGACATTCTTATGCATCAGGTCTTGATAGCTCCTTAAATGTGCTTTTTCAACATTTACTCCAGGTGGTTCTGATGATGGGGTTCCTAGACCATACTTTGAGAAATACTGCCCAGATATCCAGAGAGTTTATTTGAATAGATTATTTAATATACTGGTGAGTTTAAGGGAAGTTGTAAAATATATATGTACTCTATACCCACACAACATACTCTAAACTCAACAACAGAGATCCTCTTAGTGCTGTTTTGAATCACCTGCCTGAGCTTGAGTGCCATAGTCAGGTGTGTGTGTGTGGGGGGGTGGATACTGTTTGATGGTTTAGGATGCCAACTGAATTGAAAATATTTCTTTATTAAATGGGTATTTACTTGCTGTCTAAGCATCATAAGTTAGTTTTTAGGCAAAGCAAGATGTATGGTATCCTTTTAGGGTTCTAGATCCACAGAAATCCTTGACTTTTTCCATTTACCTTTGGCTGGAGCTAGTGAGGTCTCAGAAATAATAACTAAAATGATTCAGAGAACAGGGATGAACTTTCTCTGACTTTTCAAAAAGGCAACGTCTAGTGGAAGTTTTAACATAATTAATTCACCAGTTCAGCATTTATTGAGCAACTGCTATGGACCAAGCACAATTCTAGGTGTTAGGGATACAGTAGCAAATAAAACAGATGAAAACCATTCTTCATGGAGTTTATGTTGTAGTGGGGGATATGGACAATAAGCAACATAAACAAGCAAAATATACAATGTGGAGATAGTGATAAAAGTGCCAAGGAGAAAAAATAACACAGGAAGGGGGATTATGAAATGTCAGGATGGAGGACTAAAATTTTAAATAGGTTGACTAGCAAGGTGTCACTAGAAGGTGGCTTTTGTATCGAGACCTCAAGGAAGTGAGGGAGCTGGCCACACAGACATGGAGGAAGACTATTCCCGGTAGAGGGAACAGCACATACAAATGCCCTGTGAGAAGAGCACACCTGGAATGTTTGAGGAACAGCAAAACAGCAGTGTGTCTGGAGCAGAAAGTTGTAAGAGGCATGGTCAGAGAGGCAGTGGGGAGACATTACGAAGTTAGTGGGAACTTAGATGTTGTCATCCAGTTCCAAAAGACCAGAATTGCAAGACCACTCTGAAGAATGAAAACATTTCAGAAAAATAAAACAAGAGACATTACTCTGTACACTGAATATTAAATTCATAGTTCCAAGAGATAACACAAGCCAAATATACAGGGAGAGGTGTTAGATAAATTAATGGATGGCAGTTGCATAAAGAAGTTAGGAAAAGTTTGGGACCACTCCTAATTTTGTGTGATTGATCCCACGAAAGGTTACTGTAGCATTCCTCCCCTTTTCCTAGAATCAAAACCAGAATGTTGGGTTGGATGCCCTGTTTCCCCGAAAATAAGACTTAGCTGGACAATCAGCTCTAATGCGTCTTTTGGAGCAAAAATTAATAGAAGACCTGGTCTTATTTTACTATAATATAGGACCGGGTCTTTAATATAATTATAATATAATATAATATAATATAATATAATATAATACCTGGTCTTATATTAATTTTTGCTTCAAAAGATGCATTAGAGCTGATTGTCTGGCTAGGTCTTATTTTCGGGGAAACACAGTGGTATTATCAGCCTGACCCATGAGCACTGTGTTAAGTTCCTGTGTGGGGACAGAGTCCCAGAGAGCAGTTTCCAGGCTCTCAGCCTCACGTAGAAAGGTGCTGGCTCAGGTAGTGGATGGCCGTCAGCTGTGGCTAATTGGCAGTCAGCTGTAACCAGTTAGCCAATTAGCCACTGATATAACTGCTGCGGCTACACTGATTGGTGAGTCGAGTCGGGAGTTGAGTTGAGAGTCAGTTGGTCGGTTGACAGGCAGAGAAGCAGGCGGCAGGTTGCAGGTCATGTGACTCCAGCCTCCAGCTAGACTATAGTGCCTCCAGTGAGTTGATAGTGGTATGACTCCCCTACCTATGGCTCCGTGGGTGTTCCTTTTTGGCCTCACCATATCCTGCGTTCTTATGTGGGGAGTAGGACTAGAGGACCCGCAGGCCACCTCAGACGACAAATGGCACAGCGAGCAGGGTCTCCCGCACGACACCCAAGCATTGGAATCACAGGCCATAAAAGAACCACATTTGAAACCAAGATCGTAGCTAAGGTTGTCACTGGGTCAACATACAATGGTACTGGGGAAATATGAAGGGAAGTGAAAGCTGCAAATATCAAAGAGGTCCCTGGTGCTGTGTAGAGCTAGTTTAGAAAGAACTAGTGAGTAAACACAAATGGAAATTCTGTTCACCTGCTAAATTACGTCATTTGCCACTGGTGTCCAGTGAAGAGATGGCTCATTACCTGGCCTTCAGAGACACTTGTTCCTACACAAATATCTGGAGATTCTTAGGAATGTGAGGTGCTCTGGGGTGTGTCTTTGAGGTGTGAAAAATGCTGTCAAGAAGCCCAGAGGAGACTGTTTTGAAGTCCCTACAGAGGAACCCAACAAGGAGCCCTAGGACCAGATAGTTTGGAGAGGTGTAGGCCATCTATAATGAGGACAAGGTGACAGGCTCCATCCTTACCTCCCTGGGAGTGGGGACACTTAGTTCCTCAGGGTGCTCCTATCAGCCTCGTACCCATGGGCAGTAAGTATAAGTAAAGGCAGTGTACAATCTATGCAAACCAAGCTTACAGACAAGCCCTCTTCAACCTGTTTTTGTTCCCTCCACCAAGCACTCCTACGGAGAAATCTCAGAGGTTTTATTGACACAGGTTGTGCCTCTCACACCAATAAGTCCTTCCTGTTAATTAAATGGGGGTACAGGACAAGAGAACATGCAAACCCTCTAACCTTGTAGACTCCATTGAATGATTGGGTTCCTATCCTGAGGGCTAAGAGGAGCCCCTGTATGCTTTCTAAGCAGGGGAGCAATCTGAACTTCTTGTTTCTTGTTTTCACTGGCAAGGGAACCAGCAGAGAGCATGCACCTTGCCATTAATGAGCCTATTGACCTGAAGTGTCAATATTGCTGTAGAAAAAAGGGACAATAGTTCATGAAAGATTTATGCTTGAGGAATTCTTCAGCCAGAGGAATATCCAACTTTGGAGACCAATGATAGCATATGGACTTGACTCATTTCCTTTCTCCCACTTTCTCCAGAGCTCCTTTGAGCCCTCATCTGGACCCGTTCGCTCACAGTCCTTGACCACACTTGCCATGCTTACCTCTCCCAGCAGCATTCAGCTGCCCATTGGTTTCAGCACCCCAGTCTCCACCCAGGGATGTTTGGATTCTTCAGTTGCTCTACACAAGATGGTTTTAAACCCCCAGAAACAAAAGAAGAAGAACCTTCAAGAGACTGTAAGTCTTTTGAGAGGCCTGGGAATAAACTCCTACATAATAAAGGATGAGTTCCAAGTTTTGCAAACTGTACCTAGGGAAGTGGTATGGTTTTGGATACATACCCTAAGTAGGGTTGGTAAAGTCAAGGGTACTGTCCCAAGCTTGACACCTCCAGAGAGGTGAGCAAACTTGCATCTAGTGGGTGAGATGGCCTATGCATGTGAGACTTACATAAAAGGGACTGAAGAAAGCAGAAACAGTGACTTAAACTCCCAAAAATTGCTGATTGTCTTAGCATCTGGGAATTCACTCAACTCTCTTTGTAGAGGATATTCAACCATAGGCCAGATCAGGATTCTTTTAATTATTAATCAGGAAAGACACATAAGTTATAAATTGCAGCATTGCAATTTGGGACACCACCAAGCATTAAAAACTCGGCTATTAACCCTTCCAAAGATCTTTTGGTGTCACACTGATGTCAGAAATTTCTGTCACATGACTTTGTAGAAGGCAGAGTTACACTTAGGTGAGCCAGTTCTGTTAAAAACATGGCCACAGATCAGACTCAGAGATCTGACAGCAAAGAAAAGTGGTAGTTAATAGTAGAGAGGGGACTTTTAGTATAGAGATCAAGAACCTTGCCCATCTTTGTAAGTCCCTCAGGGCCACACTGTTTATCATAATCCAGTGTAATAGATCATGTTCATTATTTGTCTGAGTCATCACGGAAACTTAAACTATGTTCCCTGATCTCTATTTAAGAATACAGTGAAGTAATACTTTTGGAAAAGATTTTTACTAAAAGCTAAGAATTAAAAGATGTTGATGTTTATAAAGATGTGTCAGTTATCTGGACGATTCACTTTGGTCAAACACCCAATTTCTCAATGACTATGGGCTATAAGTGAAGGGCTGTACATCAGCACTGAAAGGGACTAAAAGATCTTATAATTAAAGCATTTTACAGGGAAGGACATTAAAGCACAAATAGTTACCCAAGCACACCCTAGTGGTGGCAAAAGTAGGACTAGAACCCAGTCTTCGGACTTCAACCCATTACTTTTTTCACCCCCATCATGTTGCCCCCCCATCTCAATTTAGCTTTAGTAAGAGAACAAAGTACAAGTTGAAAGAAGAGTTAGTAGGGTGGTGGGCCCAGGGAGCCCTCTGGGGTTCTGGCAGGATGTCCTTGGTTTTGTGTCAAGCAGAGGGTGACCAATTACTATGTGCTAAACCCTATATATGCATTATCACCTGGACACTTCACCGCAAACCTGGGAGATGGGCAATGCTGGCCAAGGGAAATTTAGTATGACCTTTCTGACTTTCTTCCTTCTGCATAACCTAATTGAGGAAAGACCTGGGTAGCACTCTCTAAGAAGGCTGGGACACCTGCTTCTTCCTTGTGACTCTCCCTGACATGCAGATGAAATAAAAGTGTCCAGCATCATATGTGACACAGAGGCTGCTGCAACTTGCTCCGTGCTTTGGAATTTGTTAGGTCTGCAAGTCCTACATGGGATTCTCCTTATCCCCAATTTACAGATGTGGACATAGAAAATTAGAGAATAACTTGCCCAAGGGCACAGAGTGTAAATGATGGAGCAGATCTCCACCCAGGTCGACCTGACCACATAGACTCAAAAATAAATAATTTTGAACTGAGTCTGTTTGCATGGGCACTTCAAATGGGAGCATAAAGAGTTGTATGTTTGTCTTTAGATGCACGTCATAAAGGTTTACATTACCCGAATTCTGGACAATGTTCAGTGCAGTGCCACTTGGACATCTCCAAAGCTGCACTGTAATTATCTGGAAACTTTGTTTATACTAAACCAATTTCAACCCTTAAGTATAAGGGCTGAAACCTTCATCTTTTTCTCTCTTCCTTCCCAACAAAACCACAGTGCTTTTTCTTCTTTTGAGCTGGAAAGACATAATTCATATTTTCACAAAATTCCCTGAAAAAAAGACAAACAGGATTTGAATTTGACTTCCAGGTCTGATGAAGCAAATATCAGAATTCTAGTGTTGCGAAGAATATGCTTGTTATCAGGCCCAACACCCCCATTTGCAGATTTATGGCCTTGCAGTGTGGTTCAGTGGTTTTCAGGATGTTTTAGAGAGTTCCCTGAAGCGTATCACTCAGAGATCAGAAACTTCAAAGGGAGGTGATCTACTTCCAATGAGTAAAATGATCACCAGCCGATAGATGCCACTGGAAATAATTTTCATTGTTAATGGTATTGTTATGCTCCCAGCAGAGCCATTTGGATATCAGGGACTTTTTTCTTGATGTTTTTTGATTTGGGCAACCATGTTGTGGTAGGTGGAGAACTCTTCAGTCTGATTTAACCTCTTTCTTTCTCTCTTTTAGGTAAAACCAAAGCAGGAGGAGCCAAACCTTCCACTGGTTTCTGAAGGGAAGAGTACAACCAGATCAATAGACGCTTACCGAAAGAAGCCCCCAAAAGACAGTGCAGGTTGGCACACCTTTACCCTCACCCAGAAACATGTGCTGTAAGCTTAATTTCATAGTGCTATGTGACAGGAGCTATATAATGAGAATTACCCAGGCCTGCTATCCTTGGTCCTCAGAGAGCTTTCAATTTAAGATACATACTAATGTGGTCCAGGTTTCTCCATCTAAACTGCCTAATTAATACACTTGCCAATTGTGTGGAATTTAGGTAAAGGGTTATACGTGGATCCCTACTTTATCTAAATGAATTTTCAACCAGAAATGTTTTGTGATTGTTTGTAAGTTTCTCTTTTTTAATTTGTTTTTACTCTTTTTTAAAAAATAAGTTTCTTTAATCCACTCTAAGTCTAATGTGCATGCTGAGTTCCTCAGCGAGCCCAGATATCTGAGGGCAGCCAATGGTTTCCCCTTCAGCATTCCCCTCAGCAACAGAACCAGACCATAATAATGGAATTGGCCAAAAACTAGTTTTTTAAATTTGCATTTCTCTTCTGGTATAGAGAAAAGGTCTTGCATTAACAGTGAGACCAGTTCCCATATCCATGGGCAACGAGGGCTGGGGCAGCTTCACACAGATGTCTTTGGCAGCCAACACCCATCAAATCCCCAAACAACAAATACTACTGGAATAAAAATCTCTCTCTGTGTGTATATGTGGATGTTGGCTCCAGCTGATAGCAGCACAATTTCAAACGATACTCGATAAAACAAAATTCCAGTTCCACAAATTAAGTCAAAAAGTTTTTTTTTCATATTTTTGCCACAAAGGATTTCGCACCTGGGTTCAAAGACAGGATATCTCTAAACACATTTTCCCATGAAACCTAACAGAACTACAAAACTGTTCTGCAGAAGGAAAAAAAAAAGAAAGCAAGAAAAGAAAGACAGAAAAAGAAAAAAAATAAATGAGCAATCCCTTTACTTTCTTTTCATCTTTTTTCATATTTATTTTTCATAGTTGTCCCTTTTATGCACAGAGGATAGAACTGATTTTGTGTCCATGGGGGCAGATACTGATTGGTTTTCCATACAATTGAGGAAAGTGGTTTGGCATGCAGGTAGCTATGCTCATTGCTGTCTGCTGGATATGAAAGTACTAGGTGGAGCTTGGGATGCAGTGGATGGTAGGGTGGGAAGGCAGCCAGCACCCTCCCACCTGGGGATCAAGCTGAGCACCTTAGTAAAAATACAGAGAGGAGAGGAGCAATCTGTATCACTGTTGCCTTGTGCTTGACCTGAAGACTATGGATCAATGCAATTGTTAAGGCTTTCCAAGAACTGCTTTGCATGTATATTACATCAGATTACTTTAAGGCAAGGGTGTCTAAACTTTTTTCAACGTTTTTCACCAAGGGCCATATGCGGTAAAATACACAAACAGCTGGGCCACTCACTCGAGGTGAAGTACGTATTGCCTCCCCTGGTTTATTTAAGTAAACTAAATATATTTTTGGAATTTGCTGCGGGCCAATTAACAATGAATCATGGGCTGCAGTTGGCCCACGGGCTGCAATTTGGACACCCCTGTTTTAAGACAAGAGAATAGAAAGCAGAAGAAAAGGGGGCTATAACCCTATCTCCCATATAACCCCTGTTGACACCTTTCTAAAAAAAAACCATTACCTGCACATGATATGAAAATTATGTAGAAAATACAAATACTGATTAGAAAGTAAAATTTCCCTTTGCCCTTTCCCAGTTCCCTAAAATGTAATCATTGCTACAAGTGCAAAAATTGCCTTTTGATGTGTCTTACCCTTAATGGTAGACCAGCCTCTTAATATAATGGTGATGAGCCAATCTTGGAATTGGTTCATAAAACTGGGATTTAACTTTGATTTAAAAATTTTCAACTACAGAAGGCCAAAAGTGACCAAGTTGTTCTCTGTCTTTGGAATAGCTACCTTCTTCATACAAGGTACCCGTTGGGCCAAGGCAGACTGTTCTTATATTAGGAAGTCAAAAGCACACATATTTTTTCTTTCTTTATTTCTATTTGGTGCAGGTCCCTCAAGTCAGGAACAGAGCAACAAAACTGAGCTTTATGATAAGACAACAGACCAGGCTGCAAACACAGATGCTGCTGGGAGTCAGGGCTACTCATGGTCAGCAGCATATGGAAGACAATGTGGAAAAAAAGGATCAAGTGCTTCAGGAAAGAGTGAGTGTGGACCCCGAGGAAGAAGCTCTAAACAATTCAGTTGCAAGCTTGGCCTAGGTGATAGAGCTGGGTCCCCAACTGCTGATCAGACTGCACAAGGTAGCCCTTTCTGGCATCTGTCCTTGGAGAAGCAAGTCATGGAGAAGCTCAGAGCTCCACAAGCAGAAACTGCTACCCCTCAGGAATTGCTTTCAGATAAAAATGACATGGGAGGGAGAAAGGCTGATGTAGATGTTGGAGCCAGAAAAGCATCAGCATCACATCCCATACCTGAAGACACAAAAGAGTCCATACTTTGTGGTCCATCACCATATCATGAAGATGGGGCTTCTGGAGCCAAGAAGACAGAAGCCAAAGCTTCTCTCTTACCAGTGGTGGAAATCCCTTCTACAACCCAACAAGATGTCATGTCCTCAGTGGTAGTGGAGGCTCAGGTGTTTGTGGATCCTTCTCATACCCCATCAGAAGAAGAAGATGCTTCCAGCTTTGATTCACAAAGTGTCCAATTTAAAATGGATTCAGCTCGAGATATCCCAACTATCTGCAAAAAAAGCCCTCCTGAAAATGTCCTCCAGGCCTTTACAGCAAGCATTTCGGGTATGGCAAGTGTTTTGGCAGAGGGAGGCATTTCTGCAGAGAGGCTTCCTCCCAGATGCCTTTCCCTGTCCTTGGGGAAGCCCGAAGCTGAAGAAGTCTCAGATTCAGACAGTGTTTCAGAGGAGGGCAGTGGTTCTGAACAGCAGCTGGCACCCACATACTCTTTCGAGTCCTTGGGAAAGCCCAAAGATGGCCAAGAAGTCTTTGGAGAATCAAAAGATGTTGTTGGGAAATTGAGCAGTTCTCAGGAGCAACTGGTTCCCAGATGTGCTTCCCAGACTTTGGGGGAGATCGAAGATGAAGTGTCCCCAGGATCAAATAGTTATGCTGAAAAATACAATAGTGCTGAGGATTGGAGCAGCTCTGAGGAAGATCTGCCTCCCAGATACCCTTACCCAGCCTTGGGGAAACCCAAAGACCACCAAGAAATCTCCTCAGTTTCGAAGAACACCCCTGAAAAGTGGGGTGTTTCTGTGGAGCAGATTTCTCCCAGACACCCTTCTCAGCCTTTTGTGAGGCCGTTTATTCAGCAACAAGTCTCCTCAGGTTCAATGAGTGCTTTTGCAGAATGGGAGCTGATGCCCCGGAGGCACTTCTCCCCGCCCTGGATGAGCCCTAAATCTGAGGAACAAGCCTCTGCAGGTCCAAAGAGCACTGCTCTTGAGTGGGCCATTTCTATGGAGCCACTGCCTCCCAGAATGACTCCTAAGCACCGGAGGTGGCATAAAGTTGAACAACCAGTTTCCTCAGGTCCGGAAATTGCTACTATTGAAGGGATCACTTCCATGGAGCTGCAGCCTCCAAGACATCATTTTCAGCCCCTGGTGAAATCAACAGCCGAGCAAGAAATCTCTGCCAGTCCAGAGTGTGCTGTGGCTGAGGGGAGCATTTTTGTGGAGCCACCACTTCCCAGATATGCCTTCCAGCCATGGATGAACCCTAAAGTTGATAAAAAAGTTTCCTCCTTTCCAGAGAGCACAGCTGTTGAGGGGAGTGTTTCTATGGAGCCTCTGCCTCCAAAAGTTCTTACTCGGCCCTTGATAAACCCCAAAGTTGAACAAAATGTGTTCTCAGGTTCAGAGGGTGCTGAGAGGTTCATTTCAGTGGAGCCACTGCTCCCCAGATATTCTTCCCAATCTTTGACAAATCCTCAAGCCCAGCATATCTTCCCAGAGAATGCTGCTAGTGACAAGGGCATGTTTGTGGAGCTGCTGCCTCCAAAATACCCTTGCCAGCCCTTGGAGAGGCTTAAATCCCAGCCACTGACCGTTACCCATGACTCAGCTAGTGCTTCCACAGAATGCAGCAGTCCTGTGGAGCCAATGCCTCCCAGATACACTCACCAGCCCTGGATGAGCCCTAAGTCTGAGCTACAAGCCTCTGTAGGTCCAGAGAGCGTTGTGGCTGAGAGGAACATTTCTACGGAGCCTTTGCCTCCTAGAATTCCTGCTCAGCCTCCAATAAGACCAGTTGTGGAGCAACAAGTCTCCTCAGGTTCAATGAGTGCTCCTGCAGAATCGAGTGGTCCTGTGGAGCCAGTGCCTCCCAGAATGCCCTCTTATCCCCTGATGAAACCAGTAGTCAAAGAACCAGTCTCTGCAGGTCCAGAGAGTATTGTCATTAAGGTGGACACTTCTACAGAACTGCTGCCTCCCAGACATTTGTCCATTGTGAGACATAAAGTCCAGCAAATGTCATCAAGTTTTGAGAGTGCTGCTGTTAAGGATTGTATTTCTGAGAGGCCACTGCCTCCCAAATATCCCATCCACTTCTTAGTGAGGTCTAAAGTTCAGGAAATATCCTCATGTCTAGAGAACACGGCTGTTGAAGAAGGCATGTCTAAGAAATCGCTGCTTCCAAGGCATCCTTCCCAGTCATTCGTGAAGTTTATGGAACAGCAAGTCTTTTCAGAAGGCCCTGCTATTGAGGAGCAGATTTATGTGAGTCCTCCATCTTCACATCAACCTTCTAAATCTTTGTTGAGGCCTAAAGTCACGCACCAAGTTTTCCCAGATTGGGAGAGTGCTGATATTGAGGGAGGCATTTCTTTGAAGTTGCTGCCTACAAAATGCCCTTTACAGTCCTTGGGGAGACCTAAAGACCCACAAGAAGTTTCCTCACATTCAGAGAGTGATCCTATAAAGTGGAGCAGTTCTCAAGAGCAGCTGCATCCCAGAAACCTTTCCCAGGCACTGGGGAAGCTTGAGTACCAGCGAGAAACCTCCTCAGTTTCTGAGAGCTCTCCTGAAGAATGGTGCTTCCAAGCTGAGGATGGGGCTGAATTCCAGCCACAGATTTTCTCAACAGGATCAGTGAGTGTACCTGTAGAGTGGATCAGTGCTGAGGATCACCTGCCTTCCAGACACCCTTTTCAGGCTTTTGCAGACCCTGAGTATCAGCAACAAGTTTCTTTAAGTTCCATGAGTGCTGCTGCTGCTGAGGGAACAATTTTTGAGAACAATCCTAGCAGCTGGTCCCTACCAAGAGATCCAGCTTCTCCAAACAAAACCAGAAAACAGAACCAAGGCTCTGAAGACCTCACTAAAAATATTCTGACTCCTGCTAGGAAGTTCAGCATTCCTCCTACCAGGCCAATATCCGCTTCTGGAGACACTTACTCCAAGGAGGAGGTTCTTGAGAGTAGTAATCGAAATAATAGCTACTCAAATTTACCCTCCAGTAAGGCTGATGTTGAAAACCTTTTTGGAGTCCGACTGAAAAAGATCCCTTCTTCACAGAAGCACAAGATTGAGAGACAAGACCATTTTACCAAGCTTCTTTCACTCTCCTTGCACCCAATTTCACCTTCTGTAGGTATAGAACCACAAATCAGAAGAAGTGCTTCCCAGGGGACCCTGAGAAGAGAGAACCTCACCACAAGATCTGATTTTGCAGAGAAACAACAGAGCAGACCCAAATCTGACAGCATGGCCAAGAACCAACCTGCTCATAAGATCCCAGGTGAGACTTTAACTTGACAGATGACAAGTAGGTACCAAGTAGAGGGAAGAACTGGAAATCAAAGTCTTGAATGGAAAGAAATCTGTTCTAGCCTTCTCTGCTGAGCTGTTGCTCTGATAGGACTGGCTTGTGGATTTAGGGGTAGGATAGTGCCCCACTCTAGATTAATGAATTTGGAGAGGGTTAGAGTCTTCTGTTTCTCAAGGGGGTCCCCTTTGGACATCCATGCACATTCTGTAATGGACATCTGACCATGTGCCCATTTTCTCTCCCCACCCTCTGTATGTTTTACATTTAGATGGAATTTTATGCTTTTCTCAAAATACTTTTACATGTATTGTGCTCCCTGCAACACCATGTGGATTTTTAAAGCCAACTCATTAATAGAGCACTATGTTTAGACTCTCAGCTTGAAATCTTAATTTATTGTAAATGTTTGTACTCCCATAGCTTATTCGCTCACCTGATATGTCTAAGAATCCAGAGCTAGGTGATTTTTTAAAAAATCATCAACATTTTATTTACATAGAGGAATAATAAGAAGTAAAACTTCTGCTGTATACTCATCTCTGATAAAATTGTCAACTTTCATCTTATCTTTGCAATAGAAAGGGAAAAAATAAACCTATACAAGTGAGACTCCAATGAATTATTCATCACTTAGTAAATGTGCTCAGTGGTCAGATAAGCGTCCCAGCAGGAGAGCCCAGGGAGAAGTGCCCCAGGAAGAGGAAGGTGGGTTGGTGGTCACTGTCCTCAAGGGCTTCGCAGATTCTCCTCAGGACTGCAGCCCTTCTTTGTCAGCTTCGGATCCTTCTTTTGCAAACCGCAGATTAAGTAGTCAGAAGCCATCCTGAGATATCCAGGAAGTTTCTCAGCACCATCTTTTCAACACCATCATCCAATTCTTCCTGTCTTTCACTTCAGCATCAGCATAGATTTGTCCTCCCTGTTCTGAAGAACACAGCCCAAGTGGTACAGGTAACCAACAATTTTGGAGAGTTGGCATTCCTCCATGTCCTTTCCACACTGGACATTATTAATATTAAGTAATTCTGTCAATATGTATACCAGGAATCAGTTTGGTTATGAGGGAAATTCCGAGGATGACCATATGGACACCAAAAACTGAGCGATGGCAAAGCAAAGATAGTGATCCCCACAGATAATCTTTGGACAGTGATTGAGAGACAATATTTCCCTGTTCCATAGGCAAACTCTGCCATCAGGCGGCCTCAAGTCCAATGATTAGTCTCCAGAGGGCCCCCTGCAGTCTTGACATGGCTTCGTCTTTAAATCCTTAGTTTTAGTGGTTCTGTTCAGCTAGAGTTCAGATGAATCTCGAGGTTGATTGTTGTATAATTTATTTGTAATTTTGGTGTGATCCTGGGAGGCAGTTGGTACAGTGCCTGCCTATTCCGCCATCTTAGCTCCTTGGTCTAGAGCCAGACCAAGATTAGCTGCTTGGTCTAGAGCTAGAGCTTTTTTTGAACACTAATCTCTTTAAAAGCCTTTGTACCTTCAGACTCACATAGTTTTGCATATGCCTATAACCACACCCACATAACTACATGCTTGCATGAGGAACTATGAAGTAACAAATACTATAAGATTTTCATCTGAGTTAGAAGAATGACATCAATGGCCTGAGCCTCTGGCCTCCTGGGAATTTTCCCAGCTCACCTGGCAACCATTTTCCTACCATGATTTGGAGATAGAAGGAGAGTTGGACAAAGGTAGAAAAGGGAACAGTAAGAGGACAGGATGCAAACTCTGAAGTATAGCTTCTTATCTATCCAAGTAGAACAACTCTTGCCTTGTCAGGTTGTGGGGAGGGCACAAAAGAAGGAGGCCATTCTCTATGTGATATCTGTTTATTTTCATTTGGTAATTAAAAAAGATCCCTCTGGGGAATTATTGAGGGTGGACCCTAGCCAGGCTCAAGACCCTGCCTGCCTTGCTTCCATTCTAACTCCTTTCGTTCCTTCTCAGGAAAGGCTCCTGGTCAACAATCAGATTATACCACTTCAGAGACAGCTTGCATAACTATGGTAAAGCAGAGACAGAAGAATTTTGTGGCCCACATTCCTATGAAAGAACTGGAAACCAAGAATACAGCTGGAGCTAAGGCTGAGGCTATGAAGCCTAAATATGGGGTAGGACCTGGGACAGACCACAAAACACTTCAAAAGGTTGCTGGAGCCAATTGATTAGGCTGGCATTGGGAAGTTTGCCAGGCATGCAGCTCCCCACCTCTTTGGTTGCATTAATCAAGACAGGGGGAATCTTCAGAGGAAAAGACTTGCTCTGTACTCAAACAAATGTTGCCCACTCTGTGCTCCTAAAAGATTTGTGAAAAGTAATGAATATGAGAAAATTCTGTAAATCAAATCTTATCCTAAACATTCTAGAGCAGGATTCCATGAAATTGGTTGAGAAATAGGAGTAAATAATAAAAAAAAACACAACCCAAATATAACCACTGGGGTAAGAGTTGGGTAATTATCTTTATAAATATTTTATGCCTATAAGTATGTATATATATTCAAGAAAATATAAATGGAATCAAATGATATGTACTATTTTCCATTTAACATTTCATTTCTGGGCACCTTTTCCTGGGAGTACATAAAGATTTACCTTTATATAAATAAAGGTAATTGACTGATGTTTGGGTTTCTACATATTGATTTGGCTTGGTGTGGCACCTCCCTGTAGGATAAAAAGAAAAGTTATGTGATGGACTAGGCTAATAGTACCACATGTGAATCAGGGATGATGGGATGATGTCTTGCTTCCAATGTCCCATTTGCAATGTCTTTGGAAGTGTTGGAATGAGAACCCCTGTTGTCAAAACTGCAGAAAACTGACTAAAGAAAACATCAAATTTACGTATCAAGATATATGTCTAAGTTCCTATACTTTTAAGTGTTTACTGAATTTGTTGAAGGATCGTATGAAGATCTGTTTAACTCTGATTTAGAGATCTTTTTATTTTCATCATTAGTATTTTTATGGCAGCAGGATCATACAGGGGCAAAGTTCACTTTGGTTAAAGCTTTTGTCAAGGGTAAATGCACTAGGGTATATAAACTCATTAATTTAAACCAGTCGTGGAGAGATTAATTTGAAAAGCTTAAACTGTAATTATTGAAAGACCTATAGTTATATTGTTTTCTAATGCAAGGAGTACAAGTCAGATGTCAACGAGTTTTGCTAAGTAGAAATCTTATGGAACTCACTTCAATTAATTGACAAGATTTGTTTGTAACCACCACATTCTGTTAGCTTGCTGTTAAGTGCTGGGTATAGAGAAAGGTGTGTACTCAAGTTAAATAATTCTCACGTTAAGCTGTTCACACTATTTGTATGATTAGACAACCTTTCTTCCAGATCTAAAAGGTGGTAAACTTGAACAAGCTTAGGTTTTGTGAACCTAAATTCTGAACCAATGTGCTCTCAGTGCCATTTCTCTCTCTCTCTCTCTCTCTCTCTCCTTTTAATTAGTGATGAACCCATAAGACCCAGGACAGGGCTTACACCTTGTGATCTGAATAAGTAATTTGCTGTTTTCATGTCAGGACTTACAAGATTCCTATTTTCATCTTTGTATTAAAGGGAGCTGAAAACCAACTAAGAAATATTTTCACTTCCAACGTCAATAGACAGGAGAAGATGGCACAGATGAAGCTACCTAAGTCTACCAAAGCAGGTAAAAACATCGCCCCCCAATATCCCTCCCCAAATATTCCTGGAAGAATGCTATGAAACTTCTGCAATTTCAAGCTCAGATAATATGTCTCCCACCCGTCCAAGTCGGCTTCATGGTTCTCTCATAGCTCTTCCATTAGATACAGATATTAGCTGGTTTTAGGAAAATCCTATCATTATGACTACTATAAGTCCAGTGTGTAACTATGAGTGGGTTCCTATGTTTTACCACATCGAGGAAGTTGTGTAGGCACAAAGTTGGGATCACTCACTAAAACATTCCTGTGGCTGGTATGCAAGAGGAAAGAACCAAGCTACTTTGCAGTTCATAGCAAAGCAACATTTTCTCACTTTCTATATTCCCAATGAAACTGTTAAAAATAATCCACTATAAAGGCCCAATGGTATTGGATTTTTTAACTATTTAAAAGGCTTATTTCAGCCCCTCTGTATTCTGAGCAGGGGTAGGAGCGGTCTGGAAATGTTGAAAGTTGAAAAAACACTGTGCTGGGGTAGAATAGAATGTAGTATCATCAGCAGTGTTATATGCCAGAGGGATTTTTTTTCAGCAGGAGCAGGTGGTAGGGAGAATGGATTTATATTGAATCATATTGTCCTTTCCCTTAGTTCCCCTCATGAAGAAATTAGACTAACAATTTAAGAACCCATTTTCTGGCCATGAAATAGCAGCACCTGACTGCCTCATAACTATTCATAGTCTCATAGGCACTATACTCCTGCCAAGTGGTTCTCAACTCACTGTGTATTAGAATCACCTGGTGAGCTTTTTAAAAATTACTGATGGTCCTGGCTCTGTTGCTAGAGATCCTAATTCAGTCAGTTCAGGAAATAGCATGGCCATTGATATTTTTAGAAAGAGCTCTAGATGATTCTAATGTGTAGTCACTGTTGAGAACCAATGGGTGAGTCTAAGCCGTTAAGTCAATCAACCAGAAAGCAGGATGAGGGAAGGAGTAGAATTGGGGAATAGGGAGATAGTCTGTTCAATCAGAGTAGTTGGTACAGTGTTATTTACATTGACTTTCACTGGTTGGAGCTATTATTTTGTCATCATTAATGTCACACAACACCATGGATTAGCAAAACAAAAAGAATATTGCCTTATTTGAAATTTAAAAAACTAAACAGATACCATACATATGTTTCTTCTCTGGTCTCAATTCAAAAGTGTAAGACAATCCAATAACAACCACCTGAAGATTGGCAGTTACAGCTGTAGGCATTTTCTCTTAGGCCTTCCCATGCCCAGGTCCTGGTGGCCATAGCCATATTGATTTTATCCCTTTGCCATACCACCCATGGCATTGACCATGCACTGAGTTTCAGAAACCAGAGTAAATATGAAAGAAGGAAACATTTTATTGCATCCCATAAACATAGCTCAGTACCTCTGGGGCTTCTTACTGCTTCTGTGCTATTTGCTGTGGTTCTGGTAGGATTTGAAGATCAGAAGATATTTCAAGTGCCTGCCACGAGAAAAGAAACCAGACGATCTTCAACTCTCCCAGCCGTGCTCCAAGATTCTGCTGAGCCAGTCTGGTTCTCCCTGGCTAAGAAGAAAGCCAAAGCATGGAGCCATATAGCAGAAATCATGCAATAACTAGCTCCTGGGTGGAGCATCAGCATTTCAAGTGATAATTGCCAAGAGCTGTATTAATGTCATGTACTGATTTATTTACTGTAACCATTTTTATTAAGCAAAAGAGGCTTAAAATGGGAATTAAAGCTAATAATTATTTGAATGAAACAAATGCCATGAAAGCCTAAAGTTCAGTAGTCACTATGAGCATCTGAAAATCCAGCATTTCCGCTATAAAAAAACTATAAATGTGTGCACTGCTGTACAATTGGGAAATTTTTAGCTTTGTACTTTAGAAGGGAGAAAGCAAAAACATTTTGTTGGAGCAACTAAGATAAGGTCATTTCCCTTGATCAAATACATTAATTCTAGTGGAAATGTCCAGATGATTTGGCCCAAGGACTGACTTTTAGGTTTTATCAGCCTTGTTAAATGTTTTAGTTCTTTGGTTGCTGCTCCAAGCTTTGCAAAAGGCCCTAATGTGTTTCCCCAGAAATAAGACCTAGCCAGACATTCGGTTCTAATGGATCTTTTGGAGCAAAAATTAATATAAGACACAGTCTTATATTATAATATATAAAAGTGGGTATTATATATTATATTATATTATATTATATTATATTAGACCCAATCTTATATAAGACCAGGTTATTATATTAATTATATTATATAATATTATATTATATTATACCCAGTCTTATATTATATTAAAATAAGACCGTGTCTTATATTAATTTTTGTTCCAAAAGATGCATCAGAGTTGATGGTCTGGCTAGGTCTTATTTTCGGAGAAATTCCATAGAAGAGGTGGTGGAAGTGAAAATTCTGGATCTCCAAGAAACATTTTGCACAGCCAGTCTCCCAATAAGCCAGTGCCCTTTGACACAACTTCTCTATATTTGGGGACACTTAATGCCTGCAATTTCTACTGAGCCCTCTCTTTGCATGTGCCCCATGTCAACCTGTCACAGGTCTGGCAGCAGTGAGCAGCTTTTTATGAGGCAGAACTCCTCTGGATGGTTAGTTCATCACTGTTTGACCTCTTGCCCCAAAGCCACTGTGTCCCTCTCCAGTTGCTCAGAAGTGTACTGGGTATCATACTGTGGGGACAGAGCCAGGAGTTGTTTCCAGGCTCTTGGCCTCACGTGGAAAGGTGCTCTCTCAGGTAGTAAATAGCCATCAACTATTATTGCATGGCCATCAGCTGTGGCTAGTTGGCCGTCAGCTGTAACCAGTGAGCCATTGGCCAATAATATAACTGTCGTGACTACGCTAGCAGAAAATGGGGCTAGCAAGCAGATGGTGGCTGGCAAGGGCTAAGTGTGGATTGCGGATTGCAGAGAGGTGGACTGCAGCTAGCAAGTGAGGTTGGTTGGCAGAGACAAATGGACGGCGGGTTGCAGATCCTGTGGCTCCTGCTTCCTGTGTCTCCGACCCAGCCGCCAGCGAGACTACTGTGGTGTGACTCCCTTATCTATGGCTCCGTTGGTGTTCCTTTTTGACCTCACTATGTTCTGTGTTCTTATGTGGGGAGTGGGAGCTGAGACCCCGCAGGCTGCCCCGCATGACAAATGGCGCAGTGAGCAGGGTATGGTGCCGGCCAAAGCTCTCCGAAGGGCAGTGGAACAGTTTGTGCATATGAACACTCAGTCTCAGGAAGACCAGGAGGAGCAGAGCTGGGAACGGGAGGCGTGGTCTTCCTGGAAGACTCGAGCCTCCAGATGGCACACCACCCTCTAGGCCATAGAAGGCGTCACCTTCCATTTGGTGGTCCGCTGCTGCCGTGGGCTCCTAGAATTGTGGACATCTTACTCCTGGGCCACTGCCCACTTGGACACCTGGAGCAGCAAGCAAGTTTCCAACCAGCACAGGAAAAGCCGTGCAGCTGCCGGAGAGCTGGACCCCCGTGGAGGGGTGGACGTTTCCCCAACCAGCACAGGCTGGAGAAAGCGAAGGTCGTTGCAGCCCTGGGGGCTGGGAAGTGCTTCCTGAGGCAACCTGGATGCCGGACTTGTCCCAGGAGGAAAGGCTTGCTGAGTCCTCCGTGGGAGATGCGGGTAAGGTCAAGGTCGTCCCTCACCCCCAGGAAAGCCCTGGCGAATGACTATGGACTATGGGGAATTGCCTTCTATCCCTAATTTAATGGACAGCTTGACTGTTTGTTTGGGAACGTACCACCATGTAATGGAACTGGCGGATGTTTGCTTTTGTGTCTTGACTGGGCCGCTAGCCGTTGAGAACATGTGAGAACCCTGGCTGAGCCCAGGAAGTTTGGGTGTGCCCAGAGAGAGTGGTGGTGCCCTGTGAAACCCTGGCTGAGCCCGGGGAGACTGGTGGTACCCTAAGAAGCCTTGGAAGTCTGGCTGTGCCCAGAAGTACTGGTGGTGCCCTGAGAAACCCTGGCTGTGTCCAGGATATTGCATTCATCTCCGGGGTCCTCGCAGAAGACGCTTGTCGCGTAGATTGTGAGGGAAGACCCTGTAGGGGTGGAGTGTGGGGACAGAGCCAGGAGTGCAGTTTTCAGGCTCTCGCCCTCACATGGAAAAGTGCTCACTCAGGTAGTAAATGGCCATCAACTGTGATTGGATGGCCATCAGCTGTGGCTAGTTGGCCGTCAGCTGTAACCAGTGAGCCATTGGCCACTAATATAACTGCCGTGGCTATGCTAGCAGAAAATGGGGGCTAGCAAGCAGATGGTGGCTGGCAAGGGCTAAATCTGGATTGCGGATTGCAGAGAGGTGGATTGCAGCTAGCAAGTGAGGTTGGTTGGCAGAGACAAATGGACGGCGGGTTGTGGATCGTGTGGCTCCTGCTTCCTGTGTCTACAACCCAGCCGCCAGCGAGACTACAGTGGTATGACTACCCTATCTATAGCTCCGTGGATGTTCCTTTTTGGCCTCACCATGTCCTGCATTTCTATGTGGGGAGAGGGAGCTGAGACCCCGCAGGCTGCCCCACACGACAAGACATATCCTATTTTATAAGCAGTTAAGGCCCTGTTGAAATTCAAAGTTCTACAGATGCCAAAAGCTATAGTTTCAGTCAAGAAGCATTCCATGAAGGAAGTCTGGGGCCACTGGAGAGCTCTTACCCCCTGGCTCCAGCCTTAAGGTGGAGACCTCCCTGTAGCCCAGTTTCTTGTCCCTTTCCCTCAGCAAACTGTTTTACAAGATTTTAGCCCAAAGCAAAACTGCCATAGAACAATTAACTTTCTGCTAACCAGAAGCCTTAAGTAATTAAATCAGCCTCTCCTTGCTCTCACTACTAGAGGCATACACCTCAAAAGTCACTAACTTCGATAGCCCCCACCTCCCAAGTGAACCACTCACCCCAGGCCTTTCCCCTCTATTCCATCCCCAAAACACACCAAACACTGAAAGCTCCCTTTGGATGCCTGGACAGTACCTAGCTAATTTTCTCAGGAGAGCCTGAAGGGTCTTCTCAGTATACCTTTCACTGTGTCTGCCTCTGTCACTTCAGGGCTACTTTGCTTAAACAGAAATGCAGGCCTAGATATAACTGTGCCTTTAGGTTCTGAGTAGGGTGTTGCCTCATTAAAAAAAAAAAAAAATTCAGAGAGGCAGTGAGGTGCCAGAGCTAATCTAAACACTTGATGCTTCGTTTTGCTGATGGTATGTGACATTGTACAATCATATACTGGATTTTGCATTTTCTTTATAAAACATCTATTTTTCCTAATGCTGTATCTTTGCCTTTTTGATAATGCTAGGTTTTTGATTGATTGAGTTTGATATTCTTTGTATTCCCATAGTGAATAGTTAATTAAGGTAGATGCCCTTTAGCCCGGTAATCATCTATATTATTTGTTATACCTCCTTTCCCCCTTTCCTCAGGGTGGACCACCATTAAGTTATTCCCACTCTAAGAATTCTCCATTAACAATTTACTTTCCACAGTTAATAATAAAATTCTGTTTTTAAGTAGAGGTTAAGTTTCTTTTTAATGCCTAGAGGTACATTCTGATGTTTTCAGCTTCTTTTAGCATTCTTGATTTTTGCTGTATGTAAAGCAAATAAATTCAATAAAGGCCTGTTCTGTAGTCCATCTCTGTCTGTCACAGGGAGGGAAATCAAATAGAATGTTGACGGTTCAGGCTTGAGGGTTGTCAGAGAAACAAAATGATCGTAACAGGGTGTGTGAAGCAGAAAGGGCCTGTACACAGGTGTGCCTAACCAAGCTGATGGCCTCTCTTGGGTATTTGTATGTGGGGGAGTGGTATTGAAGAGGAGGTTTTTATCTGTGGAAACACCTGGGGAGCAAAGAGACGGGTGGGAGAGACAACTCTGATGGGGGTGAGTAGAGGGGGCAAGATAGTGGTTGTACTCCATCCTGGCCCAGGGACTAGGTCTAAGTCCTAACAATATGGGCTACTGGAACAAACCATTATCAAATGCTGTGGGGACAGAGCCAGGAGAGCAGTTTCCAGGCTCTTGGCCTCACATGGAAAGGTGCTGGCTCAGGTAGTAAATGGCCATCAACTGTGCTTGAATGGCCATCAGCTGTGGCTAGTTGGCCGTCAGCTGTAACCAGTGAGCCATTGGCCACTAATATAACTGCCGTGGCTACGCAAGCAGAAAATGGGGGCTAGCAAGAAGATGGTAGCTGAGCTAGCAAAAGTGGATTCCAGTTAGCGCGGCGGGTTGCAGCTAGCAAGTGAAGTGGGTTGGCAGATAGAAGTGGATGGCAGGTTGTAGATAGTGTGGCTCTTGCTTCCTGTGTCTCCAGCCCAGCCACCAGTGAGCATATGGTAGTATGATCCCCCTATCTATGGTTCCGTGGGTGTTCCTTTTTGGCCTCACCATATCCTGCGTTCTTATGTGGGGAGCGGGACTAGAGACCCCAGAAGAGACCCTGCCTGTCACCCTGCATGACAAAAGGAAAGGGCTCCACTGTGCTCAGGTAACAGTGTAACTTTGAGTGAACAAGGGGAAGGGGTGATAGATCAGATATTTAACATGGCACTCCTGTAACATTTGTAATATTTGTAGGGTTCAGAAAAATAATTCAGTTAGGGATCCACATACCATATGTATAAAAATATTTGAAATGTTTAAATAAACTAATCAACTATTAAATAAAATAAGTTGTATCTCCTTCTAGGACAAATGTACCTTCATAACCACCTAAAAGTCCAGGTTGGGATTTAGAATTTTCAAACTCTTTTAAATCCTGCTTCAATGTTATGGGAAGTGCTGCCCCCTTGCCCCTGCCCCTGTACCTAGGCTAGACCCCACCACCTGTTCTGGGCATATATCACCACTACCCTTAGGCCTGGGAGCACATACCCCAGTAGTGGTCAGTCCTCCCAAGGTCAGCTCCAAGAGGAGCATGTAGGCCCTGGAAGCAGGCTTGGGACTGTTCAGAGGTGCCAGGTAACTGGAGCATGAGCTAGCAGGGGCACACCCCTTTTTCCTGTAGGGAGGGGCGTGGTTGGAAGAGGACCAAAGCAGAGCCTCTAAAGCATGGAGCTCAGGACAGAGGTCCCTCTTGCCCGGGTCTGAAAGCAATAACATAGTATCAACTTATACAATAAATACTAACAAATCAGAATCAATTTGAAGGTGTTCAAATCACACTATATGGAAAACTGTCTATTGACTTGCCCTTTTGTTTTAGGTAGTGATTATAAGGGGCTTGTACCTCTCTGTCTCACCATGTGGTTCTAGACATAAGGAATACATAATACATTTTAAAATGTCAATACTAATGGCAAAAAAGATTGTTAAAGTGGTACGTTTGCTTCATTTTAACAGGCATTAGTGGAACACCTACTAAGTGAAAAACTCAGTGCCCAGGGCTTTGCGAAAGGTGAAACCTTTTATGGTCCCAACCATTCAGGTGGTGAGGGGTTGGGGACATATATATATATATATATATATATATATATATTTTTTTTTTTTTCCCTCAAATACTTGGATGTGAATGTTCATAGAAGCACTATTCACAATACCCAGAAGATAGAAATAATGCAAATGTCCATCAGTGGAAGGATGAATAAACAAATTTGGTACATTCATACAGAATATTATTCAGCCATAAAAAGGAATGAAGCACTGATAACATGTTACAACATGGATGAAACTTGAAAACTGCGAAGTGAAAGAAGCCAGACACAAAAGTTCACATATCGTATGATTTCATTTTTATGAAGTGCCCAGAATAAGTTCATAGAGATGGAAAGCAGATTGGTGATTGCCAGGGGCTGGGAGGATGGGGAGATGGGGAGTGACTGCTTAATGGGTACAGGATTTTGGGGTAATGAAAATATTTTGGAAGAAGTAGTGGTTGCACAAAATGGTGAATGTCACTGAATTGTTGACTTTTAAGTGGTTAATTTTAAGTGAATTTCCTCAAGTAAAGAATGCTAATATGTTAGGATATGAGATGTGCTACACAGAACATCAGAGAAGGTATCAATCAGTGTGACCAAGAGAGCACTTATCTAATTAAATGCAAAAAATAGGCCACTAGTCTCAAGGCCCCAGGCCTGCCCCTTCACTGATCCTCTGGTCAAATACGACTTCACCCTTTCCTCACCCCTAAACAGCGTAGAGATGAAGCCCATTCTCTTCCTTTCCTTTTTAAATTTCTCTCATTTTTATTAGGAAATATTTGAGACCTACACAAATGTATGGAGATTAATACTATCTACATCAATGTACTCACCACCCAGTTTAAGAAATGTAACATTATAAATACAGCTGAATCCCACTGTGGAGCCCTCTCCAATAGAACCCTCCTCCCTTTCTTTCCCAAAGAGGTAACCATCATCCTAAATGAGATGTTTATCTTTCCCACGTTATATTTGTATGCATCTCCCATATGCATGCTCTTTACTCCAGATATTTGTATCCACAATCAATATATAGTGACCATTTTCCATGTTTTTTAGACTTCACATACATGGTATTACGTTTGTATCCTCCTGGAACCAGCTTTTCTCCCTTATTCATTTTTCTGCTGCCCTCATCCAATCATACCTGTGTCTCAGCCCCTGTGAGTTCTAGTCTCCTCCCCAGTCCAGCCCTTGTCATCCTGTTCAGTTTACTTGCAACAGTCCCAAGCCAGTGAATTAAGGCTGGTCCTACCATAAGTGAGTCTCAGCTTCTTCCTCTGTGGCTTTAAACCAGTGCTTTTCAAACCTTAGCTGCATCAGAATGCCCTGGAAGGCTTGTTAAGAAAGAATGTTGGGCCTTCCCTCAGAGTTTCAGTGAGTAGGTCTTTGGTGGAGCCTAAGGATTCCTGGGTGATGCTTATGATGCTGTTTTGGGGACCAAACTCTGAGAACCACTACTCCAAATCAGTATTGGGGCCCAGGCTCAGCAACACCTTCTGGCCTCCAGGCAAGCTGGGCCACCCATGAGGTTTCCTTCAAAACTGTGCTCTAGGGCCGCACTGTCTAGTAGACATACAATGTAAGTCACATGGGTAATTTTAAGTTTTCTGGTAGCCGCATTAAAAAAAAGAAATGGGTAAATTAATTTTAATAGTATATTTTAATTCAATGTATTATCATTTCAACAGGCAATCCGTATAAAATTTATTAGTGAGATATGTAACATTTTATGTACTTACAGCACATCTCAAATCATACTAGGCATACTTCAAGTGCTCAGTAGCCACAAATGGCTAGTGACTATCATAGTGGACCGAGCAGCTCTATATGCTTGATCTCCATCTCTCTCTTTACTAAAATTGTTTTAAACTTGGCATTTAAAACTTTTATTTTTTTTTTGCCTGCAATATAATAATTTAACCAGGCTTACAAAATGGTGGAAAGTGATACCTTTCCATGAAGGTAAAGTAGGCCAAAACAAAGAGGTATGAGAGAGATTTGATTCAGAATTATTTATCTAAATAAAATCTGCCTGCATTTCAGTTTACTAATTTAAAACAAACTTATTTTTAACTACAACAAATGCTGTCAAATATATCCATAAAATGTAAAAGTCAGATGTCACTGAATAGTATTTTTTGGGTGACAAACTTCGGAATGATACCAGTATTTAATAAAATTCCCATGGGCTTCTGGTAAATGAAAAACCTAAAAAGAGTGAACAACGATTCTTCTTTCTCCATTTTCTTTCTATTCCTTCCAGCTGCAAGATGAAATGAGAGAAAATGAACAATTACAAAGCATTAACCAGCATCAGTGACTTTCTAAATCTAAGTAAATCATCCGCTCTATGTGTATCTGTTGCATTTCTGTGCTATATTGCAACAAGTAGAGAACACATTTCCCTCTTGTAACCTGCCTTGCAGGATATTTGGTCTCATCCAAAACATCCATAGAGACATTTGGTCTATCCAAGGACCTAGGCTAAAAGGTCCTTGATATTTGGTCTTGTCTAAAATGTTCATGCTTAGAAAATATCCTGGGTTCAAATAGCCTGTAGTTTATTTACACTTTTGGTTTACAGGACTAATACCTAAAAATGCCATCATGTTTTATTGGTCCAATAATTGTACTGTGGCTGTATTGCCAATAATAACATTTCCTGCCTCAGTAGCCTAGCTGGTAATGGTACATGGTACATGGGGTCAGGGCTCGAATCTTGCAGAAAAGCGGTATTTAAATATTAAGGACCTTTTGTCATGGACATTTTGGACAGGACCAAATGTCTGGTAGTCGTAACCTGCACTGTTGGATATAGGGTGCTCCTTCCTATAACTGATGGCTTCAATCATGTGATCATACCAGCCAGCCTTATGTTCCTCTTGCCTAATACCATAAATGCTTTTTCTTTTTTCCATGAGAGGCCATTCTGAGATTTAAATAAATCTCTGCACCTTAAAAGCCTGTACTCATTCCATAAATCATACTCCCTTACCCTCCTAGACCCTCAGTTTCCCTATCTCCCCATGAGAAAACGGCTGTTATTAGAAATTACACAGCTGTGAAAGCACAAAAAAAGAAAAAATGTTAATCATTTAAATATACTAAAAAATAACATATACCTTGATATTTACCAATTCAGTGATAAACGATAATCATAGTGTGACTAAGTTTCTTTTCTTTTAACTGTCATGAAATACAAAAATCTACAACCAAATGAATTATTAGGTATTAATCATTAAATGTGGTCATACTTGAAATTCTTTTTGCTATTTGTAAGTAGTCACATTCTAAAAGAACTTGTCTCCTAGTTAGTACAGGAAATTGCATTCCTGTGGCCAAGTAATGAAGGCACAATTAATGAATGTACAGACCAGTACTTTCGCTGCTGCTTCTAGTAACTGTTTTCTAATGTCATATTGGCCTTGGATATTGATACATTTACCATTTGTTAGTAGTCTTACAGGTAGAAGATGAAGACCTCATAAGAACAAATGAGGAGCCATGAAGTATATTTCAGTACATAATGCATTTTATATTGTTAGGTATATGAGTATTCTATTAACATTTTAAGTAGGTAAAATTGAATTTTTAACTAATTTTAAACAAACTTTTTCTTAATTTATTGGGAAAATTAAAAAAATAAAAATAAAGCTGTCAGTAACAGGTAAATGCCAGGAATGGTTGGGTGATATTAAAAGCTATCCACAGATACCTGGGTTTTCCAGGCCCATTCTCTGCTGGGTCCACATCCTTTTCGGGTCCTTCTTGTTTTTTGTTAAACTCCGTTTTTCCTTCCTTACTTTCAGCATCTTGGGCCTCTTCCTCAGAGTTTTCGCACTGATATGTAGTTGTTTCTTTGGTGAAGAATAATAATACAGACTTTGGGATCAGACATTCACAGACAAAAAAAAATCCCAATTCATAACAAATGGGAACATCCACCACTCCACACTCAGGAGAAGCAAGAGGAGAGAAATAACTAGGAAAAGAACAGCTGAGCACCTTTCTACTGGTTAATACAACACTTCCATGGCCCTCATATTTTTGCTGCTTGATCCTTTTCACAGTGACCTATTTCTCTTTTTCCAATAAACCTGCCACCCTGTGCTGCGGATTACTTCTGGCCCTTCAGATAAAAAGGGATCAGAATCATCGGGACCTGATGCATTCTGTATGTTTTGGTCAGAAGTTTCCTGCGAAAATATTTTTGCCTAAGCGACAATTCTATGCTGAAGCTCCTTAGTTCCTCAAGCCCAAATATTTCATTTTTACCAAGTGCTCCCCTTCTGTTCATAATGTTTGGGGATCAATTTTCAAAGAATCTTGACATTTTTAAAAGTCATGAACCAAACATGAGACATGCCATTTGCTTGTTCTTTTCCTTCAGGTTACCCCTCATTATGCTCCCCCTCCTCCCTCCAGAACACACCTACCCCCTTTGGACATTTGTCTGTGGGCCATGAACTGCACTGATGAGCTCAGATTTCTTACCAGAGGTTGGTACAGGGCAGCATATTTTTTTCTCAAAACGGGAAAGGTCGTTATGGAATTGGGCTTTTCCTTTGGCCCATTTGGCCTGCATTGCAGTTTGTTGAGGGCCCTGACCTGAATGAGTGTGGCAGGCCAGTGCGCCCTCGCTGCCCGCCCACAGTGGAGCCTCCCTGGCTCTGGGGCCTCCTAGACCCTGGTGCCTGCTCCTCACCTTCCCAGGCTGCGGCTTCCTGCGTGGGCTCCTCCTCGGCCGCGGGCTGCTCCTTGGCCTCGGCCTCGGCGTCCGGCTGGTCCTCGGGCTCTTGGGCCGTGGCCCCCTCTCCTGGGCCCTCGGGTTCCTGGGCCATGGCACTCTCTCCCGGGCCCTCCAGCAAGGGCAGCGCGGGCAACTGAGCCATGCCTTGGGCCATCCGAGGCCCAACCTGCATCTGCACGCGACCGCCACGGGGCCGCACGAGGATGTGGTGGTTGTAGTAGATGCGGTACAGCAGCGAGTGCACCAAGTCCAGGAATATGAAGCGGAAGCCCACCATGGGGAACTGGCGGGCATCCATCACCAGGTTTCGGTGCCCCGACATGTTCTCCTCCCCCTCATCTGCAGGCCCAATGTCGGAGTCTTCCTCGCTGCTCCCGCTCTCCAGGGCTCTGGCCATGGCCTGCTCAGCCGCCTGCTCACCCTCCTCTTGCCCCAGGCCCCCAGCGGCCCCTGCGACTCCAGCCGCCCCTATCACATCGCCATCGCCCCCGTGAGGCCCCGAGTCACCAACGACCCATGTTCCCGCTGCGCCCATGGGACTCTCCTGGCCACCTGGGCCCGGGTTTCCATCCCCTGCAGCCGGGTTTCCACCCCCTGTGGCAGACATGGCACCAGGCAGTACCTCAACTCGGCAGCGATCCGGGTGTGGTGAAGACAGCCAAGATGGTGGCCACTGACCCGAGGTGGCTGCCGCTGTGGTGGGCAGTGAGGCCTGACACGAGGTAGATGGGGCGGCAGAGGAGCCGGCAGTTGAGGAGGCAACAGTCTCTGGTGGTGCCTGAGGAGGCCCCACGTCAGGAAAGGCGGGGAGCTGATGTCAGGAGCCAACCACCACGGCCTCAGACGACGGTAGATAAGGCGGGAAAGATTCCATGAGACCGGTAAGGAGGGGCGGGGCCAGAAGAGTAAACAAAGGGTTGCGCCCCTCCTCACAAGCTCCAAGCTCATTTGTTGAGAAGTGAGGATTGACGTGCTGGGCGTCCAATGAATGGCCAAGGCCCTTAGGTTCTAGCATGGCTCCCAATCACCTGACTGTTCTGAGTCCTTAGGGTCCTGAGCTACCTCCAGGCCCACGCAAATCCTGCCCTTGTAATTTTGCGATTGCGCAAAAACTATAGTAGGCCAATACGGAGGTATCCTGGGTTGGCTACACTGCTGTAAAGGGCAGAGAGTAAATATTTTGGGTTTAGGAGAACTCAGAGGTAAATTTCACCCCATTCTATAGATACTTATATAACAAGAGAAAAAACAAATTTTCGTAAATATTGTACTGTTGAAACTAAAATTATAATAATTGCAAACCATTTTTTATAATATATGTCTATTAGTGAGAAAAAATGGAATTCTTTGGGGAGAATAACATTTTGCATTACTGGGATACAAAGTTACTGTTCTCTGTCATCAAAATTGATTGTATATGTTCATCTATTGATCTGTAATGACGTTTTACATAGTTTATCTTGCAAATGTGTTTTCACACAGATATTGGCAAATATTAATATCAATCCATGAGATTGGAACTTCCAAATACTGATATCAATCCATAAGCATATGATTTCAATTGCACATATTCATCTCTTAGGCATTTATAGAATTAGATTTGTCTCTTGATACTTGCCTTTTAGCATGTCATTACATTTTAGATTAATCACTTCCAATTGAAGTTTATGTGGAAGTTCCTCAATTGCACAGTCAAGTGGGTTTGAAACATGGAAATTTCCTTTATATTTGCATAGAAGTCTGAAAAAAAGATGCTGGAACTATTGTTTGAGCTTGGCTATATATACCCACTGAAATTTTGTGTGGAAATAGAGATCTAGCTCCTATTTTAACTTTTGCCAGCATGGGAAGTGTGTAAAGCAGCCTGATATTAATTCAAATGGCGTTAGTTGCTATTGAAATGACTTTACCACAGTATAAGTTTTGTATACAAGCACTGCTTACCATGTAATTTTAGGTTGAATTTTTAAGAAATATTATCAAACCTACAACAAAACTAATTTCCAAAGCCATTCAGTGTTGAATGATAATAGTTGACTCTCTCTCTCTCTCTCTCTCTCTCTCTCTCTCTCTCTCTCTCTCTCTCTTTCTGTCACACACACACACACACACACACAAACACCACACATTTTTCTTTTTTCTTTTTTTTAAATTAAAGTTTATTGGGGTGGCAATCATTAGTAAACTTACATATATTTCAGGTGTACAATTCGGTTATACATCATCTGAAAATCCCATTGTGTATTCACCACCCAGAGTCAGTTCTCCTTCCATCACCATATATTTGATCCCCCTTACCTTCATCTCCGACCCCCAACCCCCACCCCCCTTACCCACTGGTAACCACTAAACTATTGTCTGTGTCTATCAGTTTTTGTTTCTCACTTGTTTGTCTTGTTCTTTTGTTGTTTTTGGTTCATATACCACATATCAGTGAAATCATATGGTTCTCTGCTTTTTCTGTCTGACTTATTTCGCTCAGCATTATATTCTCAAGATCCATCCATGTTGTCAAAAATGGTCCTATTTCATCTTTTCTTACCACCAAATAGTATTCCATTGTGCATATATACCACAACTTCTTTATCCATTCATCTATCAATGGGCATTTTGGTTGTTTCCATGTCTTGGTCACCGTAAATATAGCTGCAATGAACATTGAAGCACAGGTGTCTTTATGGATAAATGTTTTCAGATTTTTTGGGTAGATACCTAGGAGTGGGATTACTGGGTCATAAGGTAATGATATTTTTAATTTTTTGAGGAACCTCCACACTGCCTTCCATAACAGCTGCACCAGTCTGCATTCCCACCAACAGTGTATGTGGGTTTCTTTTTCTCCACAGCCTCTCCAACACTTGTTACTATTTGTCTTGTTGATGATAGCCATTCTGACCGGGGTGAGGTGATAACTCGTTGTGGTTTTTATTTGCATTTCTCTGATGATTAGTGATGTTAAGCATTTTGTCATATGTTTATTTGCCATTTGTATGCCCTCTTTGGAGAAATGTCTCTTCAGGTCCTCTGCCCATTTTTCAATTGGGTTGTTTGTTTTTTGTTGTTGAGTTGCATGAGTTCCTTGTATATTTTGGATATTAGCCCCTTATCGGAGGCACTGTTTGCAAAAATCTTCTCCCATTCAGTTGGTTGCCTCTTTATTTTGTCGATGGTTTCTTTTGCTGTGCAGAAGCTTTTAAGTTTCATATAGTCCCATTCATTTATTTTAGCTTTTACTTCCATTGCCTTGGAGCCAAATTCATAAAATGCTCTTTGAACCCAAGGTCCATAAGTTTAGTACCTATGTTTTCTTCTATGCAGTTTATTGTGTCAGGTCTTATGCTTAAGTCTTTGATCCATTTTGAATTAATTTTGGTACATGGTGACAGATAGCAGTCCAGTTTCATTCTTTTGCATGTGGCTTTCCAATTCTCCCAACACCATTTATTGAAGAGGCTGTGTTTTTTCCATTGTATATTTTTTGAATCTTGTCAAAAATTATCTGCCCATACTTATGTGGGTTTATTTCTGGGTTTTCAATTCTATTCCATTGGTCTATGTGTCTGTTTTTCTGCCAATATCATGCTATTTTGATCATTGTTGCCCGTAGTACAAGGAAAAGTCAGGGAGTGTGATACCTCCAGCATTGTTCTTTTTTCTTAAGATTGCTTTGGCTATTAGGGGTCTTCTGTGGTTCCAAACAAATCTGATGATTTTTTGTTCTATTTCTTTTAAAAATGCCATTGGGATTTTGATGGGGATTGCATTAAATCTGTATATTGATTTGGGTAATATGGCCATTTTAACTATGTTGATTCTTCCAATCCATGAGCACGTAATGTCTTTCCATTTCTTTGTGTCTTCTTCAATTTCTTTAAAAATGTTCTATAGTTTTCAGCATATAGGTCTTTCACATACTTGGTTAAGTTTATTCCTAGGTATTTTATTTTTTGCTGCAATTGCAAAAGGAATTGTTTTTTGTATTTCTTTTCTGAGATTTCATTGTTAGTATATAGGAATGCAATGGACTTTTGTACTTTGATTTTGTAGCCAGCAACTTTACTGTATTCGTTGATTGTTTCTAATAGCTTTTTGGTGGAGTCTTTAGGGTTTTCTATATATAGCATCATGTCATCTGCAAAGAGTGATAATTTAACTTCTTCATTCCCAATTTGGATGCCTTTTATTTCTTTCTCTTGCCTGATTGCTCTGTCAAGGACTTCCAACACTATGTTGAAAAGCAGAGGTGATAGGGGACAGCCCTGTCGTGGTTCTGAACGTAGAGCAAAGGACTTCAGTTTTTCACCATTAATTATGAGATTAGCTGAGGGTTTGTCATATATGGCCTTTATTATGTTAAGGTATTTTCCTTCTATACCTATTTTATTAAGTGTTTTAATCATAAATGGATGTTGTATCTTGTCAAATGCTTTTTCTGCATCAATTGATATAATCATATGATTTTTGTCCTTTATTTTGTTTATGTGATGTATCACATTGATGGATTTGCATATGTTGAACCATCCTTGTGCCCCGGGGATGAACCCCACTTGGTCGTGATGAATAATTTTTTAATGCATTGTTGTATTCGATTTGCTAGAATTTTGTTTAGGATTTTCGCATCTGTATTTATCAGAGATATTGGTCTGTAGTTTTCTTTTTTTGTGTTGTCCTTACCAGGTTTTGGTATCAGGGTAATGTTGGCCTCATAAAATGAGTTAGGGAGTACTGTCTCTTCTTCAATTTTTTGGAAGAGTTTGAGCAGGATTGGTATTAGATCCTCTTTGAAGGTTTGGTAGAATTCACTAGTGAAGCCATCTGGTCCCGGACTTTTGCTTTTGGGAAGGTTTTGGATGACTGATTCAATTTCTTACTGGTGATCGGTATGTTTAGATTTTTCACTTCTTCATGGTTCAGCCTAGGAAGGCTATATGTTTCTAAGAACTTGTCCATTTCTTCTAGGTTATTGAATTTGGTGGCATACAGTCCTTCATAGTATTCTTGGATGATCCTTTGTATTTCTGTGGTGTCCGTGATAACTTCCCCTTTTTCATTTCTGATTTTGTTAATTAGTGTCTTCTCTCTTTTTATCTTAGTGAGCCTAGCCAAGGGTTTGTCAATTTAGTTAATCTTTTCAAAGAACCAGTTCTTTGTCACATTAATTTTTCTATTGCCTTTTTGTTCTCTATTTCATTTGCTTCTGCTCTGATTTTTGTTATTCCCTTTCTTCTGCTGACCGTGGGTTTCATTTGTTCTTCTTCTAGTTCTTTAAGGTGTAACATGAGGTTATTTATTTGGGATTTTTCTGGTTTCTTGAGATAGGCCTGTAATTATATACATTTCCGTCGTAAAACTGCTTTCGTTGCATCCCCAAAATTTTGGTAGGCTGTATTTTCATTGTCATTTGTTTCTATGTATCTTTTGATCTCTCCTCTAATTTATTCTTTGATCTAGTCATTCTTTAAAAGTATGTTGTTTAATCTCCATGTATTTGTGTCTTTTCCAGCTTTCTTTTTGCAGTTGATATCCAATTTCAAAGCCTTGTGGTCAGAGAATATGCTTGGTATGATTTCAATCTTCCTAAATTTGTTGAGGCTGATTTTATGTCCCAATATATGGTCTATCTTTGAGAATGTTCCATGTACAGTAGGAAAAAATGTGTAGTCTGATGTTTTAGGATGAAATGTTCTATATATATCAATTATGTCCATTTCATCTAATGTGTCATTTAGGGCTGCTATTTCATTATTTATTTTCTGTTTGGATGATCTATCCATAGCTGTCAATGATGTATTTAAGTCTCCTAGTATAATTGTGTTTTGGTCAATTTCTCCCTTTAGTTCTGTTAGTAGTTGCTTGGTATATTTGGGTGCTCCCTGATTGGGGGCATAAATATTGATGACCGTTACGTCTTCTTGTTGTATCCCTTTACCATTACGAAATGCCCATCTTTGTCTCTTGTTAGTTTTTTCACCCTGAAGTCTGTTTCATCTGATATCAGTATGGCTACACCTGATTTTCTCTGGATACCATTTGCTTGGAGTGTCAATTTCCACCCTTTCACTTTGAGTCTATGCTTGTCCTTGTAGCTGAGATGTGTCTCTTGGAGACAGCATATGGTTGGGTTTAGTTTTTTGATCCAATCTGCTACTCTGTGCCTTTTTATTGGTGAGTTCAGTCCATTTACATTTAGGGTGATTATTGATATGTGAGGATTTCCTGTCATTCTATCTTTAGTTTTCTGGTAAGGCTGTGTCTCCATTGTTTCTTTGCCTTTTTGTTGTTGTCCATTATTTCTGTGTGGAGGTATTCTATGATGTGTCCCTCTGTTTCTTCTTTATTAGAGTATATGTTTCAGTTTTGGATTTTTTTTAGAGTTGTTACCGTTAAGTTTATGCAAAAGAAGGTTTGATATTTATAGTATTGCTTTTTTTTCAACAGGCTTACTTTCTTTGTTCCCATGTTCAGGTTCAGGCCTTTACTCTCCCCCTTTTTATGTTTTGGTTGCCACAAATTGTCCCTGTTGATGGTGGTCAAATAGCCTCCTTTGGTATTTCTTGTAGTGCAGTTCATGTATTAGAAAATTCCCTCAACTTCTGTATGTCTGGAAAGGTCTTCATTCCAACTTCGTATCTAAAGGATACCTTTGCTGGGTATGTTATTCTTGGCTTGTAATTTCTCTCTTTCAATAGTTTGAGTATTTGGTGCCTCTTCCTCCTGGCTTGTAGAGTTTCTGCTGAAAAATCTGATGATAATCGAATGGGCTTTCCTCTGTAGTTTACCGTCTTCTTTTCCCTGGCTGCCTTGAGGATTCTTTCTTTGTCGTTGATTTTAGACATCTTCAATACAATGTGCCTTGGAGAAGGCCTGTTGGGGTTCAGGTAATTAGGTGTTCTATTTGCTTCTTGGATTCGAGGGTACAGTTCTTTCTACAAGTTTGCAAAGTTCTCATCGACTATTTCTTTGAATATGCTGTTTGTTCCCTTCTCTGTTTTTCTCCTCCTGGTATGCCCATTATTCTTATATTGCTCTTTCTGATGGAGTCAGAAAGTTCTTGTAGAGTTCTTTCATTTCTTTTAAGTCTCAAGTCTCTTTCTTCTTCCATCTGTGTCATTTCCAGGTTTCTATCTTCGATGTCACTGATTCTTTCCTCCATCTGGTCAACTCTACTACCTAAGCTGGTTATTTCATTCTTAATTTCTTCTATTGAGTTCTTAATCTCCAGAAATTCTATTTGGTTCTTTTCTAAAATTTCAATCTCTTTTGTAAAATGCTCATGTTGTTCTTTGATTGTGTTTCTGAGTTCATTAAACTGCCTTTCTGTGTTTTCTTGCATCTCATTGAGTTTTTCAGAAATGCAATCTTGAATTCTCTGTCATTCAAGTCAAATATTTCCATATCTTTAACTTCATTTTCTGGAGACTTTTCACTGTCTTTCTGAGCTGTCTTGTTGCCTTGGTTATTTATGGCAATTAATGATTTATTATTTCTCTTCCTAGACATCTACAGGAGTGGGTTCTGCAACTGGTTGATAGGAAGAGGTCTTTCTTTTGTTTTCCAGTACATGTTGGTAGAATGTTTTATTTTCTCTCCGTCTGCAGCCCTTTTTTCTCTCTCACACTGTAGTGTTATGTTTTCTCTGCACTATTCCAGCTTCTCACACAATGGGGGGGGGCGTTCTCTTGAAGGTGGGCTTCTCCTCTTTTAACAGTTTGCCTGGGTCATAGGGCGCTGCTTCCCTGTGGTGATGCGGAGAGCTTTTGAAGTTCCAAAGCTATTCCTGCACCAGATTCAGAGCCCGTGTGTCTCATCAGTTCTATTTACTCCTGCAGGGATCCACCCAGGTAGGTGGGGACAGGGGTGGGGTGAGTTGTGAGAGGTGGCCCAGAGCAATGACGGTGACCGCCACCACCACAGCCAGTCCTGCTTCCACAGCTCCCTCCCCTTTGCTGGAACTAGTTGGGCTGCGAATCTTTGTCTGCAGATCACAGTTCTCAGAACAGCAAATACTCTGTTGTTTTGATCTGACACTGCTGCTGTTCTGCCTCTTGTACTGGGCAGGTGGGGGCAGGGAGAGCTCTGGGAGGGTAGGGAAGGGGCGGCTAGTCTCAGTGACTAAGGTTTCCGTTCTCTGCAGCAGTGAGGGCTTAAACCACCGTTTTCAGCCTTCTTCCCTCAGTCTTTTCTCCGAGGTCTCTGCTGTGAGCGTTGGGTTCGGCTGAGTTATATGCTGCTCCCTCAGCCCTGTGGGCCATAAGCGGAGCCCTAGTAGTCTGAGTTCTTCCCTCTCCCACCGCTGTAGTAGTTCCAGGATGCAGCGTGGTCGGAGCACTGAGCTAGGTCTGCATCCTGTGCCCACGCAGCTCCGTTTTCACAGTTCTCCCTTCCCTCCTCCCCGGCTCGCACAATTTGCCCATCTTTAGGTCAATTCTGTAGTGAGATCCTTCGTCTTGCCTGTCTGCTGTGCAGGGAGTCCTTTGTGGTGTTATAGCTGTTTAGTTTGTTGTAAATTCCAAGGGAGCTTTACAGAGGCTCACCTCACATTGCCATTTTGATCGGAAAATCCACACCCCACACATTTGTACCACAGTGAAGTAATAGAATTGCTCTGTGGCAGGGCAAGTGAGGATATGCGGCTTCTATTTCTGACAAAAGTTCACAGAAGCGTGAAGTTAAGTTAATGAGTGTGAATGAAGTTTAATAACACATCAAAGATTCAAATATTGTCTGAAATGTAACTGCTGATAAATAATATAATGAATAACCATAATAGTTAAATACCTTACATTTTCACAAGTTTTACATATTTGTTTACTAACCTTTCATCTGCTCCACACATATTTTTAGCACCATTAGTTGTAACACATCTTAGGTGATTCCACTTCAGGTTATACTAAGTGTTTTTATTCGAATTCTTCAAAAATATTCTCCCCAGAGTGGTTCCATGCGGACTGTTCATATATACTAATTCTTCAATCATTTTAAACTCAGGAGTCACCAACCTCTCAGTCCTGCTCTGATCACTCTTTTTACTGTCAAGTTCCTGGGATGACAAGTATGAAATTCTTGATATGTTTTGTTAGACAGTACAAGTATTACTAGGACAATCTCAGGCAGGTCTTTGAACTCAAAACTCTCCCAAAGTAAATAAAAATTCTAATTGGCTATCTGATTACATCTCTTAAATTTCTTGAAGAAAGCCCATAGTTCTGCCACTTGGCATCCCAAAAATGAGCTTATTAGGAAGCTGCCAATGAAAAACTATGGCTATGAAATGATGGAGATTACTATAACTAACCATTTCAGTGCTGAGACACTAGTGGCTAATTCACACATAAGGGACAGTAGTACCAATATAGAATATGATGCTAAAACAGTGCCTTAGTCCATACAATGAAAGGTGATCATTTGAAGTCCAAGCTACCTCCAAGTAAGTCCCTTACTCCTCTCTCCAATCTAACAGTAAACTGCTACGTTGTTTAACACCATCAGAGTCAAGTCTCTCTTACAGTCAATATTCAATGGACACAGAGCAACTGAATAAAAGACATTCAAGGAACTCAGACAAACCATTGTTGAAATACTTTGTAGTAAATATGCACAATTGGTAGAAAAGCACAAGGGGTATATGGGCCTTTATATAGTGGTGATATTTTATTGTCAATAAGTCTAGCTAGCAAAGATAAGTATTTTATTTATGAGTGAGCACACATTGGAAGCTTTACTATTTCCAATTTGTGAGAAAGTTTCTGTACTTAAGATCAGAGACAAGAAACCTGGCAATAGTTATATGGACTTGTTAGCAAAAATCTCATCTTTATAAAACCCATACATGAAGAAAGTCCCAGAAACACAATGTAAAAAACCAGCAACATCTCAGCATTGGCTCCTCAACTAAACAACAGCAATCTAGCAATTTTAATAATATCTGTTGGCTCACAAAGCTACAGGACATACACTGCAGATGCTAGTCATTCCGTTGTTCACCAAGCATGCATTAAGCACCTACTATATGCCTGGAGTTTTGCTAGTGATTCCCCATTCACAGTTGCATAAGACTTATGACTGGCCCTAGTTCGTGGTATAGAGGGTCAGACAGACACTTGGACGATGATGACACAGGTGTCAAGTGCTAAAACAGAGATGAACACAAAGTGCTATGGGAGCACAGAAAGAGAATGATTAACTGGGAGTTGGGGAGCAGGGAAGTGGTTTGGTGCCTGGGAAGATGCTCAAGAAGAGGCATTTCACCTGGATCCTGAAGGATCACTAGGAGTTTACCTAGCAATGAAGGATGGCAATGAAGGGGGAAGGAAGGGGGGGAAGTTAAGAGCATGCATAGTGGAAGAGTGTGTGTGTGTGTGTGTGTGTGTGTGTATGTGTGTGTACCTGTGTAGGGAATGAACTGGCTCCAGCATGGACAGAGTAGCAAATGGGCCTGGAAGGACAACTGAGGCAATAATTACTACTACTAATAATTAATTATTATTACTAATCATTAAGATTTTCTGCCTCCTATATAAGCACACATTCCTCTTTGTGCCACCATTCCCTTTCCCTCTCACCTAACACAGTGCCCTCCCATCCTCTATTCTTCCTACCCAAACTGATCAACTTTATTCATTAAATCATGCGTTTACACATCTACCATATTTATTGGGTAACTTCTCATAATAGCAATGCTGTGTCCCATTGGAACTCTCTTGTATCTATTCTTCTTTGACACATGAAACCCAAAGATGGCAAAAGTGTTCATGATCCCCATCCTGTTGTCTCTGCCACCATCACTCCTGTGCCCCTCTGGAGGAGTTGGCTAAGACCTCTTGATGCCAGGCCCTCCCAGCTGCACACAGTGTTGGTGTTCTGAAATATCTGCCAAGACACTATGTATATTCAATCATTTTCTCTCCAGCTGCTTCCTCCAGTTATCAGCAGGGCTGAAACACAACATGATGACAGCTGTGACATGAAGTCTCTGGTAAGTGCCCTGCACATGGAACCTCTTCTTTGTGCAGGGAGGTGTGACTGGATACTTGGCATGGAGAAATATGTTGTCAATGAAAAATTAAGGCTATGAAATGATGGGAGTGAAGGAATCCCAGAGGAGATGGTACTTTTGCAGAGGTAGCAAGTTATCTCCCTAGGTGGTTGGAGATAAGTCCCTGGGAGGTAGAAATAATTAGCACCAGCAAAGGAGAAAGGAAAAGTGGGTGTATCTTCAGGAAATACCTGAAGCAAAACTGTGGAAGAGTCTCCTCCCAGCTCTGACCTTGGAGCTCTCTTCATGGCAAGTATGTGGCCCAGAAATCCATGGAACAGTCTCAAGGGCCTCAGTCATCTGCCTGAGCCTGCCTGGAGTTGAAAATCTATCCAGGAGGTCCCACTTCATATCTCTAGTGTGCAGTTTGTGCCTGACTTCCATATCCAGTCATCCACCCAAGACTTTTGATGTTCTCCAAGCCAGGAAGTTGGCACAATCCAAGACTTCAGATTTCCATAGGGAAAAATACTCCTTTTCCCCACTCCATTCCCTCTGTCAGTCAACAAGTGGCCAAGTCCTTTCCCTGTGTAGACCTCTCATCAGGATCAGGTTGGGACAGAGGGAATAACCCAAGGCCACAACAATGTGAAGAGATTACCATTTGATGGCATGGCAGGGGACACCCTCTAAAGACCAATCCAAAGCTCTTTTTCACAGCCTGGCCCCCAATTCACCACCTCCAGGAAGACTTATTTTCTATATCTGCTCTCCTTCCCCCACCCTCACTCCACAGGCTGTCCTGAATTACAGTGATATGTGTGGATGTTGTTTAGCTCCCTCACAAAAGCACGGGTCTTTGTAGGGGAACGTATAGATCTGCTTCGAGTTTCTGGCACCCATGGCATCTTTGCACAAGTAGGTGTTTGTGATGGAATCACAGGGTTTTGGAATCACTATCACCATCAATGGTATTCCTCTTCCATCTGCCTAGGGCCAACTGTCCACAAAGGGCCTTCCCATCCCCTCTCCTTTTCTCTCTTTGGATCCAATACACGGCCACCTATGAGGTTTCTGCTCTTGTGGCTGGTTGTGATGCTGGGATGCCTGGGAGAATGAGGGATTACACCCCCCAGGTGAGACCCATCTCACCCCCTCCACACACACAGGGAGTGACTTGGCCTGTTGCTGGCCTCTTTGCCCACTGTGTTACAGCCAGACTGGGCTGTGGGTGCTCCCCAAAGAGAAGCAGCCACACAGGGGTGCCATCTCCCTACAGGAGCTGAAAGTCCTGGGGTCAAGAACGTGGGGTCCTCAAGTTGAGCGCTTCCTGCTGTTCATGGAAGCCACGGGAGGGGCAGGGGACTGTCAAGAATCCTGGTCTCTCAGGACATGACGTTGCCTCCCATGTCTCAAGGGGCTCATTGCAAGGCCCTGTGACTTGGAGCTCCGCCCCCTGGGAGTGGAGTGGAATATTAGGGCTCCGTCCTTTATATTGAGAAGGAAATGCAGCCCTGGTGGGCTCTGGTCCCAGGGGCGAGTTTGCACCTACAGACGCCCGTTTGCACTTACAGGCTCACCTTCCTTGTGGGGTTTATGTTTTTCCCTCCAAGCTCAGTTTTCCTTCCTAAGCCGGACCTCATTCATTATTCCTGGTGATATTAACATCTACATCTATCTCACAATCTAGACTTTCACTTCCAAGACTTCTTTTTTTTTAAATTTATTTTTTAAATTTATTGGGGTGACAATTGTTAGTAAAATTGCATAGATTTCAGGGGTACAATTCTGTATTACATCATCTATAAATCCCATTGTGTGTTCACCACCCAGAGGCAGTTCTCCTTCCATCACCATATATTTGATCCCCCTTACCCTCATCTCACACCCCCCACCCCCCTTAACCTCTGGTAACCACTAAACTATTGCCTGTGTCTATGAGTTTCTGTTTCTCATTTGTTTCTCTTGTTCTTTTGTTGTTTTGGGTTTATATACCACAAATCAGTGGTATATAATGTGACAATCAGTGAAGTCACATGGTTCTCTGCTTTTTCTCTCTGAATTATTTTGCTCAGCATTACACTCTCAAGAATCATCCAGTTGTCACATATGTTCCTATATCACCTTTTCTTACCGCCGAATAGTATTCCATTGTGTATATATACCACAAATTCTTTTTATTTTAAATGAAATTTATTGGGGTGACAATTGTTAGTAAAATTACATAGATTTCAGGTGTACAATTCTGTATTACATCATCTATAAATCCCATTGTGTGTTCATCACACAGAGTCAGTTCTCCTTCCATCACCATGTATTCGGTCTCCCTTACCCTCATTTCCAACCTCCCACCCCTCGCCCCCCTTACCCTCTGGCAACCACTAAACTATTGTCTGTGTCTATGAGTTTCTGTTTCTCATTTGTTTGTCTTCTTTTGTTGTTTTTGGTTTATATACCATGTATCAGTGAAATCATATGGTTCTCTGCTTTTTCTATCTGACTTGTTTCGCTCAGCATTACTCTCTCAAGATCCATCCATGTTGTCACAAATGTTCCTATATCATCTTTTCTTACTGCCGAATTGTATTCCATTGTGTATATATACCACAACTTCTTTATCCATTCATCTATCGAAGGACATTTTGGTTGTTTCCATGTCTTGGCCACCGTAAACAAAGCTGCAATGAACATTGGAGCACACGTGTCTTTATCTCTAAATGTTTTCAGATTTTTTGGGTAGATACCCAGGAGAGGGATTGCTGGGTCATATGGCAATTCTATTCATAATTTTTTAGGAACCTCCACACTGCCTTCCATAATGGCTGCACCAGTCTGCATTCCCCCCAACAGTGTATGAGGGTTCCTTTTCTCCACAGCCTCTCCAACATTTGTTACTATTTGTCTTGTTGATGATAGCCATTCTGACTGGGGTGAGGTGATATCTCATTGTGGTTTTGATTTGCATTTCTCTGATGATTAGTGATGTTGAGCATTTTTTATATGTCTATTTGCCATTTGTATGTCCTCTTTGGAGAAATGTCTCTTCAAGTCCTCTGCCCATTTTCAATTGGGTTGTTTGTTTTTTGTTGTTGAGTTGCATGAGTTCCTTGTATATTCTGGATACTAGCCCTTATCGGAGGCACTGTTTGCAAAAATCTTCTCCCATTCAGTTGGTGGCCTCTTTATTTTGTCAATGGTTTCTTTTGCTGTGCAGAAGCTTTTAAGTTTCATATAGTCCCATTCGTTTATTTTAGCTTTTACTTCCATTGCCTTTGGAGTCAAGTTCATAAAATGCTCTTTGAACCCAAGGTCCATAAGTTTAGTACCTATGTTTTCTTCTATGCAGTTTATTGTGTCAGGTCTTATGCTTAAGTCTTTGATCCATTTTGAATTAACTTTGGTACATGGTGACAAATAGCAGTCCAGTTTCATTCTTTTGCACGTGGCTATCCAATTCTCCCAGCACCATTTATTGAAGAGGCTGTCTTTGCTCCATTGTATGTTTTAGCTTCTTTGTCAAAATTATCTGTCCATATTTATGTGGTTTTATTTCTGGGTTCTCAATTCTATTCCATTGGTCTATGTGTCTGTTTTCTGCCAATACCATGCTGTTTTGATTATTGTAGCCCTGTAGTACAAGCCAAAGTCAGGAAGTGTGATACCTCCATTATTGTTCTTTTTCTTAAGATTGCTTTGGCTATTCGGGGTCTTTTGTGGTTCCAAACAAATCTGATGATTTTTTGTTCTATTTCTTTAAAATATGCCATTGGGATTTTGATGGGGATTGCATTGAATCTGTTTATTGCTTTGGGTAATATGGCCATTTTAACTATGTTGATTCTTCCAATCCATGAGCACGGAATGTCTTTCCATTTCTTTGTGTCTTCTTCAATTTCTTTCAAAAATGTCTTATAGTTTTCAGCATATAGGTCTTTCACATCCTTGGTTAAGTTTATTCCTAGGTATTTTATTCTTTTTGCTGCAATTGCAAAAGGAATTGTTTTTGTATTTCTTTTCTGAGATTTCATTGTTAGTATATAGGAAGGCAATGGACTTTTGTGCGTTGATTTTGTAGCCAGCAACTTTACTGTATTAGTTGATTGTTTCTAATAGCTTTTTGGTGGAGTCTTTAGGGTTTTCTATATATAGCATCATGTCATCTGCAAGAGTGATAATTTAACTTCTTCATTCCCAATTTGGATGCCTTTTATTTCTTTCTCTTGCCTGATTGCTCTGGCAAGGACTTTAACACTATGTTGAAAAGCAGAGGTGATAGGGGACATCCCTGTCGTGTTCCTGAACGTAGAGCAAAGGGCTTCAGTTTTTCACCATTAATTATGAGATTAGCAGAGGGCTTGTCATATATGGCCTTTATTATGTTAAGGTATTTTCCTTCTATACCCATTTTATTAAGTGTTTTAATCATAAATGGATGTTGTATCTTGTCAAATGCTTTTCTGCATCAATTGATATAATCATATGATTTTTGTCCTTTATTTTGTTTATGTGATGTATCACATTGATGGATTCGATGTTGAACCATCCTTGTGCCCCGGGATGAACCCCACTTGGTCGTGATGAATAATCTTTTTAATGCATTGTTGTATTCGATTTGCTAGAATTTTATTTAGGATTTTTGCATCGGTATTCATCAGAGATATTGGTCTGTAGTTTTCTTTTTTGTGCTGTCCTTACCAGGTTTTGGTATCAGGGTAATGTTGGCCTCATAAAATGAGTTAGGGAGTACTGTCTCTTCTTCAATTTTTGGAAGAGTTTGTGCAGAATTGGTATTAGATCCTCTTTGAAGGTTTGGTAGAATTCACTAGTGAAGCCATCTGGTCCCGGACTTTTGCTTTTGGGAAGGTTTTGGATGACTGATTCAATTTAGTTACTGGTGATCGGTCTGTTTAGATTTTCCAGTTCTTCATGGTTCAGCCTTGGAAGGCTATATGTTTCTAAGAACTTGTCCATTTCTTCTAGGTTGTTGAATTTGGTGGCATATAGTCCTTCATAGTATTCTTGGATGATCCTTTGTATTTCTGTGGTGTCGTGATAACTTCCCTTTTTCATTTCTGATTTTGTTAATCAGTGTCTTCTCTCTTTTATCTTAGTAAGTCTAGCCAAGGGTTTGTCAATTTTGTTAATCTTTTCAAAGAACCAGCTCTTTGTCACATTAACTTTTTCTATTGTCTTTTTGTTCTCTATTTCATTTAGTTCTGCTCTAATTTTTGTTATTTCCTTTCTTCTGCTGACCTTGGGTTTTACTTGTTCTTCTTTTTCTAGTTCTTTAAGGTGTAACATGAGGTTATTTATTTGGGAGTTTTCTTGTTTCTTGAGATAGGCCTGTAATGAGATAAATTTCCCTCTTAAAACTGCTTTTGTTGCATCCCAAAAATTTTGGTAGGATGTATTTTCATTGTCATTTGTTTCTATGTATCTTTTGATCTCTCCTCTAATTTCTTCTCTGACCCAGTCCTTCTTTCAAAGTATGTTGTTTAATCTCCATGTATTTGTGTTTTTTCCCGCTTTCTTTTTACAGTTGATATCCAATTTCAAAGCCTTGTGATCAGAGAATATGCTTGGTATGATTTCAATCTTCTTAAATTTGTTGAGACTGATTTTATGTCCCAATATATGGTCTATCCTTGAGAATGTTCCATGTACACTAGAAAAGAATGTATAGTCTGATGTTTTAGGATGAAGTGCTCTATAAATGTCAATTATGTCCATTTCATCTAATGTGTCATTTAGGGCTACTATTTCGTTATTTATTTTCTGTTTGGATGATCTATCCATAGCTGTCAATGATGTATTTAAGTCCCCTAGTATAATTGTGTTTTGGTCAATTTCTCCCTTTAGTTCTGTTAGTAGTTGCTTGGTATATTTGGTGCTCCCTGATTGGGGGCATAAATATTGATGACTGTTATGTCTTCTTGTTGTACAGTCCCCTTCACCATTATGAAATGTCCATCTTTGTCTCTTGTTATCTTTTTCACCTTGAAGTCTGTTTCATCTGATATCATTATGGCTACACCTGATTTTCTCTGGGTACCATTTGCTTGGAGTGTCAATTTCCACCCTTTCACTTTGAGTCTATGCTTGTCCTTGTAGCTGAGATGTGTCTCTTGGAGACAGCATATGGTTGGGTTTAGTTTTTGATCCAATCTGCTACTCTGTGCCTTTTTATTGGTGAGTTCAGTCCATTTACATTTAGGGTGATTATTGATATGTGAGGATTTCCTGTCATTCTATCTTTAGTTTTCTGGTAAGGCTGTGTCTCCATTGTTTCTTTGCCTTTTGTTGTTGTCTATTATTTCTGTGTGGTGGTATTCTATGATGTTTCCCTCTGTTTCTTCTTTTATTTCAGTATATATTTCAGTTCTGGATTTTTTTTGAGTGGTTACCCTTAAGTTTATGTAAAAGAAAGTTTGATATTTAGAGTATTCCATTTTCTTCAGCACGCTTACTTTCTCCATTCCCATATTCCGGTTCAGGCCTTTACTCTCCCCTTTTTGAGTTTTGGTTGCCACAAATTGTCCCTGTTGATGGTGGTCGAATAGCCTCCTTTAGTATTTCTTGTAGTGCAGGTCGTGTATTAGAAAATTCCCTCAGCTTCTGTATGTCTGGAAAGGTCTTTATTCCTCCTTCATATCTAAAGGATATCTTTGCTGGATATATTATTCTTGGCTCATGATTTCTCTCTTTCAATAGTTTGAATATTTGGTTCCACTCCTCCTGGCTTGTAGAGTTTCTGCTGAAAAATCTGATGATAATCTAATGGGCTTTCCTTTGTAAGTTACCGTCTTCTTTTCCCTGGCTGCCTTGAGGATTCTTTCTTTGTCGTTGATTTTAGACAGCTTCAATACAATGTGCCTTGGAGAAGGCCTGTTGGGATTGAGGTAACTAGGTGTTCTATTTGCTTCTTGGATTCGAGGGTCCAGTTCTGTCCACAAATTTGGGAAGTTCTCATCGACAATTTGTTTGAATATATTCTCTGTTCCCTTCTCTTTTTCTTCTCCTTCTGGTATGCCCATTATTCTTATATTGCTCTTTCTGATGGAGTCAGAAAGTTCTTGTAGAGTTCTTTCATTTCTTTTAAGTCTCAAGTCTCTTTCTTCTTCCATCTGTGTCATTTCCAGGTTTCTATCTTCGATGTCACTGATTCTTTCCTCCATCTGGTCAACTCTACTACCTAAGCTGGTTATTTCATTCTTAATTTCTTCTATTGAGTTCTTAATCTCCAGAAATTCTATTTGGTTCTTTTTTAAAATTTCAATCTCTTTCGTAAAATGCTCATGCTGTTCTTTGATTGTGTTTCTGAGTTCATTAAACTGCCTTTCTGTGTTTTCTTCCATCTCGTTGAGATTTTTCAGAACTGCAATCTTGAATTCTCTGTCATTTATGTCACATATTTCCATATTTTTATGTTCCTTTTCTGGAGAATTTTCACTTTCTTTCTGGCTGACTTGTTGCCTTGGTTATTCATGGCTGTTACTGCTTTATTATTTGTCTTCCTAGACATCTACAGGAGTGGCTTCTGCAACAGGTTGATAGGAAGAGGTCTTTCTTTTGTTTTCCAGTACTTGTTGGTAGAGTGTTTTATTTTCTCTCTGACCGCAACCTTTTTTTCTCTGTCACATGTTAGTGCTTTGGTTCCTCTGCACTATTCCAGCTTCTCACACAATGAGGGGATTCCCTGTGAGAGGGGCTTCTCCTTTGTTAATAGTTCACCTGGGTCACAGGCACAGTGTCCGTGTGGGTATGCAGAGAGCTTTTGAAGTTCCAAAGCTCTTTCTGCACCAGATTCAGAGCCCTTATATGTCAGCAGTTCTGTTTACTCCTGCAGGGATTCACCCAGTAAGGTGAGGCCAGGGGTGGGGTGAGTTGTGAGAGGTGGCCCAGAACAATTGCAGCGACCACCACCTCAACGGGTCCTGTTTCCACAGCTCCCTCCCTTTGCTGGAACTAGTTGGGTTGTGAATCTGTGTCGGCGGTCCACAGTCCTCAAACAGCAAATATTCTGTTCTTTTGATCTCACACTGCTACTGCTCTGCTTCTAGCACTGGGCAGGTTGGGGCGGGGCGAGCTCTGGGAGGGTAGGGAGGGGCCGGCTAGTTTGAGTACCTAAGGCTTCCATTCTCTGCTTGGCAGTGAGGGCTTAAACCACTGTTTTCAGCCTTCTCCCTCAGTCTTTTCTCCGAGGTCTCTGCCATGAGCGATGGGTTCAGCCGTGTTATATGCTGTCCCCTCAGCCCTGAGCGCCATAAACAGAGCCCTAGCAGTCCGAGTTCTTCCCTCTCCCGCAGCTGCGGTAGTTTCGGGATGCATTGAGCTTGGAGCACCGAGCTAGGTCTGCGTCCTGCGCCTGCGCCTGCGCCTGCGCTGCTCTGTCTCCACACTTCTCCCTTCCTTCCTCCCCTGCTCACACGATTTACCCACTTTTAGGTGAATTCGGTAGTGGGCCTGTTTGTCTTCCCTCTCTGCTGTGCAGGGAGTCCTTTGTGGAGTTATAGTTGTTCCATTTGTTGTAAATTCCAGGGGAAATTTATAGAGCCTCACCTGACACCGCCATTTTAATCCTCGTAACTTGTCATTTCCTTCTGCACCAGCCCCTGGCAACTACCAATCTTTACCAACCCCTTCTTAATTCCAAGTGTGCACATTTAGAAAGGTTCATCATATTAGCATCCCTAACCATAGTGGTGAATGACAATGATTGCTTTTAGAAGGTGGAAGAATGTTCCAGAAATAGACTTGGGAATGTTAATGCAAGAAATTGTCTTCTCAGGATAAAAATAAAGAAATGTACATATAATTCTGACATTCTATCTTATAGATAGGTCAATGTAAATATCCCTTATAATCTTCGTACTATTCTACTTGGATTTGATTGGTTAGCTTAGTAAATTAAATATTATAATAAAAGAGTTGTATGGTGTGATGTGCAACCTTGGCTCAGTTACTTGACCTGTCTAAGCCTCCATCCCTTTGTCTATAAAGTAGGGGAAATATAAGTCTCTATCTCTTTGCTTCGCACAATTCTTAGTACATTGGGAGAGGTCAATAAGTATTAGCTGTTATCATTTAAGGTAAAACAAATGCCATTACAATGGAAAGTAGCATACTGTCCTGGAAAAAGCACTGAACTGGACGTCAAGAGTCCTAACTTCTAGTTTTGATTCTGCCAGAAAATAGCCATAATGGCCTTGGGTCAGTGACAAAATCTCTCTGGACCTTAGTTTATTCACTTGTAAACAAAAAAAAATGAGGACATTGGACTAGGTAATTTCTAAGGGCCTGTCAAACTTTAAATATCATTCTACAACAGTTTAATAACTCCCCTATTATAGAAAACTCCACCCTCTCTGCTTCCTACTATCCTCAAAGTGAATATAACTAAAATGTGTAAATTACTGGATTAAACAATATCCATGAGGTTATCAGAGGAAAACTTGTACGGGCTTCTCACCAGTACTGCAGCACTTTTTTGCCCATGGCTGTAGTCTGTTGTGAGGGACAAATTACAGCAGGAGCCTGCAATAATGAGCTGGAGAATATTGGCACCGCTCATGAGTATGTTATTAGCATGATGAATGAGGCTGTTGAGCTTACGCCTTATCATCGACATTCATGTGCCACTATCTTCTGCATTTGGAACACATGGAGGTGCTTCAGAAGCACCCATACAATAGTTCTTTGATGACTATGTCTGGAACAATTAAAACATTCATACTGATCTTGCTTTGGCTTTGTTTAAATGAATATTATCAAAGCTTTGTTCCTGAAGAAAAGCTGCCTCTGGAGACTGGAAGCCAGTCAATTTCTTATAACTGCAACCTGGCATTGAAAGGCTATGTGGCAAATTGGTCTTTATTGATTTGGGGGGGTATTAAAAGCACACTTAGCCATATCATCAACAAGACAAATAGTAACAAATGTTGGAGAGGCTGTGGAGAAAAAGGAACCCTCATACACTGTTGGTGGGAATGCAGACTGGTGCAGCCGTTATGGAAGGCAGTGTGGAGGTTCCTCAAAGAATTACGAATAGAATTGCCATATGACCCAGCAATCCCTCTCCTGGGTATCTACCCAAAAAATCTGAAAACATTTAGAGATAAAGACACGTGTGCTCCAATGTTCATTGCAGCTTTGTTTACTGTGGCCAAGACATGGAAACAATCAAAATGTCCTTCGATAGATGAATGGATAAAGAAGTTGTGGTATATATACACAATGGAATACTATTCGGCTGTAAGAAAAGATGATATAGGAACATTTGTGACAACATGGATGGATCTTGAGAGAGTAATGCTGAGCGAAATAAGTCAGACAGAAAAAGCAGAGAACCATGTGATTTCACTGATATGTGGTATATAAACCAAAAACAACAAAAGAACAAGACAAACAAATGAGTAACAAAAGCTCATAGACACAGACAATAGTTTAGTGGTTGCCAGAGGGTAAGGGGGGCGGGTGGTGGGGGGTGGGAGATGAGGGTAAGGGGGATCGAATATATGGTGATGGAAGGAGAACTGACTCTGGGTGATGAACACACAATGGGATTTATAGATGATGTAATACAGAATTGTACACCTGAAATCTATGTAATTTTACTAACAATTGTCACCCCAATAAATTTAATTAAAAAAAAAAAGCACACTTAGCCATGAAATTGACTCTCTGAACCTGTTGTGGAAAAGACTTCACAATCCTTCACAGAAAGTCACTTGCAGACTTCCTTTTCTCTGAAGAAAATAATAAACAAAAAATAAAGAAAAAAAGTTTTGTAGGAAACATCTTGATTAACGTGCTGTTTCCAGAGAAAGAAACTAACAAATTAGCCTTCAGTTTGAGGGCTGATTGGTTGAGTATGATGTCAGGATGCCCAAGGGACACCTACAAAGGACGTCAAGTGTACAGGGAAACCAGGGGCACCGAGGTGACCAAAGGACAAGTTCTACTGACAGAAACATCATATTTCTGTAAGGGTCAGACAAACATTACATTAGCATAAACATGGAGAACTCTGGGATACCTGCGCCCCTTGCAGAAGTCTAACAAGTGGAAGGTAGTTAATGCATAATCCGCTCCTTACCATGTGCAAGGGAGGTGCAGAAAGAAGCCCGTGTGCTGTTTCATGGATAGATTTGTGGGGTATGTGCCCTTTGATGATGAAATTAGATTGGATTACTGCCTGCTCCTCCAGGGTGTTGAGGTTCTGGGGAAATGATTCTCACTAACCAATTTCATAATAGGTAGATTTCCAAAAATATTTCCAAAATAATTGGGGGGAATGACTTAATAATGATTCACACTCATTGAGTACTTACTATGTGACAGGAACTCTGAAAAATCTTTACATGATTTATCTCATTTATACTTCATAATTATCCTGTGATATACTGTGAGGTACTATAAGGAAATTTAGCCTCAGACAGAGGAAGTAATCTACAGGAGGTAAATGACAGATCTATGTGACTCCAAAGCCATTATAACATTCATCATCATTATAATAGAAGACACAACTCCTTCCTCAAGTAACTAGGAAGAATATAGGGAGGGGATAAGGAAGAAGGCCTATAAGCAGAAAACAGTCTTTTTTCTTTTGCCTATGACTCAGCTATGATTGTGACTCATACAAGACTGAAGGTCACTCAGCAATTTGGAAATAACCCTGGGCATGTATTAGAGCCAATGCATGAGTGCTGTAGCTCTGGTTGTTATTCCAAACTGTCCTCTCTCACCACTACTCCCTCAAAGTTAAACATTCTTCAGTCTTCCATTCCTACCTTCCTCACACAAATGTGATCAAAGACAAAAAACAAGGTGCCTGAATGTGCTGTTTGGGGGGTAAGGAGGGCAGAGGTGTGTTCTGAGACACAAGGAAGGTTGACAAAAGAGCAATTTCCAGGGCCCAGGAATTGGGCAGCATCCCAGCATGGTCTCCCAGCATTTTTGTTGTTGGTGAGAATGGGGACTCTGGCCCTTCTGTTGGGGCTGATGTTGATCGGGTGACAGGCTTTCCTCCCACAGGATGCTGAGAAAATAGAATTAATTTCTCTCTTTTTCCTTCATTGTATGATCCAGACTAGAAATAAACTTCTCTAAGTCAAACCGCATTCTCATCAGCAGGTGCAAAATAAAATAGCTGCCTTATATAATGCTCGGCAGTCCCCCACATTAAACAAAAGTGGGTTGATTAATCAATCCATTTACATCTGGTTTGCAGAGGTGGCACTGAGATAAAAGAAACTAATGGTGGGTGTTTACTTCCAGCAGTTTCTGTATTAATCATCAATTTTCTACTTGATGCTTGGAGACATAAATGGGAATTTATTATTGTTGTCAGAGGTTGTGGGATGGGGGAGAATGAGAACAGCAAGGGATGTATCTACAGGGTAGTTTAGCTCTTTATAACCTTGGTAAATCCTCAGGTTCCCAGGCCTAGGATTTTTTTTTTTTTTTGTACCTGCCACCATGCCCATCCTGGTTTTCCTGTGTTTTCTTGCCCACACATCACTTTACTCTCAAATACAGCTGGCTTGTACTCATCTGCCCCCTAACTCACCAAAAAAGGATGCCTGCCCACTCTTGCAAGGGTAGCAGAACAGCAAAGATCACCCAGTCTGAGCAGCACCAGGCTTTTCAGACTGAAGCTTTAGAGTTTCTGCTTTCTCAAGTTTTTTCCTTCCACCCTTTAGGGCACCCCCCTCATCCTGAAGATGTATACATAACTTATATACTCCCAACCCCTACTTCCCACCACCATTTGAAGGCCTTCTTAACAATAGGGTAGTAGGAGGCAGCCTCAGGAATTTGTAAATACCTACTTGTCTCCTCCTTGATGAGTGGGGATGTCATTCACTCATTCCAGTTATATAACTGCTGGTCAGCCAATTCCTATAATGCTATTCTCCGACCTAGTTGCACCTCACCATTTAATGATTTCATAGGTTACAAGAGGTGGGGCTGTCAGGTTGCTATAGAAACCTTTGCTCTACTGATCTTTATTATTTTTTACCCTAATAAAAAGTTAAAGCAAAGTTAAATCAACTATTCAATGAGGGATTGGGTATATTCTAAGCATAATGTGCTCTTTCATACTAGGGAATACTTGAAAATTTTCTAACTCAGACAAATTCAACTTGCCTCCTTGGTTTTTTGTTTTATATGGTATTTTGACATTTTTCAATCAAATAATCTTATTAAGTTTCCAAAAAGAAAGAGAAATATCCCCTAGTTGTGCATGCTTTTGCTAAAGGACTAACTTCATTTTCATGCCTAGACTCCATAGGCTGGAATGGAGTAGGGAAGATTGGAGAAATGATAAGACATGGAAAAGGAAGAGCTGGAGGTACCAGATGTGTGGCAAGCCTGAAGTCACAATAAAAAATGATCAGCTAAGAACTATGCTCTAGGTCCAAGGGGTAAGGCCACAAAATCCCTGAATCCTGTGTTTTGGAGACCAGCAAGCAGTTAGGTACCTGAGTAACTGGAACTCAGGCCCCAGGCAGGTGGCTGAGGAACAGTAGAAGTCCCTAAGAATAAAATTTGAACTTGGAGCTGAAAAACTGCCTTCTGATAAAAGATTGGGACCCTAGATGCCTCCTGCCCAAGAGTGGGTGGCACCAAGGAGTAGCTTGGGGGAGCTATATAGACCCCCTTGTATCTACCTGTATCCTAAAGTTACCTTCAAATAAAAATAACAAAAGCTTTCCTTGATTAAGGCAACTTATGTTTTCTTAATATTTAGGTAAAGGATGAAAGAAAACCTACTTAAAGACTTTTGCTATTTCTGCTCCTCTACCACATACCATCCAACTAGAAGTAGTGTGCTTGCTATGTTAACTCAGCTTTAGGACAAACCCCTGGCCACAAACAGTGATGCTTCTTTTTGGCCCATTTCCCCACCTCCCAGAATGTCTATATAGATAGACATTCTTCCTATATAGATATTCTAGAGCTGTCACTGTATCTAAAGCTGACCCTTGGTTTCCAAATAATAGAAAATCAGTTTACACAGAAAAAAAATGTGACATTATCATTATCTACCAGTCTTCATGCCTGAGTGCAAAAAGGGCTTAGATGGGGTGGCAGGGGATGCATTCTAAGGCAGCTTTCATTCCCAAGAGAGCCCAGACTGAGTAGGGATCACAGCTGCCTTACTCTCAAGGGCTCCACTTAGGGCTGAACAATGTCTGTGGAGCCTACTGGCCTAGCCAAAGCATTGGACAAGGATGAGGAACAAAAAGGAAGGACTAAATAAATAAATAAATAAGGACAAAAAGGAAACGGGGGAGGAAAAGAAAAAAACACCTCAGGTCAGGTGTTCCTCTTGCCAGTATCTCTGATGGCTAGAGCACTGCTCAAAATTACTTGACTACTGAGAACTCTGAGGCCATCACCTATCCAACTTTGAATGTCCCTGACACCTAGTAACATTTGCAGTTGAGTTGCTCTCAGGATACAGATGTAGACCTGTATCATAGCAGTCAGTGGTCTTAATTATAAGCCACAGAAACCATTTCTAACTGATTTAGGGAGAAAATGTATTTATGTAAAGGTTTTTGGTAGCTCACAGAGTCCCTAGGAGAGCTAGGCAGCCTAGCCCAGGTCTATGCAAGCCAGACAATGACCATCATACTGCATAACTACCCTGCTCAGGACACTACTAAAGTTGCCACCAGTGGGCACTAGACATGGCAGCCTGCCCCCTAATACTCTCAACACTGAACTAGAAACTCCATCTTGATGCAACCACTGCTGCTGCTAGAGATGCTCTGCCTCCCGCCAACACTGATCAATGGGAATTTCCCCAAATATTGGAAGGGAATTTAGAGTCTGGAAAGTAAAAAAAAAGAAAAAGAACTGCATTTATTTGCTAGAGCTGCCATAACAAAATACCGCAGGCTGGGTGGCTTAAACAGCAAGAATTTATTTTCTCACAGTTCTGGAGGCTAGAAGTCCAAGATCAAGGTATGACAGGTCTGGCTTCTCCTGATGCCTCTCTCCTTGCCTTGCAGACAGCCACCTTCTCACTGTGTCCTCATATGGCCTTTTCTCTTCTTATAAGGACACCAGTCATATGGGATTGGGGCCCACCCTAATGGCCTCATTTTAACTTAATTGCCTCTTCAAAGGCCATATCACATTCTGAGGTACTGGGGTGGGGGTGGTTAGGGCTTCAACATATGAATTTTCCAGAGGACACAATTCAACTCACAACAGGGACAAATGTTTATTTCCCCAAGTTTGCCATGCTGCTATAGGCACTACTGGTTTGGGATGGCTTGCTACTCCATTCCGTATACCATTCTCAGGTCAAACCAGGCTATCTTCTCTCTCAGAATCTTATATAACAGCTACTTTCTCTAATCTATCAGTCCTCTATTGAAGTCCCAGCCTGCTCTGTGACTGCACTTACCCAAATTAAACTATCTGGAGTTCTTAAAGGTCTTGATCTGATATTCTTCTAGATGAAATATTGCACTTCAAATTGGCTTATCTAATGGCAGGTAGTTCTGGTACAAGTATCAACTTATGTCCCTAGGACCAGATGGGCGGAGATATCTAGAAACATTTGACTATCATGTTCCTCAAGATAAGCTCTGGAGAAAATGATTTAGAATATCGTCCCACTGCCTTTAAAAAAAATCACAATGCATATGCAACACTGTTAATCTAAAAAACCTAGCTAGGTACAGATATCATGTTCTTACTATCAGAAATATGCTATTTTCTTTTTGCCATGTAGTTCTAGGTCAATGAAGAGTGTTACCCCCATGAGTTCGTCTATCTAGCTCTCATTGTGCAAAATGTCATAATCCTGTTTTGTAAGTTGAGAGTCATTAATTTTTCCCTAATAAGTGGCTGTCAACAGAAGTGACCTAGCTAAAATTCTGTTTGAAAAGAGTAAAACAAGGTTGTTTTGTTTATGGGCCACCACATAAACATTTCTGGGCTCAATCTGATGACCTCTTTTCTTTAGACAAGTAGAATGTTCTATTCTTTAGCCCCACAACTAAGGGAAGAAGAAGGTGGGGAGAGATATAATGCTACTCCTGGCAAAGAAGCAGTTTTGAATGGTGGAAACCAATGGAGGATAGAAGGATAGTCAGAATTCGACTTTTAAAAAATGTATCAACGTGGCTTCCTGAGCTGTGGGTTTTGTTTTGTTTTTGTTTCCGTGAAGCTGAAATTTATAGGAATTATAATATGCAAAAGTATATTGGGAAACCATAATGAAACTTTTTAGGAGGATAAGGCAAAGCCCGTTTGTGGGAGATGCTGGAAACCGTCAGCTGGGTCAGGCAGAGGATGAGCAGGCAGGTAGTATTCAGAGGCTACTGGGGAAAAGGGGAAGCTCAAACCAAAAGAGCAGAACAGTGTAATGCAAGGCTCAAGAAAATAAGAGCTAAAAGAGCAAAGGAGGGAAACCGGGTGGGAATATGACTATGGATCCAAGATGGGAGAGCACAAGTGTGGTGAGGCAAGGACAGAGACTACCAGATGAATAAAACAAGGGAAAAAACAGGAAGTGAACGTCCAATTTGTTTTAGTCTAGGCCTTAGAGTCAGAGAAAGACTATTACCAGGAAGGGCGCAGGTCAGAAGCCAGGGAGCAAATAGAGCAAGATGGTCCATGATGGACGCGTGTCATGGGGTCTAAGACCCATCCCCCAATTTATGTGTCCATGTATATGGCTTTTAGCTGATTCTCAAAGGCAGAACAACTTACACACATTTTCTGTTTACACAGAATGCCCTCAGATAGATTAGGTGAATATTTACACTTGCATATTCGCTAGGTCAATTCTAAGCTGTAGCCCAATAGCCAGCATGCCAAGGAGACGAAGTCAAAGGGAGGTGGGGGAGGCAGTCCTTAAACTTATCAGACTCGAGAAGTTACAAGTTTGGGTCAAGTCCAAATTTGGCACGTTGTCCTGATATGCTGAACCGCCACCAAGTCACTGGAACATTACGGGGCTCTCATGTTAACCTTGGTAGCCTTAAATAATTATGGCTTAGAACTTCTTGTTGAATATTGTGGACTTTAGTGTGTAGAGAGTGCTTATACACAGAGTGCATGAATGGGCTTCATTGATTCAGAGGAGGTCTGTAAACTATGCAAAGTGTATTCAAAATTGTGTGTGTGTGTCTTTTTCTAGAGAGCAGGTGCATAATGTTCCATGTTTCTGTGTGACGCAATAATGGTGATAACCACTGAGATACAGCAATATAAAGAACAATGAAATAAGGTTAAATTATCTACTCAGATGGCCAAAAATTCAGGAAAAGGTCGTCTTGGCCTAGAAGGAATTTCAAGCTTGTGCTGCCCCTCTAGAAGCTGCGGTGAGAGTCAGAGCTGTGAAACCAAGTAGCACTGATAGTACTTGTGAAGGGACCTCTGCTGCCAGAAGCCTTATGTCAGGGTAAACACGGATAGGAAGCTAGGAAAGCCATTTGATGAAAGCTTACATTCATGAATAGCCTCAGTTTTTGAGGTTATCTTACAACAAGGCTATTTTTCATACAGTCACAGAGTTTTACCGATAAGTCTGAACAAAGACAACATTTGTCATACAACATAAAGCTTGTGTTCCATTTGCCGACCACACTGCATATAGTGCAGTACAATCTAATTTACATATGAATCCTGGATTTATCTTGTGAATATCAAAACCATATCGTATTAAATGTGTGAATGTGTTACCACATATTTTTTCCTTATCTTCGGCATTCTCTCTCTCTCTCTCTCTCTCTCTCTGGTTTATTTTACTACATTGGAAGAATCATAAAATGGAAATGGTCTGGGGCTTCCTCAGCTTCTGTGATTTTTCTCACTTAACAGTCAAGTTCAACCATACATCTAAGTCCCTAAGTGTGCTATCCTGCAATGGACAGGGAGAGAGAACAGGCTGGTCAGAGACAACAGGGGATGAGCCTGGGCCGAGCCATGGAGAAGGCAATGAGGATAACTTTGATGGGATAAAGCTCCCTGCCATGGTGAGAAATGAGCACTCTGGAAGAAGACTGCCTGGATTCATATCTCCTTCCACTGCTTGATTGCTCTGTGCCTTAGAACAGGTTCCTTAACCTCTCTGAGCCTCAGGTTTCTCTTCTATGAAATGGGGATGAGAATGGTACTTGCCTTATAGGACTGTTGTGAGTGTTAAAGAGCAATTCGCCTGGGACATAGTAAGCACCCAATATATGTTAGCTGCTGCTGCTATTATTAGTATTACTTATCCTTGTGTAGTGGTGGTAAAAGAAGACCTTTCTAGCTGAGAGCTCCCGGGCTGGGGACCTGTAAATCTATTTTGCTGTGACCTTAATGGAATGAATGATGAGGATTGAACTACTCAATTCCACTGAAATCCTAGAAAGCGGGAATAGTTTCAATCTTGTGGTTTGAAATGGGTGGGTGTGGAAGGATGACCTTAAGCAAAAGCACAGAAGATAGTTGTCTATTATGTGTATTTCAACAGCCTCTGCCGAGGTTGTTCTGAAAATCTCTCTATCATACTATCATGGTGTCTCTAGGTCTCTGTTAAAGTACAAATAAATTATCTAAGAGCCAAAAACCTGAAATCTGGACTCTAAGTACTTCACATGTCCAAATGAATTCATTTACAGGATTGCTTTTTCTTAAAAACAGCTATTGGCATTGGAGGTAAGTTTAGAGACAGAGAAAGAAGAAATACCTAGAGCCGGTGGTATACTGGTAAAAAACGCAGCAATCGGTTTTCTGAGAGGGGAGCCCTGATTTCTAGTGTGATGTAAGTACTCCCACCGTGGCTGACTTCAGCTACCAACCTGACATCACTGAACATGGACTTGGAAAGAGATGCTCAGTGGCATACCATTGTCTAGCATTTCCATCACATAGATGCCATAGGCCCAAATAACTTTAAGAGCATAGATAAGAGTCATAGCCAGTATAATAATTAGGAAGTGATGAGCTTTGAGCATTTATTACTTTGTTTTTGATGTAATTTATTTAATTATAAGTTTATATAACATTTTAAAATAATGGCTGTGTTTAACAACCAGCTTGTAAAATTTCTGAAATCTGGACAATTAGCTTTCATAAGCCAGTATGAGCCAGCTCCCACACACCACAGCCAGGGCCCTGGCTTATGTTGATTGATCGAGGTGAGGAAATTGATCTGGGGCCATTGTCCCAACACCTTCAGAAGTTATAAATCACAACCCTCTACTCTAGTCCTGCCAGAATCTTCCTTTCCCCACCTCTACTCCAGGCCTCCCCATTTCTGAACATTCTATGCACTCTTTAAAACATGTACATCCCACTGATCCCCACTTCTCTTCCTCTGGTCTAAATCCTAAGGTGCCTTCTGGGCCCAGCACCGGGAATCAGGCTGTGCCAAGAGGATTTCCATGGTGGTTACCCAATGAACCTGACTTGGCCAGCAAGTTGAGCTCTCATACACTAGCCGTCTCCCCATCTTCCAGAAGCCTGCTACACAGGCCCACCTAGAGACCAGATGGTGGTTTCAATCAGCATAAAATTAAAGTGTGAGAAACCAGACCCTGTTTCCCTGTTAGGAACTGCCATGCCTTGAACTCTGTGCTCTGCCAGGCTGAATTGCTCACAATATACCTTATAACATGCCAGGGCTCTCTCTACGGACCACCAGATTTTTTCACGTGTTGCTTCTGCCTGGTATATTCTTCAACCCCTCTCCACTATTCTTACCTTTCAGGATTCAGCTCCTGCATTACCTCCTCCAGAGATCCTTCCCTGAGCACCTCCAAGCAAGATTAAGTGCCTTTCCTCTGAGATATCACCATGCTCTATAACGCTCTGTGTTTTCTTTCCTAGGCTATGAGCCTCTCAAGGACACGGACAGTGTTGTATTCCTCTCTATAGACCAATGCTAGCATATGTGTCCTGTAAATATTTGTTCCCTTAATAATTGAATGAATTAGAGGTGTTAATGCCCTTGGAGAGCCTGGACTAAGTAAGAATTGCCATTGTAGCTGAGCCCCTATTTTCCTGGCAGTTCCTATAGGTGGAAACACCTCAGGTGAACACCCTCCTGTCTGAACTGTGATGCCAATGTGAATATTAGAAGACCCCCTTTCCTATTTATTTATTTTTTGAACACATGTCAAAGACTTTATTCAACTCATTAATTAATGAGGAAACCAGTTAGATGTTACAACCTGTTCCAAGGAGAACCTTTTTCCACTTTAAAAATTCCTTCATCCATGAATTTATAAGCATGTAGAGCTGGTGGCCAACAAATCCCACCCCTTCAGGCATCTGGCCTCCAGCATGAAGGACTGGATTGAAAGTCTTCTTTTCTTTGTGAAGCTGTTTCATTAAGGGACTTTAAAAACTTTTAGGAAAGACGGAAACAGACCAGACACTTGATGGAATCATTGGACCTATGAACCAACTCTGAAACCTCTTGATTATGGTCTTCCTACTATTGCGGTGTGGATATAGGAAAACTTTTGATGAGGTGTCCTTTGAAAAGCAAGGTTGAATATGTTTTGATGGCCTGTCCGTACTGGATCAGGATCCCAAAATCTGATTTTCTTCCTCGCTGGGATATATAAAAATCTCAACTCCTTCAATGATCACCTGAATGATTGGGAGTGGAGGGGTGTCTAAGCTGGCAGACATGATTCTCAAGGACTCCTTCTGCCCAGCCTAAAGCAGCCTGTATTAGACCCATCAAACTCAAACTTCTGAGGAAGAGGTAGAAGTTTCTCCCATGCAGCAGGTTGTGTGACAGAAAACCTCCTTGAACAGAGGAGCAACCTAAAAAGAAAAGGTGGGGGGAGTCAGAGAGAGAATAATTCCCAAAGGGCCCTGTCCAGACAGGCTGCAGTTCTTAAATTTTTGTTGTTGTTCTTCGCAATGGAAGTTCCATCTCCAAGATGCACCCCCATCAGAACATTCACAGGGTGAGGACAGGCAGCTGTAAGCTTTCTCTAGTGTGCAGAGTGTGTATAAAATATTAAGCCCTATATTGGTCACTACTTCATGGAATGACCTTGAACACTGTTGTACGATCACAGTTCTGTTTTCTGAAAAATGGGAGAACAATACCAGCTAAAAACAGGAAGCTGGGCTGGGTGACTCTTCCAGCTCTGGGATGTGTGACTCTAGAACTATGGGGTTGCAGCATTCAAATGTTCTCATATATTACACATTTTGAATCTTCAAATCTATACTCATTTTTTTTTTTTTTTTTTTTTTTTTTGGTGACACAAGAAGGCTCAAAGCAACCACAGAGATGGGTTGGGGGAAAAGTAAGCTGGGCAAGCTATGTTGAAAATTGTGGAGCCCCTGAGTTTGTACTCATTAGGGAGAGAGGCCCTCATGGAGGAGAGTTCCAAAGACAGAAGATGGGCAAGACTTTAGGAGACCAGAATTAGAAAGAATATGCTAGGACACAGGAATCAAAACCTGATAAATGAGGAAATGGCGGGCTTCATGAGATGCCATCTAAATTGCAGAGTAAGAATAACAACTGTGAGGCCAGACAGCCTGGATGCCAAACCCAGCCTCCCTGCTTCCTAGCTGCATGGACTTCCAAAGTTGCTTTATTTTTCTGAGCTGCAGCATCCTCCTCTGTAAAAGCTTGGTAATAATAGCACCTCCCTCAGCACTAAACATGATCATACTTAACACAGTACCCAACCCATTGCATTCAGTAAATGGGAATTGCTCTTGCTGCTTTGCTCATTTGCTGTCTCTGTTACTATAAGTTTCCCACTGGGCATCCATGAGTGGTTGAGTTGCTCTCCTAGGCCTGTGACACTACAGGATGGGCAGCTTATAACAGCCATTGAGTGTGGGCTCTGGAATCAGACTGCCTACGTTTTAATCTGCATGACCATAGGCAAGTAACAAAACCACCCTGTGCTGCAGTTTACTCACCTATAACATGGGAATTGAGATATACTTCATAGATTGTAGTAAGGAGCTCATGGGAAGCTAAACATTAAAAAAAAGTATATATATATATATATATATATATATATATATATATATATATATATATATATATATATATATATTATAAAAGAGCCTGGCATACAATGAATACTTAGTGGACATTAGCTGGGACTTTGGCTGCCTGAGAGTGTAAGAACATGACTCATATTGCCCGAAGACATGACTGCAGTCTTGGTATGGGTACAAGTGGTATTCCCAATTAGATGGAAGATTAAAATCCAGTCACTATGGCAAGAGGATACATGAAGCTCCACCTAGAAGGAGGCAAAATGTCGCCACTTTGGTTGCCATGATTATCTATTTCCAGAGCCCTTCCCTCCCCACTTCCCTTCTTCCCTCCCTCTAGCTGGAACTTATTCCTGTAGACTGCCTAAACAGAAGGGCTTAACTTCATTTGTGGACATAATGCTCCCCCGCAACCCTAACCCCTGGCTTCTGATGAAAATGCTCATTTGGGCTTGTAGGAAGAGCATGTAGTCCTGAGAACGCAGTTACATGCTAGGAGTGGCAATAGGCATCCTGATTGGCCAAAGAGGCAGTGATCTCCCCTGTTCCCATGACTGTGTTGAATATTCCCATAATGCACCTCAAAAATCCAAAAGAAGCAAGATTTTTAAAAATTAAATTTATTGGGTTAGTATTGGTTAGTAAAATCATACGTGTGAAATCATGATTCTTAACTTTTTCTGTCTGACTTATTTTGCATAGCACGATAATCTCAAGATCCATCCATGTTGTCACAAATGGCAGTATTTTATCTTTTCTTATGGCCAAGTAATATTCCATTGTGTATGTACCACATCTTCTTTATCCAATCATCTATTGAACGACACTTTGGTTGTTTCCATGTCTTAACCAATGTAAATAATGCTGCAGTGAACATAGAGGTGCAAATATCTTTATGAATAAATGTTTTCAGATTTTTTGGGTAGATACCCAGAAGAGGGATTGCTGGGTCATATGGTAATTCCATTCTTAATTTTTTGAGGAACCTCCATACTGTTTTCCATAGTGGCTGTACCAATGTACATTCCCACCAACAGTGCATGAAGGTTCCTTTTTCTTCACAGCCTCTCCAGTACTTGTTATTTTTCTTGTTTATGATAATCATTCTAAGAGGTGTGAGGTGATATCTCATTGTGGTTTTGATTTGCATTTCCCTAGTACCTAGTGAAGTTGAGCATTTTTTCATATATCTGTTGGCTGTTTGTATGTCTTCTTGGGAGAAGTGTCTGTTCAGGTCCTCTGCCCAGTTTTTAATTGGATTGTTTTTTGTTGTTGTTGTCGCTGTTGCTGCTGTTGAGTTGTACGAGTTCTTTACATATTTTGGATATTAGCCCCTTATTGGAGGTGTTTTTGTGAAGCAAGATTTTTAGAGCAAAATTGGATTTAGGGTAAGTGGGCTACTTTGGAACTTGATTTGCTGCACTTGTGGCATCCAGAAATTGTTTATATTGACTTACTGGAAGGAAGGCAATGTTCTGCTGGTGGGTTTAGAAGGCAGCACTTCAGTAAGTGGAGGAAAGGTTTTTTCAGGGCTTTCTAATGCAACAATGACATTTGCTAATCCATGAGTTTAAGCGCATATTAAACTTGTGTAGCCAGTCAACCTGAGCATAGGTTGAAATGGGAAAACCAGTAACAGAGAACTGGAAAGGGTGGGGGAAGTGGGCTCAGAGATCTAGAGGCAGGGTTCAATGGAGCCTGCACTTTCTGCCTTGACCAGGGCATCCTGTACAATGGGCTGACCATGGCCAAGTCTGGCTGGGAAGTTTCTGCATTATGTGGAAAAAGCCCATACTGGGGAGCAATACATCAGCCCCTTTTCATCCCACCTCCTGGGAGTGAAGAAATCAAACATAAAAGAGAAAGGGAAATATCTGGGATTCTATGGGTCTTGGGCATTTTTCCTTCCCTTATCTTGCTACTATCTCTTTTTACGACTTGGGATTTCCTCCTAGAGAGGTATCTTTGACCCTGGAGAACTGAAATTTGCTAGGGTGGATCCCAGAGGAGAGGAAGCAGAAAGTGTTGTTGACTTTGCTCAAGGCCTAAGGGACAAATGCAAACAAGTCCTTCTTTTTAGATGATTCAATCCAGATCTCCACAGAGAGTTATGCCAGCATTCTGGGCTGAAGGACTGCCTTGGAAGGAAGATTGTGTCATGAAAGCCAGAGAGGGGGCGACTGGGTACAGAGGGAAATGTCCAACAGAGCCAAGAATTCCCTCTGGAGCCTAGTTGGGCAGGGATTCTGATTTTTCTCAATTATCCAAAAGATCCTGTTACAAACAACATGGTCCAGCCCAAGTGAAATTTTCTATCATTTCATGTTTTAATTGTCCCACTCCCATGTCTTTTTTTTCTTCAGTGGTAAAATAAACCTTGTATAAAATCATCAATGGCACGAGACTAAAATCGGTCCTGTAAAGAAGCTGAGATGTTGCTGAAGTTCTCTTGCTGGAGTTAGCTCATTGTCTCAGTCAGTTTTACCAATTTTCCTGTTAAAAGGTTCACACTTTGCGCTTTAGATTTAGCCTATTGTTGAGAAATGGTTTGATTTAAATTAAAAACGTGTAATTTGCTTTCATGAACATTTTATAATGCCAAAGAAAACAGAGTAAGTTGTGTGCTCTGCTTTAAGCAAACCCAATATATGAATGGATTTACAAATAAACTAGGGGTAGATTATTGGCAAAACTCTTCAACATAATTCTTTAAATAACAAGATTTCCTGGTGTATTTTTTAACATTAATTTATGGCCAGGTTTTCAGAACACATTAGTCACATTAATCAGTTCACACCTGCCTCACTGTCACATACTAAGAGCTTTTTGTCTGAGTGCTAGTCTAGTTCCTTGAAAGATCTTCAGGTCGAATATATTACAACCAATAGGAACAAGAACAAATTAAATGTTCCGATAGCTTTCCTTTCTATTTGGCTTCCAACAAGATGAAGGTATTTGGGTAATTCTTTCCCTAAGGTTTAGGTAGAGGTGTGTTACATACAAAATGAGATGATAGGAAATATTTTTTAATGAACAAATAGCTTTCACAGAGACTTTCTATATCACATTGTTATTACAACATAGATGAGCTGAAACATTTTTGTACAAATTTGGAGGAAAGAAAATCTTAAAGAGAAATCAAGCATATAGAGGTAGTTGAATAGCAATACAGGGGTAAAGCAGTATTTTAATTCCCCTTTCAGTTCATTACAGTGAGGGAGTAAAATGGCTGCTCAACAAACAAATGGAATAGCAAACACAGACACATTTACAGCTGTTTAAATGGCTTGCTTGATATTTTACTCCTAGAATTACTGAGAACTACATAAAATGATGGTACTAGTTTATCTAAGATAAGACTATGATGCCACATTGACCTATTTGCTTTCCTTTAATTTTTTTTATTGTTGTTGCCTTGACAATAGATAAATGTTAAGCAACTTTTAAAATGATGCATAAGCTACCGTGTCACTTTTTAAACTCCTTTTAATCACATTTGTTGTGACAAATTTTTAAACGGCTACTGAGTCATGAAGCAACAACTTTAAAATGACATCAGTAACAGAGATTACAGGCACTTCTCTCTCAAGGTTAACTTAGTGCATTTGAAAATACCCATTTGTAAGTGAAAATGTCTTCATTTCACCTCTGGATGTACATAACCCAGATTATTAAATAATTGAATAGAGGGAGCTATCATTCTAAGAAGAATTGAACATGTACATTTTATATGGCTCCTTTTCCTTCCTTCTCCCTGCACTCAGGAAGGGCCACAAACTACAGCCCATGCAACCAGCTGCTTTTCAGAACTGTCTTCAATCATACATCAAAACATCAATCAACATGCCTGAGAATGGGCTGAAAAATCTGTCCTTTTCCATCATTTGGACTGCCTTCTATTTGCATCTTTATTACACACCTCTGCTATGATTCTGCCTTGGTAGACAGAAATGGATGAAAGTCAACATACTGGGAACTCAAGGAATGAGTCCCTGAACAAAACTCCATCTTGGAAATGGAGTTAGCATGGGGGAACACAGTCCCCAATGGATTCCAGTCCATCAACAGTGTGCAATCTGTTGACAGTAAGAGACCTCTGGGTGCTGTTAACTAGCCTCAGGAGCTCCACTGATCCAATGGCTAGTCACAGGGGATTACCTGAGCCCAGGCCAGCTCCACAGGCAGAGCTGGAAGTGCCACACACACAGCAACTCAACTAGCCCTGTGAGGCTAGCAGCAGTCAGCCTTCAGAAAAAGCAAATTGTTGAAATAGTGAGTCTCTTGCCCCCCTAAGTCAGGGGCAAGCATTCTTTTCTCCAAGTTGTCTACAGAAAATTAGTGTTATCATTTTTCATTTTCTACATTTTGCTGGTTGTTAGCTAGCAGCAGTAGTACACTACACAGCAGAAAGATGTAATGTCTGCTTGGTACCTAATAGATATACACACACATATACATATGTGTGCACAGAGAGAGAGAGAGGGAGAGAAGAGAAAACTACTAAGAAAAACCTATGTCCTGATAGACAGGAAAACAAACAAAATAAATGACACTGTCTATCAAGGGTAAGTCTTGTCCTTCTGGATTTATGTCTTTTCTCTGTATACTCTTCATTCTCAAGCTTTTCTGCAAAATCAATTTACAAGCATTGAAAATATCCATGTCTAACTTATTGCCCCATTCATGTACATTCCAAAGAACACTAAGCCTTAGCGTTGCATCCTGCCTCTCACCACTACTGAAACAAAAGCTTGCAGTAAAACCACCCAAATATGTATCTAGGCTACTGAGAGTAAAGTGCAATTCTGCCTTGCTAAGATCTACATTTGCTGGAGCTCGGTACTCATTTATATAAACATGAATCATTGTACTTTGTGGAATTTTATTTTAAAAAAAATCAAACTTCCCTTTCTATCTAGATTAAGAAGATATGTGTTGGGTAATTTAATTTTACTTAACCTTCAACTTCCCATTGTGAGCTTCTGGGGTGCTTTTGTGACTTGGTTGCCATGCCTATTTAATAAAATTGTGTGTAACACAAACTATTTAAAATGTTAAAAATCTGCAAAGTAATGAGTTAAAAATCAGGCTTGGCTATTTACTGGCTATGTTACTTAGACAAAGTATTTAACATTGCAGAGCCTCAGCTTTCTCATCCACAATATGGGGATAATACTTGATCTCACAGGATTGATGTGAGAAAGACATGATTTAATGAGCTCATGTATGTGAAATCACCCAGCTCAGTACCTGGTATGCAGTAGGTTCACAATACATTTTTGTTGGGGCAACATAAAAAAATACCATAAACTAAGCACAAAAGTCATAGATTGTAAAATTTGTTCACTCGCCCTGGCATGAGCAAGATTTTCAATACATTTTGGAGAGCAGGGAGTGATGAGTTGGTTATCCTAAAGGAGCTAGAAGTTAAGCTTCCATTGTATCAGAAATTCTAGACCTCCAACCAATACTACTTTTTAGCCCTATTGAAATAAGAAAAAATTGCTGACACAGAATTCTCCCTTATCTCAGACCCTCATTTGTTTTCCAGTCTTTTCACTTTCCCAAACAGACTTGATTCCAAAAGGAATTACCTGTAAAGCATCAAGTTATAGCCTGAAACTCAGTGGTGTGGATTCCCCAGACAAGTTTAAAGTGGTTTAAACTGGACATTGTGCATAAAGGTAGTGTTTTATGCCAATACTGGCCCCTAATGATATCCCATGACTATCAGTAACATAATCACAGCTATTATTGTTCAATGTCTCTTCTTAGCTAGGTACTGTGCTAAGTGGTATATATATATATATATATATATATATATATATATATATATATATATATATATAATTGAAGTATGTATATAATATTATATATATATATATATATATATAATTTAATGTTCATAACAACTTATATGCTGTATTTATCAATACCATTTGCTAGATGAGGAAACTGGGTCTCAGAAAAAGTTAATTCACAAAACTAACACATCTAGCAAGCAGAGACACTTATGACCCTTTTTTGGATTGCATTTATACTAGATAATAGGAACCTCTTGTACTAGGAATGTGTTATGACCACATAGTTGGGCACCAAGTCGGAGGAGGGAGCCTTTAATTTCCTGCTCCCTGTGTCTTGTAGAGTTTGCTTGGGCAGTAACCACACCTATCCTTCCATTCTTCATTGGCCCAGTCTGGCTCCAAACATCAAACCTGGTAACATAATGCTCTGACAACATGGCATCCATTACAAAAGTTGAGAAAAGATAATCTGATTTCTGCTGCCCTTAATCTCTCATGTTTCCTGGATCATCTCATTCTGCCTTTTCTGTTTCTGGCCATAGGTGGTAATGGAAGAAGTCAGACTGATTACTTGAGGCATTAACCTCTCACCTTAACAGAGTGGTCAGGGTGCGAGTGTGCAGAATCACGGGGTGGGGTGGGAGCAGTTTGCATAAAGGTGCAAATGGCACAATTCACTTTTTCCCTGCCTTAATCTTTTCACTCTGTCTTATGATACTCCCATACTCACCAAAATATAGTTTTTTTAAAAGTGTACTACCTTTTCTATTGTTTTTTTGATATTTTTCATAACAAACAGTCCTTCAGCAAGTGTTTTCACACATGCTGGCCAGGCTGTGATCCTCAGAACCCTGAGAAGAGGAGGCTAGCTGGGCCTGGCTGTGATGTGCCAAACTGAAAACCATTTCTTCTGAAGGGCTAAATATTATCCTGCCTAAAATTCCAATTCCTAATTGCACTGGGGCAAATTAGAAACACTTATAATTAGATTGCTGAAATGACCACCTATAATAGATTGCAATAAAGGACACTCCTCTGATTCATCAATTTGTTCCAGAAAAATAATTCCTTCAGCCTTGTTCTATGTAACACATAGAAAACGGATTATTTTACTTTACCCTGGCTTATTCCATAATCTATGCCAAATTCCTTAAGTATTTTATACTGTTGAATTCAAACTAAAAGTAAAATGCAATCTGTGAAGATAGATGATCTTACCATGATTCTAAACTTCCTTTAGACATCCAATTGGATAGATACAAAAATGGTTCATGAACTGGCATCAAATGTAATAAAAAATGGTTAAAACAAAAATGGCACTAGTATTGTTACTTCCCCCTAAGTACATAGTAAACTACACCAATAAATAAAGCAACTAACTTCAGTAATGTAACTTAGTTACAAACATACATGTAGAAAAAAAAGTATACAGTAGTGCAAAAAATAAATTATTAAAATGGAAAGAAGTATGAACATTATTTTACATAATGCCATATAAAACCTGAACCATTTGGAATGAGGCCTCAAGTAAGTGAAATAATGCAGTAACATTATTAGTATCTTTGTTTCACATTTCAACCATACAGTCATTCATAGATGAAAGAGAAAATTAAAGCAAAACCACTTTAAACTTTCAGAAAATTTTATGTCAAAAACAAAAAAAATTCTGGGCTCTCAAATACCTCTGCTGTGCATGTAGTTGTGCAGCACGTCAAGAAGCAGGTCACATTCTTTTCGTCTTTCTACTCAGTTTCTGTGATCAACAGCAGGGTAATAATACCTCTGTTTGACACTTCCTGCTGTTAAGATGTTATTGCAACTAGACATATTTACAAGACGACTCCTGTAGGCAGTGGGGAGGGTGGGACTTCCTCTTCAGCAATCCACTCTAACTAGTTTTGGTTTCGGGATATGAAGGCCAGGACACGCCGAATACCATTCAGTCTATCCTTTAAGGACTTCATTGCTAGGAACGGGAGCTGAGCTCGGCCTTCTAATGGAAGAACTGCTAATGTCCACCAGCACCAGGCTGGACCATTTGGGTTAATCTGCAACAGAGAAACAGAATGGGTCCATCCTATTCCCATGGAAGCGATATCAGTCTGTACGTTTCCAAAGCCACAAGGTAAACATCCCAGGTGGAACTGCTTCTGTGTGTGGCAGAGACTGCTAATTTCCCTTGTATCTATTTCCCCTTATCTTAGCTGGGCATATAGCTACCCAGAAAAAGACTACATTTCTCAGCCTCCCTTGCAGCTAGGTAAGGCCATGAGACAAAGTTCTGGCTAATGAGACGTAAAGGGAAATGGTATGTGCGACTTTTGGTTCATGCCTTGGGAAAGAGGCATGTGCCCTCCACCATCCTCTTTCTCTCCCTTCCCTCTAGCTATAATATGGATATGGTGACAATCAGCCTTCTTTAATCAGGAGGACAAGGGCAACATTCAAAGGATGGTAGAACTTTGTGAGGAAGGAACCTGGCTCTCTGAATGATCTCATGGAATGGAACTGCCCTAGGCCTCCAGGACATATGCCTGCTATCTTGTTTAATTAAGCTAGTTATTTTTGGTAGTTGTTAAAGCAAGCAAATCAATATCCTAACAGATACATTATACTTCTTATCCAGTGTGACTTTATGAGCTGAAATATCTACTACTCAGTCTCTTCCACTTCTAAGGTTCTATTTAAGGCCCTTCGGACTGATGCATACAACATGTGGGCCTTCAATTTCCATGACACCCTTAGGCTTTGCTTGTCTCTTAACTCCATTTCCCTGCTTCTGACTCAAGGCAATATAGTCCACATATGCCATGTCACTATATAGGGCCACAGCTAGCTTCTCCCCTGACACCAAGCCTATGATTCTCAGCCCAAAGCCCAGCAATCCCACTTGGCAAAAATTCCAATTCAAAAACATATTCACATGAGAAATATATTTTGTGTCCAGGTATCCTTTTAATAAAGAGCTTTCCCCTCCCACACAAACCTTCACCAAAATTCTGTCAGCAGCTGCCCAGACACACATTTTAGACATTGGTGACTTATTTCCTGCTAAGCCCAGAATGAGTTTTCTGCCCACAACTTCCCAAAGGTTGGTTTTAGGACTATAGAGAACCACATTCTGGTCAGACCTCCTACATGTGGAATTATTTGCCTCCAAATTGGTTCACCTGATTCTCCCTCAAACCTCATTACCTGCATTGCTTCTTTGTGTCTCTAGCTTCCTTTGGATTCATTTTTGTCCCTCACTTTAGTCTGTAACATGCTCTCCCTCCTATTAGCAGTTCTGAATATTAGATTGACATATTTTGAACTTTCTTTCCCAGAATCATTAACAAAGATATTTAAGCTGATGTTAATATTTGTAGTTGTTTCTAAGACTTCTCCTCCTGAGGCTTAGCACATTCTCATTAATAGGACCACTGGAACTGCAGCATTGAATGGATCAAACTGGATGGAATTTGGGCGGGGGTTGTTTGTTTGCTTGCTTGCTTGCTTGTTTGTTTTGCTGATGCTGCCAAAGCAACATGATAAAAACCTTAATAAAAAAGGAAATGAAACCCAAAATTTCAGCTTTCTGTTACTGAAACTTATGAATCACTCTGTGGCATCTGTGTTTTCTCTTATAGAAGATGCTGTTATCATGGCTGATTGCTATCTTTTGCCTGACTGAGGCAGAATGCTTTCCAGAAGGTGAAGGGGTACATTAAGCTTGATCATGAGCTTGCTCAGAGCTCTGCTGTAGTCCTGAGTCACCATGGCCCAGAGCCAGGAGCTGTGTCACACTGGGAAGCACTAACTGGCCTTTCTTTCTCCTTTCAACATTCACTATGCCTTTGCATGAGGGAAGGAGCCACTTTTGTGGTCTGGAGAAAGCAAGACATTTCAGCCCACTAGGGAACAGACTGGTGTTTTACAGCCTCAGAATGCAAGAGGAAGAGGGGACTTTAGTGAGTACCTCATATACCTACCTGCCTCATTTCAGAGATTGGAGAAAAGTGGAGAAAGGGGAAGGGACTTACCCAAGGTCACACAGCTAGATAGGGTAAGCAGAACAGTCTTTTGGGCAAGGAAGTCAGAATATACATATTCTATTTTACTATTGTGACAGAGTCACAAATGACTGTAAGTAAAGAATCTAGAAAGTTATAGAGTGATGATATAAGAGAGCCAGCTCAGAATGTGGGAAAAGTGATAGTGGGGAAATATTTGACTAGGATATCTCCAGCCTTGTCCTAGTAAGAATGTGTTCTCTGATTTATACCAGGCAAGCAAAGCTTGGTGAAACTTAACTATCTCCACTTTCCTGGAGCCTGATCTCTCAAAGGGACCTGTTACCCCAAGCAATAGACTGATCCAGTAGAACCCAATGAACTGCTTTGTAGTGTAACTCAACCAAAGGTAAATTTAACTATTGGGTCAGTTTTCTCAAGACCCACTCACCCCTGATGAGGACAATGACAAGGGTCGAGAACTACAGGGCTACGCATAGAGGAACTCAGGTGTGAAATATTTCTGTGGTCTTGCAGTTGGAAAACTTTAAGGTAGCTGGCCCTATGTCCTAGCTTCCACAGTAATGGTGGAGAGCATTATGAAGCTCTCTGGAAGTCGCAGCCTTTGGTCTCAGCTCCCAGGATACTTTCTCTTAAGCCTGGACTTCATGTAAATCTTGTCACCCTAACACATTACCATGGTATGAATCTGGACTCCCACTGAAGCTGCTCCTGTTGATGGTATCTGTGTTTCCTTTTCTCACCTGACTTATCTCTCAAAACCTGTCTTGGATCCAAGTTCCTACTGTTGCACTTTAGTTCCTCCAATTCTGACCTTGGATCCTTTTGGTCTTAGCCCTGATGCCCACTGCCCAGACCAACAATACCATATTAGCTCCATATTGTTCTCTGAACCTGATTTGCTAGATGGCAACCATGCACCCATCTAATCACAAACCCTATGCTCTCTCATGTGCTGGGGGCAACCGATTACAAAGAGACATCTTTATATACCTGGGGATCCACATCTTTCTCTGGCATTGGACCAAAGTGATTGAGTATCCGATTCTTCAGAGATGATTTGAGTGAATGAAACCATGATGATGCTTGCTCATAGACACAGTTATGCAATCCCATGAGCTCAGCACAATCCTCTCCTTGAACCTGAAAGTATCAAAGTGGAAGTGAAGCATTCTGTACCTTCTCCATTACTCCAAGAGCCACTGTTGGCACTTGACTCTCTTTGAGCATTCATCCTATCTCCCTACAGGAAAGCTAATCTACTCAGATTTCTCTTGTGTGGTATGTGAAAGGCTCCTTAACCAGATAATGGATTTTGTGTAAATACTGGTGAGGGTGGAGGAAGGAGAAAGATTCAGCTGGGTAAATTAGCTGAAACGAGTCATATATAAAACCAGAGCTATAAACTGGACTGAGTGGAAGTATGCTGTTAAACTGGTTATGCTGGTTTATGCCTCTCAACTTTTCATTTTTTTACATCTGTTTTCTAATTGCTCACTGGGAAGAAAGACATGAATGTATTTGTGTCTCAGTGTATAACTCTATCTTCCAAGTTGAATATATTTTTTCATTGATCAAATACTTATTAATCATGTACTACATAGTAAACATAAATATAAGTGAACATGGAATTATTTACCTGTTCTTCTGTCCATTGGTTCAGAAAAACAAGGATTAACTGGACATGTTATCTTTCTGACTCATGGGATAATGGATTTTGGGGAAGGGCTTTTAGTCAGGATGCCCATTTAAAAATGCAAATGCACATGTGAATTTACAATTATCTCAAAAGTTTTTAAATCTAAATAAATTGATAAGTTCAATACACATGTGTAGACCTCACTCGAGCTCTATCCCTTGGTACCCCTGGCAGAGAACTAAATCCTAGCTGAATGGGCGCCCCAAGATTGGTCTGGCTTGGCATTTTTTATGCATGAATATAACTCAGCAACTAAGCAGGGAGACCAGGATACTGGGAGCTGTCATTGCCATTCTATAATCCAATAGCAGTCGGGCAGCATTCAATGTTGTTGCACCAATTTGATGACAAATCCCAAGCCCTCCAAAAGTGAGGAGAAATCCTTTTGCAATCATCTCCATCTGCCAAGTTACAGGGACTGCCTGGCTTTGAGATTCTTGGCACTGGCCACCCTCACCTTTTGGTCTTCAATGTATTCAATGTCGGCTGTGTTGTAACCATCCCGTTGGCCCTGATGGAGGACCTTGAAGCGCCTCTTGCCTATGCTGTCGACCACTGAACGGCCATCGGCAAAGAACTGAACATTTCTGATCTCTAGGATGCAGCCATATTCTGCAAAACTGTTTAAAGGAAATGGAGTAAAAAAAAAGTGAATTCTTGGTAAGTTGTTTCCCTGGCCTTGCCCCCAGCTGTCTCTGTAACCCCATGTTGTGCCTCGAGGAAATTCTTCCTATTTGCCTGCCCCAGGGTCTACAGCTAAAACTATACAACAGGCAGTGCTTATGTGAAAAAAAAATCTTAATGTATTAGTATAACTGCTACCATTTAGTGAGCACATACTATGTGTTAGGTACTGTGCTCAGTGTTTTGCGTGCATTATTAACTCACCATTCCTCCCAACAAACCCAATGAGGTAGGCATTCTTATTGTACCCACTTTACAGATAAGGAAACTGAGTGACAGAAAGGTTAAGTAACTTTCCCAGAGTCAAACTTGCTCCAATGCTGGAGCCAGAATATGAACCCAGACAGTTTGACTCCAGGGTCCACACTCTTATAAAACAAGTTTTACACTATATACCACCCAATTAATAAAAGATTAACCCTGGGGTTTCTTTATATAGGCTGCTTCTCACATGATAAACAAGGGGTCAGAGGGACCCTGATCATTACAAATGCTCATGTTCATGAGCTGGCTAAGTCTCATGAGCTGTGCCTCCTCATCTTCTGGGAGAGCCCTAAAGTAAAACAAAAATCCTCTCCACTTCCCTTGACTCACATAGCCCCTCACTTACCCTTTGATGGGATCTCCAAGGCACATACCAAATTGTCTTGTGCCTGTCTCAATGCATCTACGAATCATCAGACGGTAACAAGGCTCAAAGATGTGCAGGGGACAAGGAACGGTGGGATAGGCCATAGTACACACGAAAATAGGCACGTTCTTATTTAAGCTGTCAGGAAGAGCAAATGACATGGATCTCAATACAATAAAACACAAGACAGAAAGGTTGGTCAAATGTCATCATATGGTTCCCCCACAGGAAGGCAAGGAGACATCAAGATTTGATGGCTGATAAAAAATATTGAAACATATAAGCTTTCCAGTCAAGAAGGCAGCATAGGTAAATGCTGTGCTTGCCTTCTCTCATGACCACATCAAAATTACAACTAAACTACAAAAAAACTATCATTGAGAATCACTTGAATTCTAACTGAACAGAAGCCCCACAACTAAGGACATACAGAATAAGCCACCTTGAGACTGGTAGGAGAGGGGGAGACAATGAACGGCCTGGTCCCACACCCATGTGTGGCAGTGAGAAATTGGGAGGGATAACTTGGATGTGGAGCTCTCTCCCTGAGGAGCAAGGGGTCCCAGCCCTACACCAGATCTTCAGCCCAGATTTCTAGTTCTGGGAAGGGCAGCCCCCACAACTTCTGGCTGTGAAAACAAGCACAGAGTGTCACTGAGTGAGACTGAGGGCAGCTGGAATCCCGGGCACTCCTCTTAAAGGGCCCATGCATGGACTTACTTGCTGATGAACTCACTTGCTCTGAGCTTCAGCGCTGGGGCACCAGCTCAAAAGGCGCCAGGGACATATGGGGCAGAACTGAGTTATCTAGCTTAAGAGTGATGGTTGGAGGGGCAGCTTTCTCCCAGACAGAAGTATTGGCATAATCCATAATTTTTGTTGAGCCCTCCTCCTTCCCACCTGCATATGCAGGGAGCCACCATATATGAGTCTCCATCAACCTGGCTAACACTCTTTGTGTCATCCTAGTGATTCCCTGACAGCCAGCCCCACCCAACTTGTGGACCTACCCAAGATGCTTCCAGTGACTTTTCCATATAAATGGTCTGACTTGGCTCATGCTGCGGACTTTCCTAACATCTCTTAAAGGTTCACAAAACCCAAACAAGCAGCATCTGGCCTCAGTGTGCCCTTCACCTAGTTCTGAGTAAGTCCAAGCCCAGCACTAGTAGCAGCGAGCCTCGGTTTGTGGCTTGGCCTCTTCTAGGCACCTCGAAGCCCAGTGCGAGTAGCTGCCATCTGTGGATTGCATTGTATCTTGTGCCAGGTGGCTCCGGGTATAACACAGGCTGTGGCTGAACTTCGCCTTAGGCTCCAGGGCCAGCACACCCAGTGGTGGCCAGATTTGGACCAAGCTGGAGCCCCACCCAGCTGCATCCATGGGAGACGCACCCAAAGGGCCAACTGGGCAGCCACTAGAGCCCCACTGAAGCAAATCCTTCTCCATAGGGTCAGATCATGCACAATAGCTCCTCCACTGTGGTCACAGAAAGTCCTCACAACCCACGAGATGAGGGTCAATCCCTCCTATTGATGTGCAAACAGCAACCAAGCCTCAACTACAACTGGATGGCACACACAACCCATACAAGGGACATATCTGGAGCACCCGGCTCAGATGACCAGAAAGACTGGGCCACTGTGCCCCAAAGAACATCTACTACATAAGGCCACTCTACTAAAACTGGGAGATATAGCAGCTCTACTTAATACAGAGAAACAAACACAGGGAGGCAGTCAAAATGGCGAAACAAAGAAACATGTCCCAAATGAAAAACAGAACAAAGCTCCAGAAAAAGAACTAAGCAAAATGGAGGCAAGCAATCTACCAGATGCAGAGATCAAAACACTGGTTATAAGGATGTTCAATGATCTCAGGATCAAAGAGATAGGAAACATAAAAATAGAGATAGAAAACAAAAAGAACCAGTCAGAAATGAAGTATAAAATAACTGAAATGAAGACTACATTAGAAGGAATCAACAGTTGATTAGATGAAACAGAGGATCAAATCAGCTGTTTAGAAGATAAGGTAGGAGAAAACACCCAATACGAACAGCAAAAAGGAAAATAAATCCAAAAAAAATGAGGACAGTTTAAAGGGCCTCTGAGACAATATCAAGTGTACCAACAATCTCATCACTGGGGTACCAGAAGGAGAAAAGAGAGCTGAAAACCCCTCTCTTTTAATGACAAAAAAATGAGAGAATGACAGAAAACTTTCTTAACCTGATGAACAAAATAGATGTACAAGTCCAGAAAGCACAGAGAGTCCCAAAACAGATGAACCCAAGGTTGAAGGGAAAAAGAGAATCTTAAAAGCAGCAAGAGAAAAGCAGTTAGTTACTTCCAAGGGAGATCCCATAAGACTGTCAGTTGATTTCTCAAGAGAAATTTTGCAGGCTAGAAGAAGTTGGCACAAAATATTCAAAGTGAAGAAATATGAGGACTTAGAACCAAGATTACTCTACCCAACAAAGCTATCATTTAGAATTGAAGAATAGTGAAAGAGCTTCCCAAAGAAGTAAAAGCTACAGGAGTTTATAATCACCAAACCAGTACTACAAGAAATGTTATAGGGACTTCTTTAAGAAGAAAAAGAAAAAAGAAGATAAAAAATATGAACAGGACGTCATAGAAATGGCAGTGTGAGGTGAGCCTCTTGAAATCTCCCTTGGAATTTACAACAAATTGAACAACTATAATTGCACAAAGGACTCCCTGTGCAGCAAGCAGGCAAGACTAACAGACGTGCAAGTGAAATCATCTAAAGGTGGTCAAATGGGGCAAGCAGGGTAGGAGAGAAGCGGGAAGCGTGGAGACACGGGCCACACTGGCACAGGACACAGACCTAGCTCAGAGTTCCGAGCTCCCTGCATTCCGGAGCTCAGCAGCCGTGGGAGAGGGAAGAATTCGGACTGCTAGCGGTCCCCTTATGCCCACAGTCCTACCTGAGGGATCAGCATATAACACAGCTGAACCCAACGCTCACAGCAGAAACCTTGGAGCAAAGACTGAGGGAAGAAGGGTGAAAATGACAGTTTAAGACCTCACTGCCTTTTGGTGGAGTCTTTAGGGTTTTCTATATATAGCATCATGTCATCTGCAAAGAGTGATAATTTAACTTCTTCATTCCCAATTTGGATGCCTTTTATTTCTTTCTCTTGCCTGATTGCTCTGGCAAGGACTTCCAACACTATGATGAAAAGCAGAGGTGATAGGGGACATCCCTGTCGTGTTCCTGAACGTAGAGCACAGGGCTTCAGTTTTTCTCCATTAATTATGAGATTAGCAGAGGGCTTGTCATATATGGCCTTTATTATGTTGAGGTATTTTCCTTCTATACCCATTTTATTAAGTGTTTTAATCATAAATGGATGTTGTATCTTGTCAAATGCTTTTTCTGCATCAATTGATATAATCATATGATTTTTGTCCTTTATTTTGTTTATGTGATGTATCACATTGATGGATTTGCGTATGTTGAACCATCCTTGTGCCCCGGGGTTTCTCAAAGAATTACGAATAGAATTGCCATATGACCCAGCAATCCCTCTTCTGGGTATCTACCCAAAAAATCTGAAAACATTTAGAGATAAAGACACGTGTGCTCCAATGTTCATTGCAGCTTTGTTTACGGTGGCCAAGACATGGAAACAACCAAAATGTCCTTCGATAGATGAATGGATATAGAAGTTGTGGTATATATACACAATGGAATACTATTCGGCAGTAAGAAAAGATGATATAGGAACATTTGTGACAACATGGATGGATCTTGAGAGAGTAATGCTGAGCGAAACAAGTCAGACAGAAAAAGCAGAGAACCATGTGATTTCACTGATATGTGGTATATAAACCAAGAACAACAAAAGAACAAGACAAACAAATGAGAAACAGAAACTCATAGACACAGACAATAGTTTAGTGGTTGCCAGAGGGTAAGCGGCGCGGGGGTGGGACGTGGGAGATGAGGGTAAGGGGGATCGAATATATGGTGATGGAAAGAGAACTGACTCTGGGTGGTGAACACACAATGGGATTTATAGATGATGTAATACAGAATTGTACACCTGAAATCTATGTAATTTTACTAACAATTGTCACCCCAATAAATTTAATTAAAAAAAAAAAAAAAAAAAAAGACCTCACTGCCAAGCAGAGGACAGAAGGAGTAGGTATGTAGCCTAGCCGCCCCCTCCCACCCTCTGCGATCTCGCCCCTCCCATACCCTCCTACCTTTAGAAGCAGAATGCCAATAGCAGTGTCAGATCAAAACAACAGAATATTTGCAGTTCTTAAAATTGCGGCCTGCAGCCACGGACTTACAGCCCAACCAGTTCCGGTGAAGGGGAGAGCGCCCTGGGTGCAGGACGGCCTGTGCTGATGATTGCCCCCGTAGCTCACAGCAAACTCTCACAACTCACACTGCCCACCCCCACCTATCTGGGCGGATCCCTGCAAGGATAAATGGAGACACTGAAACACACAGGCCCTGAACCTGGTGCAGGAAGAGCTTTAGAACTTCAGAAGTTCTCAACATTCCCCAAAGGACGTGGTGCCCTATATCCCAGGTGACCTGTTCACACAGCATAAGTCCAATTTCCAGGGAATCCCCACAGTGTGTGAGAAGCTAGAACACTGCAGAGAAAATATAACACTACAGTTTGAGAGAGAATAAAAGGTTGCAGTCGGTGAGAAAATAAAATGTTCTACCAACACCTACTGGAAAACAAAACAAAGACCTCTTCCTATCAACCTGTCACAGAACCCACTGCTGAAGACGCCTAGGGAGAGAAATAATAATTTACTAATTGCCATGAATAACCCAGGTAACAAGGCAGCTCAGAAAGAAAATGAAAAGTCTCCAGAAAATGAACTTAAAGACACGGAAATATGTGGCTTAAATGACAGAGAATTCAAGATTGCAGTCCGGAAAAAACTCGACGAGATGCAAGAAAACACAGACAGGTAGTTTAACGAACTCAGAAACACAATCAAAGAACAAAATGAGCATTTTACCAAAGAGATTGAAATTTTAAAAAGAACCAAATAGAATTTCTGGAGATTAAGAACTCAATAAAAGAAATGAAGAATGAAATAGTCAGCTTAGGTAATATAGCTGACCAGACGAAGGAAAGAGTCAGTGACATCGAAAATAGAAATCTGGAAATGACACAGATGGAAAAAGAGAGAGACTTGAGAGTTAAAAGAAATGAAAGAACTTGACAAGAACTTTCTGATTCCATCAGAAAGAGCAATATAAGAATAATGGGCATACCAGAAGTAGAAGAAAGAGAGAAGGGAACAGAGAATATATTCAAACAAATACTCGGGCAGAACTTCCCAAAGTTGTGGAAAGAGCTGGATCCTCGAATCCATGAACTAAATAGAGTACCTAACTACCTTAACCCCAACAGGACTTCTCCAAGGCACATTGTATTGAAGGTGTCAAAAATTAACCACAAAGAAAGAATCCACAAGGCAGCCAGGGAAAAGAAGACGGTAACCTACAAAGGAAAGCCCATTATGCTATCATCAGATTTTTCAGCAGAAACTGTACAAGCCAGGAGAGAGCGGACTCAAATATTCAAACTATAGAAAGAGAGAAATTTGAGCCAAGAATAATATATTCAGCAAAGATATCCTTGAGGTATGAAGGAGGAATAAAGACTTATCCAGACATACAGAAGCTGAGGGAATTTTCTAATACACGACCTGCACTACAGGAAATACTGAAGGAGGCTATTTGACCTGAAACAAAAACAAACAAACAAAAAAGAATACAAAACCATGAGAAGTGTGATGAACAGACAGAAGCAGGAAATGGCAACCCCTGCACAAAATAGGGCACTGTACACTTAAACATAACATACATGATAAAGAAGAAAAATGAAATCATTAAAGAAAAGGAGGAAAAGGACACCTTGCTACTGCAGTGCAGGAATCAACTCACAACATAAATACGGATGATTTGTGACAACAAAAACTTAAAAGGGAAGAGGGTAAGTTCTGAACTGGCATAAAGGAATGGAGAAGGTAAGCATGCTGAAGAAAATAGAATACTCTAAATATGAATCATTCCATTACATAAAAATAATGGTAACCAACAACAACAACAGCAAAAATCCAGAACTGAAATACATAACATAATAAAAGAAGAAAAACTGGGGAAAATCACAGAATACCACCACACTGAAATAACAGACAGCAATAAAAGCCAAACAAACAATGGAGATGCAGTCCTAACATAAAACCAAAGTTAGAATGATAGGAAATCCTCATAGGTCAATAATCACCCTAAATGTAAATTGACTGAACTTACCAATAGAATCGCACAGAGTAGCAGATAGGATCAAAAAACTAAACCCAACCATATGTGGCCTCCAAGAGACACAACTACAAGGACAAACATAGACTCAAAGTGAAAGGGTGGAAATTTACACTCCAAGCAAATGGTATCCAGAGAAAACCAGGCGTAGCCATACTGATATCAGATGAAACAGACTTCATAATACAAAAGGTAACAAGAGACAAAGATGGACATTTTATACTGATAAAGGGGACTATACAACAAGAAGACATAACAGTCATTAATATTTATGCCCCCAATCAGGGAAAACCAAAATACGCAACGCCACTATGAACAGAACTAAAGGGAGAAATTGACCAAAACACAATTATAGTAGGGGACCTAAATATATCACTGACAGCTATGGATAGATCATCCAAACAGAAAATAATAAAGGAAAAGCAGCCCTAAGCAACACATTAGATGAAATGGACATGATTGACATTTATAGAGCACTTCATCCTAGAATATCAGACTATACATTCTTTTCTAGTGTACACGGAACATTCTCAAGGATAGACCATATATTGGAACATAAAACAAGCCTCAACAAATTTAAGAAAATTGAAATCATACCAAGCATATTCTCTGATCACAAGGCTTTGAAATTGGATATAACTGCAAAAAGAAAGCAGGAAAAAACACAAATATGAGCAGATTAAAGACATACTTTTAAAGAATGACTTGGTGAAAGAAGAAATAACAGGAGAGATCAAAATGTACGTGAAACACATGAGAATGAAAATACATCCTACAAAAATTGGGGGGATGCAGTGAAAGCAGTTTTAAGAGGGAAATTCATATCATTAAATGCCTAGCACAAGAAATAAGAAAATTCCCAGATAAGTCACCTCATGCAACAACTTAGAGAACTAGAAAAAGAACAAATGAAAACCAAAGTCAGCAGAAGGAAGGAAATAATGAAAATCAGAGCAGAACTAAATAAAATAGAGAACAAAAAGACAATAGAAAAAATGAATGTGACCAAGAGCTCGTTCTTTGAAAAAGGTAATAAATTGATAAACTCACTAAAAAAGAGAAGACACAAATAAACAAAATCAGAAAAGAAAGAGGGAAGTTCTCACGGATGCCACAGAAATACAAACCATTATCCAAGAATACTATGAAGGACTATAGGCCACAAAATTCAATAACCTAGAAGAAATGAACATGTTCTTAGAACCACATGGCCTTCCTAGGCTGAATCACGAATAATTAGAAAATCTAAATAGACCAATCACCAGTAAGGAAATTGAATCAGTCATCCAAAACCTTCTCAAAAGCAAAAGTCCAGGACCAAAACCCTCCCAAAAGCAAAAATCCAGGACTAGTGAATTCTACCAACATTCAAAGAGCATCTAATACCTTTCCTACTCAAACTCTTCCAAAAAGTTGAAGAAGAGACAATAATCCCTAACGTATTTTATGAGGCCAACATTACCCTGACACCAAACCCTTGTAAGGATAAGACGAAAAAAGAAAACTACAGACCAATATCTCTGATGAATACAGACACAAAAATTCTAAACAAAATTGTAGCAAATCATATGCAGCAATGCATTAAAAAGACCATCACGACCAAGTCCGTTCATCCTAGGGCACAAGGATTGTTCGACATACGCAAATGGATCAATGTGATACACCACATAAACAAAATAAAGGACAAAAATCATATGATTATATCAATTTATTCAGTAAAAGCATTTGACAAGATACAACATCCATTTATGATTAAAACACTTAATAAAATGGGTATAGAAGAAAACACCTGAACATAATAAAGTCCATATATGAAAAACCCTCAGCTAATATCACAATTAATGGTGACAAACTGAAGCCCATTGCTCCACATTCAAGAACACAACAGGGCTATTCCCTATCACCTCTGCTTTTCAACATAGTATTGGAAATCCTAGCTGGAGCAATCAGGCAAAAGAAAGAAATAAAAGGCATCCAAGTTGGAAATGAGGAAGTTAAATTGTCACTCTTTGCAGATGACATGATGCTATATATAGAAAACCCTGAAAAGTCATCAAAATGGAAGCGTGAGGTGAGCCTCTGTAAATCTCCCCTGGAATTTACAACTAATAAAACAAACTGAAACTCCACAAAGGACTCCCTGCACAGCAGACAGGCAAGACGAAGAGGCTCACTACTGAATTCACCTAAAGGTGGGCGAATCGTGCAAGCCTAGGACGAGGGAAGGGAGAAGCACAGAGACGGAGCCGCGCGGGCACAGGACGAAGACCTAGCTCAGTGCTCCGAGCTCCCTGCATCCTGGAACTATCACAGCTGTGGGAGAGGGAAGAACTCAGACTGCTAGGGCTCGATTTATGGCCCTCAGGGCTGAGGGGACAGTATATAACACGGCTGAACCCAAGGCTCACGGCAGAGACCTCGGAGAAAATACTGAGGGAAGGAGGCTGAAAACAGTGGTATAAACCCTCACTAACAAACAGAGAATGGAAGCCATAGGAACCGAGATAAGCCCCTCCTTCCTACCCTCCCAGAGCTTACCCTGCCACCACCTGCCCGGTGCTAGAAGCGGAATAGTAGCAGTGTCAGATCAAAAGAACAGAACATTTGCTGTTCTGAGAACTGTGGACCGCAGACACAGATTCACAGCCCAACAAGTTCTGGCAAAGGGGTGGGAGCTGTGGAAACAGAACCGGCTGTGAGGGTGGTCGCTGCAATTGCTCTGGGCCACTTCTCACAACTCACCCCACCCCTGGCCCACCTATCTGGGTGGATCCCTGCAGGAGTAAACAGAACTGCTGAAACATACAGGCTCTGAATCTGGTGCAGGAAGAGCTTTGGAACTTCAAAAGCTCTCCACATACCCACACGGACACTGCGCCCTGAGACCCAGGAGAAATATCAACAGAAGAGAAGCTCGTCTCCAGGGGAATCACCCCATTGTGTGAGAAGCTGGAATAGTGCAGAGAAAACATAGCACTACTGTGTGTGAGAGAAAAAAAGGCTGCAGTCGGAGAGAAAATAAAACAATCTACCAACAAGTATGGGAAAACAAAAGAAAGACCTCTTCCTATCAACCTGTTGCAGAAGCCACTCCTATAGATGTCTACGAAGAGAAATAATAAATCAGTAATTGCCATGAATAACCAAGACAACAAGTCAGCTCAGAAAGAAAGTGAAAACTCTCCAGAAAAGGAACTTAAAGATATGGAAAGATGTGACTTAAATGACAGAGAATTCAAGACTGCAGTTCGGAAAAAAACTCAATGAGAAGTAAGGAAACACAGAAAGGCAGTTTAATGAACTCAGAAACACAATCAAAGAAAAATATGAGCATTTTACCAAAGAGATTGAAATTAAAAAAAAAAAAAAAAAAAAAAAAAAGAATTTCTGGAGATTAAGAATCCAATAGAAGAAATTAAGAATGAAATAGCCAGCTCAGGTAGTAGAGTTGACCAGATGGTGGAAAGAATCAGTGACATCGAAGACAGAAACCTGGAAATTACACGGATGGAAGAAGAAAGAGACTTGAGACTTAAAAGAAATGAAAGAACTCTACAAGAACATTATGATTCCATAAGAAAGAGCAATATAAGAATAATGGGCATACCAGCAGTAGAAGAAAGAGAGAGGGGAACAGAGAATATATTCAAACAAATTGTTGGTGAGAACTTCGCAAACTTGTGGACAGAACTGGATTTTCCAATCCAAGAAGCAAATAGAACCCCTAATTACCTCAATCCCAATAGGCCTTCTCCAAGACACATTGTATTGAAGCTGTCTAAAATCAACGACAAAGAAAGAATCCTCAAGGCAGCCATGGAAAAGAAGATGGCAGCCTACAAAGGAAAGCCCATTAAAGTATCATCGGATTTTTCAGCAAAAACTCTACAAGCCAGGAGGGAGGGGAAACAAATATTCAAACTATTGAAAGAGAGAAATTATGAGCCAAGAATAATATATCCAGCAAAGATATCCTTTAGACATGAAGGAGGAATAAAGACCTTGCCAGACATACAGAAGCTGAGGCAATTTTCTAATACACAACCTGCAGTACAAGAAATACTAAAGGTGGTGATTCGACCACCATCAACAGGGACTATTTGTTGCAATGAAATCATAAAAAGAGGGAGAGTAAAGGCCTGAAGCGGAATATGGGAATGGAGAAAGTAATCGTGCTGAGAAAATGGAATACTCTAAACATCAAAATTTCTTTTACATAAACTTAAGGGTAACTATTCAAAAGACATCCAGAACTGATTTTGTATACATACATACTGTAATAAAAGAAACAGAGGGAAAAATCATAGACTACCACCACACAGAAATAATAGACAACAATAAAAAGGCAAAGAAAAAATGGAGACACACCTCACCAGAAAAGTAAATATAGAATGACAGGAAATCCTCACATATCAGTAATCACCCTAAATGTAAATGGACTGAACTCACCAATAAAAAGGCACAGAGTAGCAGATTGGATCAAAAAACTAAACCCAGCCATATGCTGTGTGCAAGACACGCATCTCAGCTACGAGGACAAGCATAGACTCAAAGTGAAAGGGTGGAAATTGACACTCCAAGCAAATGGTACCCAGAGAAAATCAGGTGTAGCCATAATGATATCAGATGAAAAAGACTTCAAGGTTAAAAAGATAACAAGAGACAAAGATGGACATTTCATAATGGTGAAGGGAACTATACAACAAGAAGACATAACAGTCATCAATATTTATGCCCCCAATCAGGGAGCACCGAAATATACCAAGCAACTACTAACAGAACTAAAGGGAGAAATTGACCAAAACACAATTATACTAGGGGACTTAAATACATCATTGACAGCTATGGATAGATCATCCAAACAGAAAATAAATAACGAAATAGTAGCCCTAAATGACACATTAGATGAAATGGACATAATTGACATTTATAGAGCACTTCATCCTAAAACATCAGACTATACATTCTTTTCTAGTGTACATGGAACATTCTCAAGGATAGACCATATATTGGGACATAAAATCAGCCTCAGCAAATTTAAGAAGATTGAAATCATACCAAGCATATTCTCTGATCACAAGGCTTTGAAATTGGATATCAACTGTAAAAAGAAAGCGGGAAAAAACACAAATACATGGAGATTAAACAACATACTTTTAAAGAAGGACTGGGTCAAAGAAGAAATTAGAGGAGAGATCAAAAGATACATAGAAACAAATGACAATGAAAATACATCCTACCAAAATTTTGGGATGCAGCGAAAGCAGTTTTAAGAGGAAATTTATCTCATTACAGGCCTATCTCAAGAAACAAGAAAACTCCCAAATAAATAACCTCATGTTACACCTTAAAGAACTAGAAAAAGAAGAACAAGTAAAACCCAAGGTCAGCAGAAGAAAGGAAATAACAAAAATTAGAGCAGAACTAAATGAAATAGAGAACAAAAAGACAATAGAAAAAATTAATGTGACAAAGAGCTGGTTCTTTGAAAAGATTAACAAAATTGACAAACCCTTGGCTAGACTTACTAAGATAAAAGAGAAGACACTGATTAACAAAATCAGAAATGAAAAGGGAAGTTATCACGGACACCACAGAAATACAAAGGATCATCCAAGAATACTATGAAGGACTATATGCCACCAAATTCAACAACCTAGAAGAAATGGACAAGTTCTTAGAAACATATAGCCTTCAAGGCTGAACCATGAAGAACTGGAAAATCTAAACAGACCGATCACCAGTAACTAAATTGAATCAGTCATCCAAAACCTTCCCAAAAGCAAAAGTCCGGGACCAGATGGCTTCACTAGTGAATTCTACCAAACCTTCAAAGAGGATCTAATACCAATTCTGCACAAACTCTTCCAAAAATTGAAGAAGAGACAGTACTCCCTAACTCATTTTATGAGGCCAACATTACCCTGATACCAAAACCTGGTAAGGACAGCACAAAAAAGAAAACTACAGACCAATATCTCTGATGAATACAGATGCAAAAATCCTAAACAAAATTCTAGCAAATCGAATAAAACAATGCATTAAAAAGATTATTCATCACGACCAAGTGGGGTTCATCCCTGGGGCACAAGGATGGTTCAACATCTGCAAATCCATCAATGTGATACATCAAAAAACAAAAAAACAAAATAAAGTACAAAAATCATATGATTATACAAATTGATGCAGAAATATCATTTGACAAAATACAACATCCATTTGTGATTAAAACACTTAGTAAATAGGTATAGAAGGAAAATACCTTAACATAATAAAGACCATATATGACAAACCCTAAGCTAATCTCATACTTAATGGTGAGAAACTAAAGCCCTTTTTTCTATGTTCAGGAACACGACTGGGCTGTCCCCTATCACCTCTGCTTTTCAACGTAGTGTTGGAAGTCCTCGCCAGAACAACCATGAAAGAGAAAGAAATTAAAGACATTCAAACCGGGAATGAAAAAGTTAAATTGTCACTGTTTGCAGATGACATGATGTTATATATAGAAAACCCTAACGACTCCACCAAAAACCTGTTAGATACAATCAACAAATACAGTAAACTTGCCAGCTACAAAATCAACGTACAAAAGTCCATTGCATTCCTATATGCTAACAATGAAATCTCAGAAAAGGAAATATAGAAAACAATTCCTTTTGTAATTGCAGCAAAAAGAATAAAATACATAGGAATGAACTTAACCAAGGATGTGAAAGACCTATATGCTGAAAACTATAAGACATTTTTGAAAGAAATTGAAGAAGACACAAAGAAATGGAAAGACATTCCGTGCTCATGGATTGGAAGAATCAACATAGTTAAAAGGTCATATTACCCAAAGCAATATACAGATTCAATGCAATCCCCATCAAAATCCCAGTGGCATATTTTAAAGAAATAGAACAAAAAATCATCAGATTTGTTTGGAACCACAAAAGACCCCAAATAGCCAAAGCAATCTTAAGAATAAAGAACAATAATGGAGGTATCACACTTCCTGACTTTGGCTTGTACTACAGGGCTACAATAATCAAAACAGCATGGTATTGGCAGAAAAACAGACACATAGACCAATGGAATAGAATTGAGAACCCAGAAATAAAACCACATAAATATGGACAGATAATTTTTGATAAAGAAGCCAAAACATACAATGGAGAAAAGACAGCCTCTTCAATAAATGGTGCTGGGAGAATAGGATAGCCACGTGCAAAAGAATGAAACTGGACTGCTATTTGTCACCATGTACCAAAGTTAATTCAAAATGGATCAAAGACTTAAGCATAAGACCTGACACAATAAACTGCATAGAAGAAAACATAGGTACTAAACTTATGGACCTTGGGTTCAAAGAGCATTTATGAACTTGACTCCAAAGGCAATGGAAGTAAAAGCTAAAATAAACGAATGGGACTATATGAAACTTAAAAGCTTCTGCACAGCAAAAGAAACCATTGACAAAATAAAGAGGCCACCAACTGAATGGGAGAAGATTTTTGCAAACAGTGCCTCCGATAAGGGCTAGTATCCAGAATATACAAGGAACTCATGCAACTCAACAACAAAAAACAAACAACCCAATTGAAAAATGGGCAGAGGACTTGAAGAGACATTTCTCCAAAGAGGACATACAAATGGCAAATAGACATATGAAAAATGCTCAACATCACTAATCATCAGAGAAATGCAAATCAAAACCACAATGAGATATCACCTCACCCCAGTCAGAATGGCTATCATCAACAAGACAAATAGTAACAAGTGTTGGAGAGGCTGTGGAGAAAAAGGAACCCTCATACACTGTTGGTGGGAATGCAGACTGGTGCAGCTCTTATGGGTGGCAGTGTGGAGGTTCCTCAAAAACTTACGAATAGAATTACCATATGACCCAGCAATCCCTCTCCTGGGTATCTACCAAAAATATCTGAAAACATTTAGAGATAAAGACACGTGTGCTTTAATGTTCATTGCAGCTTTGTTTACCGTGGCCAAGGCATGGAAACAACCAAAATGTCCTTCGATAGATGAATGGATAAAGAAGTTGTGGTACATATACACAATGGAATACTATTCGGCAGTGAGAAAAGATGATATAGGAACATTTGTGACAACATGGATGGATCTTGAGAGAGTAATGCTGAGCGAAACAAGTCAGACAGAAAAAGCAGAGAACCATGTGATTTCACTGATATGTGGTATATAAACCAAAAACAACAAAAGAACAAGACAAACAAATGAGAAACAGAAACTCATAGACACGGACAATAGTTTAGTGGTTGCCAGAGGGTAAGGGGGGTGGGGGGGGAGGTGTGGGTAAGGGGGATCGAATATATGGTGATGGAAGAACTGACTCTGGGTGATGAACATACAATGGGATTTATAGATGATGTAATACAGAATTGTACACCTGAAATCTATGTAATTTTACTAACAATTGTCACCCCAATAAATTTAATTAAAAAAAAAAAAAAAAGAAAAATGGGCAGAGAACCTGAAGAGACATTTCTCCAAAGAGGACATACAAATGGCCAATAGACATATGAAAAAATGCTCACCATCACTAATCATCAGAGAAATGCAAATCAAAACCACAATGAGATTTCACCTCACCCCAATTAGAATGGCTATCATCAACAAGACAAATAGTAACAAGTGTTGGAGAGGCTGTGGAGAAAAAGGAACCCTCATACACTGTTGGTGGGAATGCAGATTGGTGCAGCCGTTATGGAAGGCAGTGTGGAGTTTCCTCAAAGAATTACAAATAGAATTACCATATGACCCAGCAATCTCTCTCCTGGGTATCTACCGAGAAAATCTGAAACATTTATCCATAAATACACGTGTGCTCCAATGTTCATTGCAGCTTTATTTACGGTGGCTAAGACATGGGAATAACCAAAATGTCCTTCCATAGATGAATGGATAAAGAAGTTGTGGTATATATACACAATGGAATACTATTCAGTGATTAGAAAAGATGAAATAGGACCATTTGTTACAACATGGATGGATCTTGAGATTATAATGCTAAGCGAAATAAGTCAGACAGAAAAAGCATAGAACCATATTTAATTGATATGCGGTATATAAACCAATGTGATTTTTGGATGATTTAATACAGAATTGTATACCTGAAATTAATGTAACTTTACTCATAATTGTCACCCCAATACCCTTTAATTAAAAAAAAGATAGAAAACGAGACCTTTGTATATGCTGCCTAAAAGAGACTCACTTCAGATGTCAGAGGGTCTGTAGATTGGGGGAGGTGGCTTATCACTTTGTAAGGGGTGAAATGTCTAACTATTGTATTGTTTTGTACACCTGAAACTAATAAGTAATAAAAAGATGATGACAACCTTAAAAAAGGCACAGAGTGACTCGCTTCATATTGAGAGATAGAAACAGATTGAAAGTAAGTGGATGGAAAAAAATATTTTATGAAAACGAAAAAAAAAAAGTTGGGGAGCAATTCTTATTCCAGACACAATAGACTTTAAAACAAAAGTATAACAAGAAAGAAAGAAGGATGTAGTATTCCCACTTCGTGTATTTATCTGAAGAAACTGAAAGCACTGCTTCAAAGGGACATGTGTATCCATACGTTTGTTGCATCATCATTTACAATAGCCAAGAATTTGAGGTAACCTGTGTGTCCATCAATGGATGAATGAATGAAAAGGTAGTACATACATATAATCGAATATTACTCAGCTGTAAATAAGAATGAAATCTTGCCATCTGCAACAACACTGATGAACCTAGAGGGTATTGTGATGAGTGGAGTACGTCGGACAGAGAAAGATAAATGCCATATGATTTTACTTATATGTGGAACCTAAAGAACAAAATAAACAAAAGAGAAACAGACTCTGTATCTCTTAGATACGGTGTACATTTTGACGGTTACCAGCTAGGAGAGGGTTTGGGGGTGGGTGAAAAAGGGAAGGGATTAAGAAGTAAAAATTCGTAGTCACAAAATAGTCATGGGAATGTAGGGTATAGCATAAGGAATATAGTCAATATTATTGTAATAACTACCATGTTTCCCCGAAAATAAGACCTAGCCAGACAATCAGCTCTAATGTGTCTTTTGGAGCAAAAATTAGTATTTGACTATAAGACCGGGTCAATATAATATAGTATTATATAACATAGTATACTATACTATACTATACTATACTATACTATACTATACTATACTATACTATACTATACTATACTATACTATCATGTAATACCGGGTCTCATTAATTTTTACTCCAAAAGACGCATTAGAGCTGATTGTCTGGCTAGGTCTTATTTTCAGTGAAACACGGTGTGTATGGTGTCAGATCCGTACTAGACTTACTGGTTGATCACTTTGCAAGTTATGTAAATGTCTAATCACTATGTTGTATATCTGAAACAAAGATAATATTGTATGTCAATTGTAATTGAGGAATAAAACAATTATTTAAAAAATATGTATTGAGGAATCAGCAGGATTATTCTAACAGGGAAAAGAATATAAACTTTAAGGAAAACTATAGACCAGTTTTATTTACTCCATAAAGAAACAAAAATTTTATATGTAAGATGTAAAACAGCACAAATTTATATTCATCTATTTAGTTGCTTATGCAATCATTTTCTCTCTAGACCAGTGGTTCTCAATGGGGCAATTTTGCATCTCAGGGGACACTTGGAAATATCTGGATACATTTTTGGTTGTCACAGCTGGTGAGCAGGTGCTACTGGCATTTGGTGGATAGAATTCAGGGATGCTGCTGAACATTCTATGATGCACAGGGCAGCCCCTCTCCTCCACAACAAAAAGTGATCCTGCCCCAGATATCAATAGTGTTGAGTTGGAGAAATCCTGCCCGAGGGGGTGAGGTTGCAATCTAGGTTTTCCTGAAGGCACACACTTCTGGTCGTGCTCCTTTAGGGAAATTGCCATGAGTCTTCTATCTGATGTTTCTCATCTACAGGTAAGGAGTAAATATCACTGGCATATGGAATGTTATGATGTAGAATAATGACCATATGTTTTCACAGCATTTTGAAAATATTAAGGACTATAGAATTGAGAATAATTATGAAAACAATTCTTAAGAGAGTTTGTTCCCATCATAATTTCCAACATTAACACATATTAGAATGAAGGAAATATTAAGTATATGAATGTAAAGATTTCTTAATATTGTTTTATTTATGAAAACCCTAGAAAGTATAGTTTATTGTTAACAACTGAGAGCTTGTCCATGATATACATATAGGGAACAGGGATGGAGTTGCGATGGGGGAAGTGAATCTGTATTGATTCTTATAGGAAATTCTGAGTTTCTTTCAATAACAGTTGTTGATATGAGTGCATGACCATTTAGTTACCAAAAATTCACAGTAAAATTTAGTCATAGTAAAATTCACTTTTACATTTAAGTTGTGTGCCTATTGTTTGTGAAGAAACTTGAGGATCTTAAATATTATAATATAATATATGATTGCATTTCTGATTTTGCAACTTGCTGATTAAACTCTCTACAAGAGTTAAAAATACTAAAATGCAGCTAATGCTGCAGGCTCAGTCCCATTATCAGGTTAGCCTACAGGCTCAAAGATGAAAATTGACATTCTATATCATCTAATTTGGCTCAAGAAGTTCTCTGGTATGTTAACATGGTGGGTGACAGTTATACTTCACTTTTTTTTTTCATGTCTCAACTCAAACAATCTCTACAGGTTTCTTGCTGGCAATATGGCAAGTGTACTGGTAATATAAGTGGACCCAGCTCTCCAGAAGGATGGTGGAAAATTCTCTGCAGAGTCACCCTGAGCATCTCAAATTTGCACAGTCCCTAGAAGATCTGCGTGGCAGGCCCAGCTGGGAAGAGGAGGTAACAATGAAGAGGCGAGAGTAATCTAGCCTCGTGATGCTCAAATATGCCTGTGCATCAGAATTGCCAGGGGCCCTTAAGTCCAGACAACCAGGTTGCAGCACCCCCAGGAACACTGGTGCATTGGTTCTGGAATCAGGCCCGGGCAGCCAGCCCTTCAGCAAGTGCTCATGAAGATTCAGAAACAGACTGAGAGGGAATCAGCAACTTGGCCAGCAACTCCTGGATCCCTGTTCTCTTATTTGTCTAGTAAATCCAATACAGCAACAGCTGAACCTGAAACTACCAATAAATATAAGATCATTTGCCCAAATCTCAAAACGATTAAGTTTAGGATGCCTTTAAATAGAAATCCCTCTAGCATAGTGCAGTGTTTGTTAATGGTTAATGAAACATTAAATTATATTTGAGAGGAGGGCTCAGAGAGATTCAAGGTGAACTTAGGAATCAAAAATAAAGATAAAGGTGACCTGAGCATATTTAATATGAGTCAATAAGGGAAAAAAAAGATTTCATTTCTAGCTTCCCAGGAAAACATGTCCAAAGTAGGAGGCACATTCAGACAAACTGATGGTAGTTTAGAAATAGTTCTCTACAGGGTGGGTACAAAACCAGAACAGCTTTTGCAACCAGGAACCTAGACCTCAGAATGCTGTGAGGATTCCACACCTGGGTTGGGGAGACAGGAGGGCAGCAGTACAAGAGGCAGATATTAGTGATTACCTCCTCCTGCTTTGTCTGCTAAATGAACTGTTCTTCCAGCCAGGCAGAGCTTGGAGCCCTACTTCCATCCCCATCCCTACCTACCCTTCACCTCTCACAATACCTGTGCATGGCAGAGAACGCCTATAACAAGAAGCATTCTTACTATTACCATTATTAAGTGCTTACTATGCACTAGCTCATTTGATCTTCATAGTAAGTCCATAATTATCCCCAAGCTACTGATGAGGAAACCGAGGCCCAGAGAGGTGAAGTGATTTGCCTATGGTCATGAAGTATTCTCACTTTGTGGCAAAACTGGGTCATAAACCCAGGTCTGGCTGACACCAAAGTTCTTAGCACCTCCTTATATATTTGAAAACAGTCTTCTGGACACTTTATCAGTTCCCCTTGATTATGCTACTCCAATTTACTCCTGCCGGTGACACCCAGTTACTAGTGCCAAGATGAGACCTAGTCAGTGGTTTGGCTTAAGCTTCTTCAGTGGTATGCTGACAAATGTTGAACAACTGGCTTTCGGGAGGCGGGTTGTGGGGAGAGAAGCCCTTGTTTATAGCATTTGCAAATTTCCATGGTGTAAATACTCTCACCATGGCCAATTTTAAGCTACCAGCGTGATATCACTGAATGAGGAGTTAGGAAGAAATGTGCACATTCAGCTCTATGAACTGGTATGAGTGAAACTGAAAAGAGAAACATGCATATACATACTTAGAAAGTTCTGCCATTTCCTCTTCATAAAGTTTCCTTCGTTCCTTGAGCTCTTCTGGAAGGAATTTAGCTATTAGCTCTTCCATTATGACATTTTTGCTGTATTTTCTTGATGCCAAGCACTATATGGGAAACAAGGCTATTAGATATTATGCAGTCATCAGAAAAACACAAAGCACTTCTGATGCAATCAGTAAAATAGTCAAATGGCCCACATATTGGAGTAATTTAGACCCATATATTAGCAGCTGATACTATTATAATGTATGTATTCTTTCGATGTTAGACTTTAAAAAATGCAATCAATTACTCTTATAATTAGAAATAAATATTTTAACAAGGAAAAAAGATTTGTATTGATGTTTTAAAAATCTCGTCACTGTCCTAAAACACTTAAATTGAGATCATGTTCCTGTCAAAAAAGGGGTAAAATCCTTTCCTTTCCTATTTCTGATTTTTGTTTACAAGATCACAGAAACTGTCTCCATCTGGGATATGCTGAATGTCTGTGGCCAAAAGGTTCAGGGAACTAAAAAGCAATTTTCAATCATTGATCCTTTCCTTTCCTGCCCAAACTCCACCCCATTCCAATGCTTGGCTTCTGGATATTGCAAGTCTAAATATTTTTCTTCTCTATCTTTAGTTTAAAAAAAGAAGAAAACAAAAACAGCTAAATACTGGTGATGTGTTCATCTATTTGTGTGTTTTTTTTAATATACCATTTAGGTACCACTGAAATTATGTCATAAATCATGATTTCAGAACCGAACTCAGCCTCAACTGTCACTATTACTCTCCTCCCAAACATCCCTAACCCATGCATATCTAGGTATCTGTAAGTAGGGGGCATTTAACCGTGTGGACCAGACAATGGGACTTAAAACATCTGCAGAGAATTGCTTGCTATGGAAGCTACCCACACAGACTCAGCAGGGGGAGCTCCTGAGTATAAAACTGCTGGCTTTAGACAAATTTTCCTTTCCCAGTGTGGGCTATGTCTGTCTATACTGCAGTGAACATGATTGGAATAAGATATTCATTTCTCTGGGAGATGGAGTAAGTGTGACCCTGTGTGAATACAAAGAGATAGATGAGAATATCTTCTAGACCCTGTGTCTGGAACCCCACAGTATCTGCCTCCAGGATGCTTTATAGGACACTGACTGGCTGCCGGAGAACTAACTGCTTTGTCCAGCTGGGGAAAAGCAATGACTCAGGAGGTAGCCAATCCAATAAAGAGATGACTCCTCTGTTGACGCTAAGACAAAAACCCAGGAAAGGCATATACTAAACTGTTAACAGTGATTTTCTCCAGGTGATGAGCAGATTATGGGTAGATTTTTCTTCTTTCTGCTTATCTGAATGTCATAGTGTTAGCACAACACAAATATATTATTTAAGTGTAAAGACTTCTCATCTACAATATGCCAGCAAACCCCACCCCTTTACCTAGGTAAGGTACGGCACTCACCCTCTTCCAACCCAATACACACCCCCAGAGTTATCCTGGATGATTTCACTCCATTCCCTTAGTTTACATTTTGGGGTGTTGGGGAAACTCAACATGTGACTTCTCTGGACTTACATTCACCTAGAGATAGTCTTGCATCTCCAACCTCTAGTCTGGGATGACAGGGGTCAAGTGACCTTAATACTGACTGTAAAATGTGGCACACATGTCCCTGTGGGAGGAAAACAAGATGGATTCCCAGACCCATTGGTGCTAAAGGAAATTCCATTAGGTCCACTTGAAAAAACCAAGGTGGCAATTTGTGTGATTCATTTTAGAAAACCTGAAAGCCTCAGAGCTTTTCAGGTAGCTAAGGATCTGCTAATAAATACAGTGGCTCCTGAGGGGTGGGACAAGGACTACATTGAAAGTCTGTGAGATTTAGCTGAAGCCCTGGGAATGGTCTCTTCAAGTCACAGAATAAACACTGACAAAAAGAGGACACCAATGCTCATCTAGTCCAAGCCCAGAGAGGACACAAGATTCACCCAAGATTACAGTGAATCAGGTGCTATGATGGGATTAGAACCAGGCTACATATTTATCATCAATTTAATATTTTTGTTTCCAACACAAATTAATTTCACTACAAACAGTGCATAAAAAGCTAGCTGTTGCCTCATTTTCTTGAAGGATTTTGTGGAGAGGGGATGGGTGGCTATAAAGTAGGAGAAAGAGATGGATGGTCTGAGGGAGTATTTTGCCCTAGCACAGTGCAGTGGCTTGGAATCCAATAGGACACAATTTCAAATAAGAATTTTATTTAAGAGTCTTAGTACCCAATTCCAAATAAGCTAACCCAACCAAGAAAGAAAAATGTTTTACCTGTGAAAGACCATCTTTGCACAGTGGACACTTCGCGTTGTGATCTAGGCATCTTTCAAGACATTTTAAGCAAAATGTGTGCCCACAAGGTGTTGTGACTGGCTCATAGAATAATCTGAAATTTAGGAATCAAAATGAAAAAAAAACTGCAATAAGACCAAAAAGTAAAAGACAGAGTATTATTTGGAAAATTCTGTGTGTGGGGCAGGATTCTTTTTTAAAAATCCCTGCAGTTGTTTCACTTCAGAAAAGCATTTGTTTTTATTTGTGAACTTGATTTTAAAATAATGCATTTATTAAAGTTTAGGACATAGCTAGATCATTTTGTAACATTAGTTCTAGTCAGTCTTTTCTGGGGCATACCGATTACTTTTACCCTGTCTAGAGATGAATGCCCAGAGTGTCTGATAGATTCCATTCTAAAATATTTTGCCAACCTGCTCACCTGAACACTGTAGTACCTCGGTTTTCAAAAGTCTCAGTTGACGAACATTTTGGTTTATGAACGCCATAAATTCGGAACTAAATGCTTCAGTTTTCGAACACGACTCAGAAGTTGAACATGTCACACGGCTTCCGCTGAGTGCAAGATCCTGAGGCCTAGCTGTCGGCTGTTTTTGAATGTTTCACAACTCGTGGATTACACTCGAAAACCGAGGTACCACACTGTATATGTAAACACACAGATAAACACACATGCGCGTACATACACACACACTCACACATTTACCCATTTAAGTACTTTATATCACATTACAATGGAAACAGACTTGGCTTCTTTGCTAACCTTGAATCCATTTTTCACCTAAGCAATGTGTGATCCTGAAGGATTTTGAAATTGCCCCTGCTTTTTATATGGATAGATCATTTTCCTAGAGGCAATAGAATAATATTGTTAATGTGCTTACTGATACACACGTACATACAAATGTACATATATACATGTATATGCATACATATACTTCATGAGGTCCTATTTTAATTGCTTTGTGGGAACTGGACATTTTCAAAGTAATCTGGGTGTCTTTTTAAAAGCTGTTCTGTACATTCAGAGATTCATGGGTTTACTTTGCTTAAAGGAAGGCTCACCTGCAGAACCACTGGTGGGGGCAGCTGAAGATGATGGTTCAGAAGTGGGGCCTGTACTCACCAAGAGGACAGAAAGAAAGGAAAGATGCTTGACCAGCCTATTTTGACCTCATGAAAGTATTCGTTGAGAGAAAGAGGCTGCCAGCTGCACAGCCTCCCTTGTGTGGCCAGAAGGTGCACAAGCAGCCTGGTCGCACTGCCAGGCTGAGCAGAAGAATCAAAATGTCAGAGTTGAAAAGCACTTGAGAAAAAATGGAACCCACCATCCAGAGTAAAACTGAGGTTCAGAGGGGATGAAGTGGCTTATCTACCTACCTGTATATAGCTAACTGTTGGCAGATGAAAGGCTTTCCAACTTTCACTTTCAGTTGTGTGTTCTTTCTACGAGAACAATGACCCTCAGCCATTGCTGTGCATGAGAATCACCAGGGGAGCTTTTTCTTTAAACAGCTTTATTGATGTGCAATAAACTGCATATACTTCAAGTGTACAATTTGATAAGTTTTAATATATGTGCACACCCATAAAACCATCTCTACAATCAAGTTCATGAACACACCCATCACCCCCAAACATCTCCTCATGCCTTTTGTAAACCCTCCCTCCTGCTCCTGCCCACACCACCCATCACCTGGGGACTTTTAAAAACTACAGATGCCTTGGATCACACCTACAGAGATTCAGATCAGTTGGCCCAGGGTAAGGGCCAGGAATCAGGATTTTTTAAAGCTCCTTGGGTAGTTTTAATGTGCAACCAGGGTTGAGAATTACTGTATTATGCAATCCTACTAATCTCTGCATAGGCAAATCTTCTGCATTTGTCTTCAAACCTAATTGTCAGAGTCACCTGTAGAGCTTTAAAAACATAGACATAGCGAAGCCCCACTGGATAAAGTTTGCGATTCAGCAGGTCAAGGGGAGGGGCAGAGATCTGATATTTTTAACAAGCCAAGGAGGTCTGGAGTAGGAGAGAGACTTCAGATATTCACTTTTGTTCTACTTTTTGAATGTTATAATCCTGTCTTAAAAATAGCTAATTTAACAAAATTAATAAATTTTAGTTATTAAATCAGCCAACAAGTAAAATTAATTAAAAAATATCTTTATGATGGAGGTCCTAACTGGTTCGCTAAGGCAAGAAGAAAAGTAAATAAAAATAAGAGGATTGGAAAGGGAAAAAAAAACCTGCTGTTATTGACAAATGGTATGATGGTAAACTTAGAAAATCTAAAAGAATCTACAGAATGATTATTAGAATTAATAGGAATTGATAGAATTAGCAAGGATGCTTGATAAATATACACACATTTGTATTCTATATATCAGGAACAGACATGAGAAAATACATTTTTGAAAGATGACATTTACAATCGCTTTTATAAATCAAGTACCCAAGAATAAATCTAAACAAAGTTGTACAAGACTTCTTAGTGGAAAAAAAACAAAAAAACAAACTATAAACACTTCATTGAAAGTAAAGAAGACCTAAACAAGCACCAATACAAACTCCAACAGGTTATTTTACTTGTTTGTTTTAGTGGAACTTGGCAAGTTGATTTCTACACTTTGTAAGGCAAGGCAAAAGGACTAGAAGAGCTGAGATACTTCTGAAGAGCAACAATGTGGAAGGACTTGCTCTACCAGATGTCAGAACTTATTATAAAGCTGTAGTGATTAAAATAGTGGTAGGACTATCACAAGGGCACACAGATCTGTGGAACAGAATAGAAAGCCCAGCAATAGACCCAGACACAAATTCTTCACTTATGACAACTGTGGTACTTCAAAACAGAAAGGGGATTTTCAGTACATAAGTAGCATTCTCAATAAATGCTATTTGGGATAGTTGGCTAAGCATAGGGGGAAATGAAGTTAAACAATTTCTCACACCATACACAAAAATCAGCTCCATGTGGGCTGTAATAATAAGTGTGAAAAGGAAACAGTAAAGCTTTTAGAAGATAAAATACAATATATTTATGACCTCAGTGTTAAAAGGAAAGATTTCTTAAACAAGACACACACACTAACTATAAATGAAAAGATTGGTAATTTTTACCACGTTAAAATTGGTAAAGTTCATCAAAAGATACCATTAAGAGAGCAAAAAGGCAAGCCACAGAGTGGGAGAGGGTGTTTGCAGCACACATGATTAACAAAAGAAGTCAGTAAGAAAAACAAAGATAACCTAATAGAAAATGGGCAAAGACTCATATGTACCAGTCTACATAAAAATTGGTCATAGCAATGTTGTCCACAGTAGTCCAAACTAGAAACAACCCAAATATCCATCTATAATAGAATTGATAAGTAAACTGTGGTAGATTCATACGATGAGACACTATACACTAATGAAAGTGAACAAACTTCACCTACATGTAATAGCATGGGTACATGTAATACTGAGGGAAAGAAGCCAGAAATGGATATAAATGGATAATTCAATTTATATGAAGTTTTTTAATAGGCAAAATGAAATTACACTGTTTAGAGATGCACACGTGGGTGGTAAAACTATTTTGAAAAGGAAGAGGGAGGTTGAAGAGGGTAGAGGGGGTCAAATATATAGTAACAGAAGGAGACTAGACTTTGGGTGATGAGCACACAATGGAATATACAGATGATGTATTATAGGACTATACTCGAAACATAATCTTATTGACCAATGTCACTCAAAGTAATTTAATTTAAAAAAGAAGAGATAAAAGTCAAGATAGTTGTCTTGGGAAAGGGAGGGAGTCATGATTTGGAAGTGGCATATAGGCAGCTTCTGAGGTTCTGGCACTGTTTTATTTTTTGAACTGAGAGGGGTTGCATGAGTATCCTTTTTACAATAATTTGTTAAGAGATTACATTTATATTTTATGTATTTTTCCACTGTGTATATTTTACAATTTAAAATGCTTTTCAACAGTGTGATTTGCAGCCTGATTTGTGAACCACGACTATGATCTAACTGCCATGTTTCCCCAAAAATAAGACCTAACCGGAAAATAAGCCCTAGCATGATTTTTTTCAGGATAACATCCCCTGAACATAAGCCATAATGCATCATTTGGAGCAAAAATTAATATAAGACCCAGTCTTATTTTAGGGGAAACATGGTACACAGCAGCAAAACCAGAATATCTCACTTCCTCAGTAATCTGTGTCCTAGAATCGGAATGCTTTTTATACATTATCTGATGATGCTGAAGATGAAGATGATTAATGAATCTGTATCTGCAAAACTATTTTTCCTGACGATTTCAAAATTGGGCCTTTAGGTCATTTAAGAATGTAATCCACATAAAATAATAATGATATAGCTGGTTAATTAATTGCAATAAATACTGATATTTAATGAGCAGATGAGTAAAACAGACACAAAAGGATACAGCAATTGTTTGCAAGAGTTATGATTAAAATGTCCCTGATCTGAGTGGTCACAAACAAGAATGCTGCCACAGATGCTGCATAATTATTGCTTTCAGCGGTAAGAAAAGATGATATAGGAACATTTGTGACAACATGGATGGATCTTGAGAGTGTAATGCTGAGCAAAATAAGTCAGACAGTAAAAGCGGAGAACCATGTGATTTCACTGATATGTGGTATATAAACCAAAAACAACAAAAGAACAAGGCAAACAAATGAGAAACAGAAACTCATAGACACAGTAAATCGTTTAGTGGTTACCAGAGGGTAAGGGGGTGGGGGGTGGGAGATGAGGGTAAGAGGGATCAAATATATGGTGATGGAAGGAGAACTGACTCTGGGTGGTGAACACACAATGGGATTTATAGATGATGTAATACAGAATTGTACACCTGAAATCTATGTAATTTTACTAACAATTATCACCCCAATAAATTTAAAAATAAATTTAAAAAAAAAGAAATAATTCTGTCTGACTTATTTCGCTCAGCATTACACTCTCAAGATCCATCCATGTTGTCACAAATGTTCCTATATCATCTTTTCTTACCGCCGAATAGTATTTCATTGTGTATATATACCACAACTTCTTCATCCATTCATCTATCAAAGGACATTTTGGTTGTTTCCATGTCTTGGCTACCGTAAACAAAGCTGCAATGAACATTGGAGCACACGTGTCTTTATCTCTAAATGTTTTCAGATTTTTGGGGTAGATACACAGGAGAGGGATTGCTGGGTCATATGGCAATTCTATTCGTAATTTTTTGAGGAACCTGCACACCGCCTTCCATAATGGCTGCACCAGTCTGCATTCCCACCAACAGTGTATGAGGGTTCCTTTTAAAAGCTGAGAACCATGTGATTTCACTGATGTGTGGTATATAAACCGGGAGCAGCAGGGGAATGGGACAGACGGGTGAGAAACAGCAACTCATAGACACAGACAATGGTTTGATGGTTGCCAGAGGGTAAGGGGGGTGGGGGGTTGGGGGTGGGAGATGAGGGTAAGGGGGATCGAATATATGGTGATGGAAGGAGAACTGACTCTGGGTGATGAACACACAATGGGATTTATAGATGATGTAATACAGAATTGTACACCTGAAATCTATGTAATTTTACTAATAATTGTCACCCCAATAAATTTAATAAAATTAAAAAAAAGAAATAATTCAAGGCTCAAATCCTTAGAATATATCACTTTTCAATATTCAATTCACTTCTATATTCTAGGGCTATTCTGCTACTCTCCAAATGCTGACTGAGTAAATTGACTAGAACAGATGGAATATATTTCTCTTGGGTATGTGTAATACTGCTTTTCACATAAGTTAACTTTATATATTAACAGGCAGTAATTATGATTAGATCCATTATACTATTGAGGAAATTAAGACCCGGACAGGTTAAATAACTTGCCTAAGATCATACAGCTAGCTAGTAAATAGCAGGGCTTGGATGTGAAGTCACATCTGATCCCCAAGACCATTTTCCTTCACTATATGACATGGCCACAACTGTGTGTACGTCTATAGTATCTAGAATATCTAGAACAGACATCATCCATCTACATGTAGAAACACACACTCGCACACACACTTTTCCCCCTCCCTCTCTGTTTCCCTCCTCCCCCTCTCCGAGAGAGATGGAGGGAGGTAGGGAGGCAGAGAGAGAGAGAGAGAGAGAGAGAGAGAGAGAGAGAGAGAGAGACTCTATATAAAGATAGAAATGGATATATACTCAAATTCTTCTCCATTTTATTTACCACTTTAGGTAATAATTTCAGAAAACATTTCAGGGAGGCATTTATAAATCAGAGTAGGGTCAGATTTTTTTCACAAGAAAGCATTTTACATTGTCACAGTGAGGAATTAAACAATAGTAATCATAAATATTTTCAGTTAAATGTCAGCCTGGATACAATGTTTGGCTTATCTGAAAATAGCTATCTTTTGCCAGCAGCTACATCCTTGTATTGTGTTCTTTTGCGCCTATCAAAACGTGAGCAAAGAGAGAGCAAGAAGGAGGGGGACAGATAGAGAGGGGGATAGAATAGAATAGAATAGAATAGAATAGAATAGAATAGAATAGAATAGAATAGAATAGAATAGAATGAAATGACTCCTTAACACCCAGGTAGTTGAGTAGCTAAACCTAGGTTAAATGTAAAGCTTTTTATTTCAATTGAAAAAGAGGTCCCTGGGCCATTAGGTAACTGGTTCAAATATCAAACATTCTTGCTCCACATCTCAAAATATCCTTGTCACCCTAATGGTGCTGCTCCATAGCAGTCCCAGAAGTGGCCCCCAATGGCCAGGATATCCATATCAGGTGAATCTCAAAGAAGAATTTCTATTCACTAAAGACTGAGGGGCAGAGTTTTGAGGTGTTGGATTTAGAAGAAACATCCCTCAGTAGATCTCTCCAAATCCAGCAAAGTATACTCGGAGACTGGAAAGTTCCTCATGAATGCACCTGCCAATTATTGTTCCATTCACTCTTTCCACCTTTTCCCTGTGGAATTTATAAGCTGCTCCTGATTTTCTCCCTAGAGTCAGAGTAGATAAATGCACACTCTAACTTGTTTTCTACCAATGCAGCACCACAGGACTGGAGTTCATTCTAGAAACACACAGGAAGTACAACCTGTGTATGTAAAATTTATGACCAGGCAGATTGTTTAAAACTATCTCTACCCTTAGATCCTCTACCCCAAAGACACAAGAGGGTTGTAATAGAATCTAATAATAATGGTAACAATAAAAAGAAGAAAAACACTAAAGAGCAGTGAAAACAGGAACTTTTCAAGACTACAATAATTCAAGCTAAAGCATGTATATGAAATAGCTCCTGTCAACATCCAATTTCTGACTTAGAGACAAACCTTGTTGGAAAGGGAACTACATTTTTCTGACCAAGAGTTACAGTTTTAAGAGCCTTGAGAATTGACTGGGTGGTGAGTACACAATGTGATATATAGGTGATGTATTATAGAAATCTACACTTGAAACCTATGTAATTTTAATTATCATTGTCACCCTAATAAACTTAATTTTTTTAAAAAAGCCTTGAGATCAGAAATGCTCTCTGGACTTGGCAAGGTTCTTTTTGCCAAAAGCAGCTAGTCCTCCTATAACTTCCCAGCCTATATGGTACAACAGCTATTCCAGACAAAGATGGCTTTTTGTTTTGAAGTGTCACTTAGAACAGAGGGGCAGGATAAGGGAAATAATGGCTTTTAAAGTCAGAGTGAGCAAACTAAAAGGGGTCTTATCCTCTTGGTACTTACTTCTTGGACCAAATTTCTAACCCTTCTCTGAAGCCCCCTGTTGAGAGCAGGAACAAACAAGATGAAAGGGAGAAAGCAGAGGAAAGGGAACAAAAGAACTTCAATCTCAGGATTCTTAGTCTTCAGGGAAAACACAACCAGGATGAGTCTGTGTATTTGATTTTGCATCCCCTGGATGTCGAGGGGAATGATAAGTACACCAAAGAGCTGGGCTTTCTGAGCAAGCTGAATCAAGTCTCTCAAAGCCTGACATCTGAAAGACCACAGGTCATGTCACAGACTTAGAGCCACCATGGAGGCCCATTTCTCTGCTGGGAAGCAGACTTTCCTATCTCATACCTTGACTCTGGCATGACCCACCTGCCACTTTGTTGTGGAGGAGTGGGAGGTGGTAAAAGGAGCAAACTCCGTACAGTATATGGAAAGTTTTCCTTGAGTGCTTCTATATCCCATGTGTCAAACTGTTCATTATCAGGCCTGCTGAGCTTATGAGCAAATCTGACAACTAATTTTTTTAAGAGAAAGGAAAAGTACACATTCGGGTAATGGCTGCCTTAGTTATTTTTATTCAGACGACAAGAAAAGTCATCCCAAATACAAATGCATGTGACTGATATGGAAGGCATATGTGCTTGTAAAGGGCAAGAAAATATCTGAGGATCCTCTGCTGGCAGGATCCCAGTGTGTGGTAGACCAAAATATTTTTCTTGATTATCTCTTCTCTTGAATCAACCATCTTAACAACTTTTGTGCAAATATCTGAGCTTCCTTTTAATATTTTTTTTTCGGGGGAAAGAGGCACATTTGAGAATCTACTCAAAGCTGTGGACTTTGTCCTGAAAACACACACACACACACACACACACACACACACACACACACACACACATGTTTTATATACAACATCAGGAGATTCATAGATCTATTAGAATCCATACATGGAACCTCTTCAGGGGTCCACGGACCTAAAATCAAAGAACCTGTGGTCTAGAAGAAAAAAAAAAAGTTAACATTTATTGAGTGCTTACTATATGTCAGAAACAATTCTAAGAGTTAAGTAGATTTTCTCAATTAATCATAACTACCCCAGGGGGTAGAGACTTCTGTACCCTATTTTACTGATGAGAAAACAGTGGCAGAGAAAGTCACTTGCTCCAGGTCAAATAGCCAGTAAGTGACAGAGTCAAGGTTCAAAGCCGGGGCATTTGGAGCTCTTCCTCTCAGCCACAAAGTCACAGCTGTGAACTGAAACAAATGAAAGCTTTTTTTTTTACACAGACCATGATTATAGTTGCTTCCATTTACTTTTTTTGTTGGGGGTGAGCGGGCATATGAATACTTTGCTTCTCCAGAGTTTTGAGAAAGTAAAGATTTGGCACTGGGTGAAGGTGAGATGTTTGGCCAAGAAGTACAAGCCCAGTTTGACGTCATAGGAATGGCGGCAGCGGGGCACACTTTTTGAGTTCTCCTCCGGATCTTATCACAAACGGGACATCTATAACCCATCAAAAGACTCTCTGCTCGTCACGCAAAACAGCTAAGAGACTCATGCAAGGATTACTTGCAGGTGGGCAAATGGGGCAAGCAGGGGAAGAGGGAAGGGAGCGGAGTGGAGACGTGGCCGCACCTGCGGCTGTGGAAACGCAGCCCGCATCTGCGGCTGTGGGGACACGGACCACACCTTTGGCTGTGGAGAGGTGGCCCGCATCTGGGGCTGTGGAAACACGCCCGCATCTGCGATGGTGGAAACCCGGCCGGAATCCGCAGCTGCAGAGACGCAGGGGATCCCAGGACGGAACAGAGAACACAAGAGCCAGGAGGTGGGCTCTTTCCCTGTGTCCCACAGCTGATCTCTCCCACCGAGGGGGCAGCAAATCCATCATTTGAGGCAATAACCTCAGCTGAGACCTCCAGTTGGGCCCTAGGCTAGACAAAGGACACAAGCTCCATACCTGGGCCCCTCCCCCCACTCTTCCAAGCCTACCGCCGCCCTTCCAGAGACCTAAAATGGCCCCTGAACTGAAAAGTAGTATCAGATTACAGAGGAGCCTTAGTGCTCAGGCTCTGGGAAGACTGCAGCTGTGACCCAGGGAAGAGGCTGGGAAGAGTGGGATTTTTGCTGGGCTAGGAGAGAAGGGACTCCTCCACCCCCAGCAACCACCTTTTCTGGCCTGGGGGAAGAGTGTGACACGGCTGGGCTGGGAGAGAGAAGACCCCTCCATCACCAGCCCCCACCCTTTCTGGCCTGCCTAGGGCAGGGCAATTACAACTGCAGAGGCACTCACAGGGATTGCAGCATTAAGTGGCACACACAGCTCTGGGCTTTCAGAAGCTCAGAAATCTCCCGCCAGCCATACACACACACACACACACACACACACACACACACACACACACACAGAAGAAGTGCCCTAAGACTCAGGAGAACTGGACACAGGGCTGGTGGTGCTACTCTCAGTGTGCATATGTGCAGGCAAGAGCAGAAACTGCACTGATTTTGTAGAAACTACCAACCAGACCCCTCAGCACCACACACCTAAATCTGCAGTTCCAACGTCACTCTGGGCACCAGGAGACCGGCTCTGCCTGCACAATACGCAGAGGACTCTTTGGTACAGCAGAGGACAACCTAGAGATTACTTGGTGGGCTTAAGCCAAGACTGGCACTGCTTTTTGTTTTCTTTTGTTTTGTCTTTATATCTTTGATATTTTTGCCTGTGTTGAGTGGGAGTTGTCAGGTTTTTTTACATGTGAAGGTATTTGATTTTTTCTTTGTTGTTGTTGTTGTTGTTGTTGTTGTGCTGGGTGATATGCTTTGTTCTGAAATTGCCCTACCAGGGCCCAGCTTAAGAGGCACAAGATTCAACATACCCAGAGGCCAACTCCAGACCAAACCAGAGTACTACTGGGTTTGACCTACAAGTGACACACCCAGAGGGAATTCTCTATAGGCACAAGAGCCCATAGAGGCCAAACCACATTTAAGTGGTCAACCCTCATGTGACAGAACACCCTGCGGTGGGCAGAGCCAAGTCTCACAACTAGTCAGCCTAGGAGTTAACCCCACCTACTCACAAGAGAAAAGCAATTAAAGATCTTCTTTAACAGGACAATATAAAGAACACAAGAGTTGCCTTTGGAGCACACGCAGAGGAGAAGAACGAAGTAGTGCTAGTCAAATATAAAGGACACATACTACATAAGATAACCCAGCAAGAACTAAGAACTCTAGGGGATCTACCTAATACATCGAAGCAAGCACTGAGAGTCAGCCAGAATGGGGAAACAAATAAATATGTCCCAAATAAAAGAACAGAAGAAACTTCCAGAAATAGAACCAAATGAAACAGAGGTAACCAACCTATCAGAGACAGAGTTCAGAACACTGATGATAAGAATGTTTAAGGAGCTTAGAGATGACATAAAGAAGGATGTAGAAATCATAATGAACAACCAGTTAGAACTAAAGAACACAATTACTGAAATAAAGAACTCACTTGAAGGAATTAACAGCAGGTTAGATGAAGCAGAGGATCGAATCAGCGACTTAGAAGACAAATTAGCAGAGATCACCCAAACAAAACAACAGAAAGAAAAAAGAATTAAAAACAATGAAGATGGTTTAAGAGACCTCTGGGATAACATCAAGCGCAACAACATGTGCATCATAGGAATACCAGAAGGTGAAGAGAGGAAGCAAGGGATTGAGAACATATTTGAAGTAATAATGTCCGAAGATTTCCCTAACCTGATGAAGGAAACCAACATACAAGCCCAGGAAGTGCAGAGAGTTCCAACCAGGATAAACTCAAACAGGTCCACACCCAGACACATTATAGTTAAAATGGCAAAGGTGAAAGACAAAGAGAGAATCCTAAAAGCAGCAAGAGAAAGACAGAGGGTTACATACAAGGGAACTCCCATAAGACTATCAAATGACTTTTCTACAGAAACATTGAAGGCCAGGAGGGAGTGGCAGGAGATACTCAAAGTGATGGAAAACAAAGGCCTACAACCTAGATTGCTTTATCCAGCAAGGCTATCATTTAAAGTTGATGGAGAGATAAAGAGCTTCCCAGAAAAGAATAAGCTAAAGGAATTTATTACCACCAAGCCAGCATTGCAAGAAATACTAAAAGGACTTCTGTAAATAGAAGAAAGATGAAAACAATCTAACTACAAATTTTAAAATGGCAATAACTATGTAACTATCAATAATGACTTTAAATGTAAATGGATTAAATGCTCCAATCAAGAGACATAGGGTGGCTGAATGGATAAGAAAGCAAGACCCTTGTATATGCTCTATACAAGAGACTCACCTCAGATCAAAAGACACACACAGGCTGAAAGTGAAGGGTTGGAGTAAGATATTTCATGCAAATGGAAATGAGAAAAAAGCTGGAGTTGCAATACTTATATCTGACAAAATAGACTTTAAAATGAAGAACATATTAAAAGACAAAGATGGGCACTATATAATAATAAAGGGATCGATCCGACAAGAGGACATAACCCTAGTAAACATCTATGCACCCAACATAGGAGCACCTAAATATATAAAACAGATATTGACTGACATAAAGACAGAGATCAACAGTAACACTATCATAGTAGGGGACTTCAACACACCTCTGACAACAAGGGACAGGTCTTCCAGACAGAAAATCAATATGGAAACAACAGTCTTAAATAACACATTGGACCACTTGGATTTAATAGATATTTTCAGAGCATTTCACCACAAAGCTGCAGAATACACGTTCTTCTCAAGCGCACATGGAACATTTTCCAAGATAGACCATATGTTAGGCCAGAAAACAAGTCTTGATAAATTTAAGAAAATTGAAATCATACCAATTGTCTTCTCTGACCACAATGCTATGAAATTAGAAATGAACTACAGGAAAAAAACTGGAAGACACACCAATTCACGGAGGCTGAATTACATGTTACTAAATAATGAATGGGTCAACCAGGAGATGAAGGAAGAAATCAAAAGATATCTCGAGACAAACGAAAATGAAAATACGACGACCCAAAATCTATGGGATGCCGCAAAAGCAGTCCTAAGAGGGAAATTGATAGCATTGCAGGCCTACCTAAAGAAACGAGAAACATCACTAATCAACAGTTTATCTTCACACTTAAGGGGTCTGGAAAAAAACAACAACACGGCAAAATAAGCCCAAAGGGAGTACAGGGAAGGAGATAATAAAGATCAGAGTGGAAATAAATGAAATAGAAACCAGAAAAACAATACAAAAGATCAATGAATCCAAGAGTTGGTTCTTAGAGAAGATAAACAAAATTGACAAACCTTTAGCCTGATTCATTAGAAAAAAGAGAGAGAGGACCCAAATTAATAAAATCAGAAATGAAAGAGCAGAAATGACAACAGACACCGCAGAAATACAAAAACATTTTAAAAAATTACTATGAGCAGCTATATGCCAACAAATTTGACAATCTGGAAGAAATGGACAATTTTCTAGAGGCATACAACCTTCCAAGGCTAACTCAAGAAGAAACAGAAAACCTGAATAGACTGATTACCACCAGGGAAATTGAATCAGTAATCAACAGTCTCCCAACAAACAAAAGCCCTGGAACAGATGGCTTTACAGGTGAATTTTACAAAACGTTCAAAAAGAATTATCACCTATTCTCCTCAAGCTCTTCCAAAAAATCCAGAAGGAGGAAGACTCCCAAACACTTTTACGAAGCCACTATCACCCTGATCCCAAAATCAGACAAAGACACCACAAAAAAAGAAAACTACAGGCCGATATCTCTAATGAACATAGATGCAAAAATCCTCAACAAAATATTAGCGAACAGAATTCAGCAATACATTAAAAAGATCATACACCAATGATCAACTGGGATTCATCCCTAGTATGCAAAGGTGGTTCAACATCCGCAAATCAATTAATATGATACACCACATTAGCAATTATGAAAAATAAAAATCACATGATCATATCAATAGATGCAGAAAAAGCATTTGATAAAATCCAGCAGCCATTTATGATAAAAAACCCTTAAGAAAGTGGGACTAGAAGGATCATATCTCAACATAATAAAGGCCATATATGATAAACCCACAGCTAACATCATACTCAATGGGGAAAAGCTAAAACCATTCCCCTTAAGATCAGGAACAAGGCAAGGTTGCCCACTTTCTCCACTTCTATTCAACATAGTGCTGGAAGTTCTAGCAACAGCAATCAGACAAGAAAAAGAAATAAAAGGCACCCAAATCGGTAAGGAGGAAGTAAAACTGTTATTATATGCAGATGATGATACTATATAGAGAGAACCCTAAAGACTCCACCAAGAAACTATTAGAGCTGATAGATGAATTTAGTAAAGTGGCAAGATACAAAATTAATATTCAGAAATCAGTTGCACTTTTATATACCAATAATAAAACATCAGAAGGAGAAATTAAAAAAAAAACAATCCCATTTACAATTGCTACAAAGACCATAAAATACCTGGGAATAAATTTAACCAAAGAAGTAAAAGATCTATACTCAGAAAATTATAAGACACTGAAGAAAGAAATGAAAGAAGATACAAATAGATGGAAACATATACCATGTTCATGGATAGGAAGAATTACTATAGTTAAAATGTCCATACTGCCTAAGGCAATATACATATTCAACGCAATTCCTATCAAAGTACCAACGACGTTTTTCAGAGAAATAGAACATATAATCCTAAAATTTATATGGGACCATAAAAGGCCCCGGGTAGTCTCAGCAATCTTGAGAAATAAGAACAAAGTGGGAGGTATAACAATACCTGACATCAAATTATACTACAAGGCTACAGTAATCAAACAGCATGGTACTGGCATAAAAACAGACACATAGATCAATGGAACAGAATAGAGATTCCAGAAATAAATCCATCCTATATGGCCATTTAATCTATGACAATGGAAGCAAGAATTTACAGTGTGGTAAAGACAGTCTATTCAATAAATGGTGCTGGGAAACCTGGACAGACAAATGCAAAAAAATGAAGCTGGACCACCTCCTTACACCATATACAAAAATAAATTCAAAATGGCTTAAAGACTTAAATGTAAGATCTGAAACCATAAAATTCCTAGAAGAAAATATAGGAAGAAACTTCACAGACATTACCTGGAGTAAGATTTTTACTGATATATCCCCTTGCGCGAGGGAAGAGAAAAAATAAACACGTGGGATTACATCAAACTAAAAAGTTTTTCACAGCAAAGGAAACCATCAATAAAACAAAAAGGGATCCTACTGAATGGGAAAAGATATTTGCCAATGATATATCTGATAAGGGGTTAATATCACAAATTTATAAAAAACTCACTCAACTCAACTCCAAAAAAACAAACAACCCAATTAAAAATGGGCAGAGGACATGAAGAGACATTTTTCTAAAAAGGACATACAGATGGCAAACAGACATATGAAGAAATGCTCAACCTCACTAACCATCAGAGAAATGCAAATAAAAACCACAATGAGATACCACCTCACCCCAGTCAAAATGGCTATCATCAATAAATCAACAAACAACAAGTGCTGGCGAGGATGTGGAGAAAAGGGAACCTTGTGCACTGTTGGTGGGATTGCAGATTGGTGCAGCCACTATGGAAAACAGTATGGAGGTATCTTAAAAATCTGAAAATGGAAGTACCTTATGATCCAGCAATTCCACTCCTAGGTATCTATCCGGAGAAATCCAAAACTCCAATTCAAAAATCTTTATGCACTCCTACGTTTATTGCAGCACTATACACAATAGCCAAGACATGGAAACAACCGAAATGCCCATGGGTAGATGACTGGATTAAGCAACTGTGGTACATTTATACAATGGAGTATTACGCAGCCATAAAGAAGAAAGAAATCTTACCATTTGCAGCAACATGGATGGACCTACAGAACGTTATCTTAAGTGAAATAAGTCAGACAGAGAAAGACAAATACCATATGATCTCACTTATACGCGGAATCTAAAGAAAAATATAAGTGAATGAACTAATCAGAAACAGTTTTGGAGACAGAAAGTTAAAACTGAGGGTTGCTAGATGGGCAGGGGTGTGAGGATAAGGGGAAGGTGAGGGGATTTGAAAACAGTCGGTAACCACAAGATGGCCACGGGGTTTTGAAAATTAATTTGAGGAATGTAATCAATACTGTTTTAAAGATTTTTTAGGGTATCCGATTTACACATGTCCCATTTGGGAAACCACCTCAGGGATGATGTAGATGCCTGATCTCTGCACTGTACACCTGAAGCTGAACAATAATGAATGCCAACTATAATTTTATATATATATATACACATATATGTATATATATGTATATATATATGTGTGTGTGTGTGTATGTATGTATACACTTACAAGAATAGGCGTACAGCATTAGGAATAGAGACAGTGGAAATGTAATGGCTCTGTGCGATGTTGGAGGGATAGTGGATGGGGGGAGGGGGGATCACACAGTTTGAGGGATATAAATGATAAATATCTAAGTATTACTTTGTCTTGTGTACCTGAAACTATATATATATAAAAAGAAGTACAGGTCCAGTACTAATCCTGTTCGTGGCACAAAACAAAACCTAGTCAGGCCCTCAGGCTTCCAAAGAATAGGCCTGTGGCATTGACATTAGCCCTTGAGCCAGTATTGATCTTGATCCAGTAGTTGACATTAGTTTCAGGGTAATAAACCTATGTTACCTACAAGGGTCAGGAAAGTAATGGAAATGTGAGACCCTGGCTAGCATAAAGCAATGGGATGGGGGCAGATACCATGACCAGCTGGAGAGTGTGTGTCCTGTCTCAAGACATTCACATTTAACAACAACAACACAAATATCAATAAGGCCAAATATAAGACATTTAGCCTGTGGGCCATCAGTCTGTGACCTTTGAATAGACCGTTTCCTTCCCACTCTCTAGGTATTTCCAAGTCAGGAGTACAGGGAATGCAATCTGTAAACAGGGGACATAAGCTAGCCCATGTGACAATCAACATGATTTCTGTTTTGTTAGAACCATATTTTATGTGCTACCAATCGAGCAGTAGGTCTCTAGCAGAAAGATTCACACACCAGAGATAAAGACCCCCGAGGCAGTAAGTGACAGCATACATCACATACCTCATACATAGGGAGCATTCAAGATCAGATGCGTCAAAAGATGCAAGGGGAACACTGAGAGCAGGTCTGGCCCCCGGATCAGCAGGAGGATCTGTGATTTAGAAAGCAGTAAGTCAGAGCTGGACCAACCTTGGTTTTACAAACAGTATTTCTGAGGCAAAAGAACATAATTACTTTTTCAGTTTGCCACTCTCACCCTCTCCCAGAGAGTTGATTTAGAGACCACCTGACCCACTGAGAGTGGGATACCCTGAAGTAGACACTTGAGGTGTCCAGAAGCCTCATAGAAAGAGAAGCGCAAGTTCAGGAGTCCTGGGGATTTCATTCAAATGCAACAGGCACTTCATTCAGCAGGAGCAGCAGCAGCAACTCCATGGACTGAGCCAGGCTTTCAAAGCTGATACTAAGTCTTGGCACTGCCCACCTCTCTTGGAAAGATATCGAGCTGCAACTGCTGTTTCTCAGATGCCAACCTACAGGAACAGAACTGGGGCCTGATCACAGGGCCCTTGTCCTCCCTTCCTGGAATAAGGGTGGGGTAGGGAGAAGTTGACCTGGCAGGAAGTGACATCATCAAGGGCATCAGATGTCATAACTTGAGACTGTGCTTGATCTTATGGCTTGGCTTTCCATTGTAATTATTATTGAGTACTGGCAGTACACTAGGAACTGTGCATGCTTTCACAGAAACTTCGCAGCAATGCCTGAGGTAGCACAGCTAAGTGCCAGAGCCTGAGGAGCCCTCATATGGAGGTCAAGTAAGTTGCATATATTGGGGAGCCCAGGCATCTCCTCCAAGCCCCTTTCTCCCTGAGTAGAGTAGGTACCTGATTTAGAGGCTTTATTAGGCACCTCTGGGTCTTGGGTTTCAATTTGACAGTGTTTCCTTTTCTTTTCCTGGCATTTGCCAGTCTTGCTGCAGGCAACTTCTGGAGAGGCAGCAGCCCCCTTCTCCTCTTCTCTTTCCTGGTCTTTCATGTTGCCTTGTCGCCCATCCCCCTTTACTTTCGTTGGGTTCATCAGGCTGCTGCAGTCCCCCCTGGCTGCTGCTTCCTCCTGTATAGAACAACGTGGGAGCTCCGTATTTTCCTGGAGGAAGAAAGAGCCAAATATCAGAATCTACTACAGGGGACAGAGAGAGAACTGAACAGCCCTGATCACTCCGTGGACACATAGGTTAACTGGGTGGCATATTTCTCACTTCTGTCCACACAACATCAGCAACAAAAGCATGCCCAGCTTGGGCAGAGTGGGGGGACTTCCCTTGTTAAGGACAGAAGGGTTTGTAGGGGACAGATTCCTTGGGCAATGGTAAAGGGGAGAAAAGTAAAGTGTGGCACCAGTCCCCGCTTCTATGCAGATTATTCCCCAGTCACCACGTTAGGGAAACCAAGTTATGCAGTGATGGTAGATCCTATCAATGCTTCCTCTCACACACCCCACCACTCCAGGCCATCTGCAAGCCTCATAGCCCAGCTCCAAAAGGACTTTTGGTAAGGCTTTGATACAGGTGTGTCCATGGGTCTACAGTTACCTCATGCTCCAGAGGTATATGTCATACTGGTCAAATGAACTAGGGACAAGCTAATCCTTTTACTAGATTTTGAGGAAAAAGTCTGAAAAAGAGACAAAATAATTTGGCAAAACAATCAATAACATCTCTAGCATTTTAAATAATTTTTGTCTAGGAGAGGGATATTTGAAAATGGATCTAGAAACAAATGCAATGACAAGGATTTATGTGAATTTACTTGGGGAACCCCTAACTGCTCTAATTCATAGTCTACATGTTAAAATGCTCATGTTTTTATTCCCCCTCCAGCCCCTACCAAAAAAAAACAAAAAAAAAACAAAAACAAAGGTAGATAGATGAAAAATGGGAGCATACAGTTGGGAGAAAACAATGAGGTGAGGAGAAAAGTAATGTGGGTTTTCTCATTCTCTAACCTGGGGAGTTCAGGTTTTTTTTCAGCACCATAACGATGCTGCATCCTCAACTTTCCATGAGCCCCAAGCATTGTCTACACAGGACTGCACTGTTTTACAAAGAAAAGTTTGGGTGGAAACCCCATCCCTGTTCCCTAGCTGGCTCTCACTGGAAAGCCAGGGGTGTTCTTCTGCATTTCTGATTGAGCTGCAATTAGAAGTCACTCCAGGCACTTGGGTTCAGTGTTAGTATTCTTGGTCACGTAATCATAATCTCAAACAATTCTGAAATGCACTAGGGCTTCTCTGATTTTAGGAGATCCTCTGAGTTCTACTTACCCCCCTTTTCTTGAATTGGGCACACCTGCATTTTATTCCTTCTCCAAAACAGGGAGAAAAGCTGGGAAAATGTAGGTTTCTACTTGTCAGAGAATCCAACAAGCCGTGGAGAGCCCACAGCTTACAGACAGGAAAGAACATAGGACACACACGGAGGGGGGACTGACTGCTGCCCCAAGGGGCTGAGGTAGTCAGCACTAAACTGCCTTCAGGTCTGGACTTCTGAGCCTCAGCTGCTGCCCACTTGCCCTCTGCTGGGAAAGCCAGGGCCTAGAGACCATCTCTCCGAGATTCTGAGATTCCGTTCCCTTGTTTTCAAAGAAAGGCACAAATACTTGTCTTCCTCCCAGGGACTTAACACTTCCCAAATCGCTTCCCTCTTGTCAGCCTCAAATGTATACCGGAAGTGTACTTATGTGTAAGACATGGTGCAAGAATAGGAAATTACCTCCACTTAGTGATCAAATTGAGCTGTCTTTACTTAAGGAACTCAGCTGCCGCTCAAAGACCAGCAGCTTGAACAAACAAAAACCAGGAAAGGAGGGGCTGTCAGGGGCCCTCTTCCCAGGCTCCACCCCTAGGCTGATAAAGCCACTCTGCTGAATGGCTCCAGGGGAAGTGAGCCAATTTCTTTCTAGTGCTGTCAAATCTCTCTCTCAGCTGGATCTGACCAAGAACGGAAAAATGAATGTAACTAATCATACACACTGAGACCATGCCTGAAATCCAGTTTTATCTTTAAGAAATAACCTTCTAGCAAAGAACACAACCACTAGCAACTACATTTCTTCTTTTTCAGGAACCCCTAGGTTTGCCCACAAAACAGCCAAACAAAGCGTCACGAAGTCACAAACAAACTGGGTGAGTTGAGTTTTACCTGTGACAACTTTGGTAGATTATGGCTGGTGCCTTCAGTAGCCATTGACTTTACATGTTCCTTTAATCTAGGGTGAGGTGCCAACAGCTTCAGGATATCAGGATAATGTTCCTGAGAATCCCCCGGGACTGATGGTGAAAAGAAACTAAGGAGAAGCTGTGACATAAAACAGAAGACTTCACTACTTAAGTTTCTATAGGTGCTCAGGTAAAGGGAGAGGGGTAGGAAGGGGCAGGGGACAGAGCTTTCAGGGCAAAGCTCCAGGGAGGAAGCCCAACACACGGCAGGGGGCCTCACTTCAGCATGAACCAGAATCACCTGGGAGCTTATGAAAACTCCAGGTTCTGAGTACCCACACCCGGCTGCCTAGGTCTGAAGTGTGGCCCAGGAATCTGCATTTTAAAAAGATACCACAGATACCTTTTTCACCCTGGCCAAAGTTAAGAAATCCAATCTAGTGCTACAATTCCGTAGAAATATCTGCAGTATGACTTGAAAACCTATCTAGGAGGAAGGAGACAGAGATGAAAGCAGGGGACAAACATCAGCTGAGGGACCTGGACTCATGCCCATAACACTGCAGTGGGTAGAAGTCCACAACTGTCTTCCAGGTTCCTTGATATTTCTTTCCTCTGCCTGCCCATTTTGCTCCCTCTTCCCCCAAGCATCATCCCTGGATCTTTATTCCCTTCTGCAGTGAAGTGTTATAAAAAGCAGAAGCCAACCTTCCTCCCTCTTTTCCCAGCTTCTCTTCCCTCATGTGACCTTCACTTTCCAGAGAACGTCAGGTAACTTCAAGTACCAGTACTGGGGCTGGCAGGTCCAAGTGTATGGCTGGTTCCCTTGCAATTAGATAAGCCAGTTGAGTGAGAAGATCCAGAAGGAACTGGGAATCAAAGATATGTGTTCCAGTGCAGGCTGCACCATTAGCTGCCCACATTCTTGCTTCAATTCTCCCCTGTGCCAGCAGGAATTATGAACACATGTGTATATCTTGTATGTAACATGTAACACAGGAGCACAGGTCACTTGGCTTCTAAAACATATTCAAGTGTTTATCACCGAGTGGCCCTGTAGTGTTCAGAGACCCACTAAGGGATGCTACACCCCCTTGCTCAGAGTACATAGTCAGGGTATTAATTGATCAAGGGAACCTGACAGAAACTGTGACCAAACTCTCTCCAGTTTGATTTGTTCCCTTGCTAGACCTCGGCAGTTCCTTCATGACGTTCCTTTGGATGCCAGCACTTGCTACATAACCAAACCCTGCTCAGCCTTCAAGGCTCAGCTCCAGTGCTGCCTTCTACTACCCTAGCCTTCCTGATCTCACCTGTCCTTTCATGTTCTTCACTGCACCATAATATAGCACCGTACACTACATAGTCTTGTGTTAGCCTCAAATCGTGTCACAGATGTAAGTCTTTCTCTCTAACCAGATGGCCAACTTTTGGAGGGCACATGACAGAAGTCCAATACATACTCATCACACTGGATGGAATGGAATTAAGACACTAATCCATCCCAGGGCCCACAGAGAGGGTTTGGGTTCAGGCCCAAAGTCCTCAGACAGATCCTTATGTTTCCTTCTAGCTCTGGGAAACCCACTTCCCAGGTCTAAGTTGGTAAAGGACTGAGGTAGGGAGGCACTCACAGTGACCTGGGCCATGAATGCCAGCTTTCAGAGGCCCCTCCTCTACAGGAGCTAAAGTTGGCCCTCAGGAGCCAGTCCCCTTGAGTGGCCCAACAGGCCAACCCATTTCTGAAGCAGTCTCCCTGGAATTCTCCCAAAAAGAGCATGATGCTCTTCAGCAGCAGGCACACAGAATCCTAAGGTACAAGGATAAAATATCAGAGTGTGGAGGGAGGGAAAGTGAGGCAGAAGGGAAAAATCGAAGAAAACAAGGCAGAAACAAATGCAGTATTCTGCTTCTCCCCTTTACTAGCTAAGATCTCATTCTAGGCCTTTCCAATGGCTGGCTTTGGAAAATAGAAGTTGGGGTCAACTCTCAGTGACAGTAATCACTTCACATGAAGGAAAATCAATTTCACTCCATGCCATCCTTAGAAAGGCCCAAATGGGTCAAAAAAAAGGGTTAAAAAAAAGAATCTGAGGTCTGTGGGTATGCAAGGCAGCTAACTAATGTCAAATGAGCCTGGACCATCTCTGTCAAATCTTTAGTCCTGAAAATGGAACAATCCAGTAAATAAGCACTGCTGAGGATGCTGGTCCCCATACATGGCTGCCATGCCCTTATCACACTCAGTAGAATTTTACCTCTAAATTGCCCCAGCTTCAGAACTCCAGACCACTCGTCACGAGCATATGCTTGCATGTATTGTCTGACATTTATATTGTACTGTATAACACATGTAGGATTGTAAGGTCCTTGAGGACTGAGATTGTGGCTTATGCCTCTTTGGGTCTCCAGAGCTTAGCATGATGCCATGTCCCTTCCGGTTAGGCAGTTGTATAAATGACACTAGATGGTCTATAAAAGCAGCTGGAAAGAGAGGTCAACCCAACTGATGATACCAGAGTCTATCAGGCCACCTGGGAAATAAGCAAAAGGTAGTAAAGTAACCACTCACTGCTGGACCCAACACCTGCCTCTTGGCCTTTGCACACTGTCCCCAAAGTCAAGGTTCTTCTAACTTCCTTTGTCCATCCACCCCAGAACTTGATGGTCCCATTGCCACTCTCCACCCAGCCCCAGCGGTGAGTGCTGAGACTCCCAGCATGTCCTCCCTGGACAACAGGATGGTGGAGCAGCTAAGAAGGCAAACACTGAAAGCAGAAGGAGTTGGGTTTGAATGCTCTTCCACCAATCACTAGCTGTGTGGCCTTGGGGAGCCTCAGCTTCTTAATCCATCTCATCTGTAACATGGGAATAAATAATAGCACTTACCTCCATAAGGATGTTGTGGGCATTAAATTACATCTTCCACAGAGAGCCCTAGCCTGCCTGGTGCTAAGGAAACGCTCAATAAATGTTAGCTATTATTATTATTCACACCATGGACTACATTTAAAGTATGGGGAAGGGTCCAGAGTTTAGAGCAATTCTCTGCCACGAGTGCTCCTTTCAAGAACACCTTGTCAATATTCTCAAACCAGGTCAAAGCAGCTTCCCAGAAAAGAAATCTTCTGTCAGAGGCAGAACCTCCAGAGTTCCACTTCCCCTAGTTCAGTGATTTTGTTAGATTCCTTTCTGGAGCCTTCAGAAACCAGTCCTGTCTCTTGCTCCCTTTCTTCACCTGCCACTGTGCTGAACCACACTGGGACAGAAGCACCTGGGGTGTGGTGGTGACTTGGGGGTGGGGCACAAGGAGAGCACAGGCCACCACTGACTGTCAGCATCCAACTTCGGGCCAATTAGCCAGACACCCTGAGTACACTGCAGGAGAGTAAGCAATGAAGTCCGCGAAGTGCAGGTGCTTGAGCTAATGCTCTCAGTGTATCATGCAACTTTTTTAAATAACCGCTTTCTCCTGGGACTCAAGAGTTGGAATGACTATTTCGATTATATTATGATGGCCTCTGACTTACATTTGTGAGACAGTGTATGTGTTTTATTTCTAGCAAAGGAGCTAACAGCTGGAGTTCTGCATATGGCAGGGGAGATTGGGACCAGCATCCTTTCTGAGGACCTGGCTTCCCAGTGTGGTTGGTGAAGCCGTGACTCAGTCCAAAAAAAGTTCTACAACTGCAGGCAGCTCCACACTCCTGACCTCTCGTCAACAGCCAGAATATTCCTAGTGAGCCTCCATCCCCATGTTATCTTGTTTGGTTTTTATTTTATTTTGTTTTTTGTCCCACTGACAACCCAGACTCTGCGTGAAAGAAGCAAGAACATTCCTCACAGAGTCCTACAGAAATGCAGGAACTACTCAATCTGATTGTATACGCCAAGAGAACAGTGTTTGGTGGCAATCAGTTAGCACTTTTGCCTCCTTCCTGTCCCCTTAACCAAGAGAACTGCCCACTCAAGACCCTAAATGCCAGGGAGGGCAGTTCTCTCACTCCCCTCCCTGGAGAAGACAGAGGGGTGGGAACCCATTGGTCAGCTGGACCTGCTGTCATCTCAACTCACCTGTTCGGCTTCAGATCTTGCTCTTTTGTTCTTTCCATCCAGGGACACACAATATAGAAATTCCCTTAGTGCATCCTCCACTTTGCCTAGAGTGGCTAAGGCTTGTGCTTTTCTGAAGTGTGCCTGGAAGAAAACATTAGCATTCAATCCCATTCTTATTCACCTTCTTATCTATAGCCCTATAATGCAGGCAACTGTTTCAAAGCCCGTTTTAAACAAAACTGAGACCCAGAAAAGTGACTTGCCCAAAGTAACACAGCTGGCAAATTCTGGAATCAGGGTTTGAGCCTGGGACTGACTGATACCAAAGTCCAAATTCTTAACCACTGGCCAATACTACTTCCCCCCATCCCACCCCACCATTGTATTGGAGAGATCACCAAGTAACAAGAACCCTCATTTGAGCACATACTAACAAGCTTTCAGGACCCGCCCAGATATGCCTTCCTATTAACTAGTCTGTCAAGCAGAGGCCTCGTCTACTTTATTGACTTGAGTGACCATTTGTAATTACTGATCATTTCTCAGAGAAGCCCAAGGGAAGGGGCATGACCTCTCCAAGACCCCAAAGGCATAGCTGGAACTAGAACTGTGGTCTAGGACCCCCAGAAAACTCTTCCCCACAAAGCAGACTACTTTTCAGAAGGCTAACCAGGGGCTGAGCAAATGCTTTCGCTCCTGTAGGCTCAGCTCACTTCTGCTCCCTCACCACATCTTTAAGAACAAGAAAGAAATTTTGGGGCTCCTCAAGGCCCAAGTCCAACTTCTCAGGGAGAGAAACTCTAGGGGTAGAAGAGGAGCATACTAGGGAAGAGGGAGGAAGAAGAACAGAGGTGGGAAGAGGGCTGCCCTCTCTCTCTGCCATGGGACAGATGGCCCCTGCAATTCCGCTTGGAGAGCATTCCTCTTGAGTCATCTAGGCTGCCCTTCAGGGCCTGCTCCCCACTCCCTTGCCTCCGCAGCTGGTCCAACATAGTGAAAGAAATGATTCAGGTGGCCGCTGCTGAGCAGTCTCCTGCCTCCCCTTTTAACATGACTCTACAGGCCTGGAGCTTCAGACTCCCTGCCTTGGCTACAGAAGCCGGCTGGAATCTGTCTTCTTGAGCAATGCCTCCTGCTCTAAACCTCTTGGGGACCTCTCCTTGTGTCCCCTACCATCCTCCTGTAGCCTAATCTCAGAAGCTAGTGGATGCCAATAACTTATTGCTCCTCCCACAAGTGTTTACCAGGGGCCCTCTGGAGAAAGGCTTGTGTGACATTACAGGGCAGTTAGAGGGGAATTTTGTTGGAAGACTGGAGAGGCCTCTGGGATCCTACCAATCCTACCAAGTAGCAACCCACACACTCCATCTGCTCAGGGCAGCCAGCTCACCCCACTGAAAGCTGTACCACCTACAGGACACTTTGAGTACAACTGAGCCCTGGCTGGATGGCTGGAATAGGGCTTCAAAGGTGAACCCCTCCCACAGGGACATTTGACATAGAAATTGTGGAAACTATGCAAATCAGGCGGTGAGGTGGTTTTGAATTATATGCATCAGTTCAAGTCTTCTCAACTCCTAAGACAACAGAATTCTCTCATCACTGCCTCTCTGCTTACATTTGGGAAAATGAAACTCCTGTTTAATACTTCCATTGACTCTTCCTTCACTGGGGGAGTCACTTTTCCCATTTCACCCCAAAAGTTCTGCTGCTTACTCAGCCCTGCTTCCCACTGCACTATCCAGGCCCCCAATCTTAGTCCCTAGGTTTAGGGTGGGAGCAGAAAAAGTTGCAAGAGAAGTCCTCTTACTCCCCAGGCAGCTACCTGACCTCCACTGCTACAAGGCCTGAAATGCTCCCACTGAAGCTCCTTTGAATTAAGACATTGGTAACTTTTAGCAAACTATGTGTTCCCTAGGAAAGAGAACACACTAATCCATCATCACCCATGAAAACCTTCTCATGAAAGAACATACGAGATTCACTCTGACATTAATGGCCCAGTATACATGTCCACAAAGCTTTATCTTAAGTTCCCAGATCCCCAAAAGTCTGATAATCCAATATTTTCATAAAATTGACATCAAAAGTTACAAGGTGGCAAAACCTGACTTAAAATGACATAAAGTGTGTTATATTCTTTATCCCACTTAGTGTGAATTCTCATGTAATATGCTGCAGTAATATTAGTGTGCTTGATTATGGGGAGCTGTCCAGAGCTCACTGAAGGTGTTACTTCATATAAGGTCTTTCTGAAATCGGAAACATTCTGGATTCTGAACACACCTGGCCCTACGGGATTCAGATAAGAGATCATGGACCTGGACTTGGATTAGTTGGGTTTCCAAGGAAAACATCCTGGGGTTGTGTAGAGAGAGCACTATACCAAAACCCAGCAAGTGTTATATAGCTCACAGAATGGCCATGCTCGATGGTGACTCTCACTGAATCCCTGTGAGGCGATCAGGGCAGATAACAATAGCTCTGTTTTGCAAACAAGGACACTTGGGGTCCAGAGAGTGAAGAGACTTTCCCATGGCCACTTAGCTGGAAGTAGTAGAGCCCAGGCTCAAATCTAATCTTATAAACCAAATATTGACATGTGGCAAAGGGCCAGTTCTGAGGCCAGACAGAGATGGAGAAGGTGACACTTTGCCTCCTGGCATCCTGAGAGATGCCTAGCTTGTCTTTCTCCCCACCCCTCCATGTGACCTAGATGTTTGTGGATACTGGCAGGCTGACTGACTATATTAAGGACTCGAAATGGCACAACCAGCCAGCGATACTTCCCTTACTCTCTTCTTTCTACTGTCCCTGGAAAATAATGGTGATGTTGATGACAGCAAACACTTATATAATGCTATGTGCTAGGCATTGTTCCAAGCATCTTACATGTATTAGCTCATGTAATTCCCACAACAAATTCTGTTGAGTAGGTGCTTTTAATATCTCTATTTTATAGATGAGGAGATGAGGCATGGGGAGGTTAAGTAATTTGCCCAAGGTCACACAGCTTGTAAAAGTAACAGAGCTGGGACATAAACTTAGGCAGTTGGGCTCCCAAGTCCATGTCCTGGAGTCACAAAGCCCAGGCTGCTCTGTAGATCATCAATTAGAGATCAAATTGGGGAAGAGTCCAGTACCTTTCCAGACCCCTGAATCACCCTTTGTCAAGGGTCCCCCAGCTCCCTTGCAAACCCTCCCAGTTCTGCTTGAGTTCTAGTGCCCCTACCCCCCAGGGTGGAGCCCTCTCTGCCAATTCCTGTCTACAGTACAACCCCTTCCCATCCCTCCCATCCCACACTCACCTTAAAACCCATTGGGCGGAGCTTACATGCTATTTCTGCATCATGCAGTGCATCCTCATGAGACTCCAAGGTGAAATAAATTTGAGATCGGTTGCTATAAAGCAAGTGGTCATTTGGAGCTGCCAAAATGAGGGGGGAAAAAAGCCCTCATTAATGCCCCCAGAACAAACACATGATAAGTCCTGTATGAGGATGGAGCTTGAGCAAATGGCAAGTTTAAAAGTTATCTAGGACTTTTCTACTGGGGATCTAAAGGATTAGGCTCAATTTCTAGCACTCATATTGCCCTGACTACCATGCTCCCAGCCACTCTGGGTCTAAGCTTCCTCAGCTATAAAGAAGTATTTTTGCCGCTCTCTGAAGCAGTTCCTTTAGAGGGCCTGTGGTGTCCGTGTGACTGACATAGAGAAAACCCTGGCACCGTGCTTCATGGCTACGTGTGGCTAGCAACAGGAAGGCTGTGAGGTACCACCCACAAGGTAACAGGCCAGGGAAGGGGGAGAGGGAAGTGGCCAGATGTGACCCCTGACAAGTTTAATTTAGTCTCCTTGTGGCATTAGCAACATCTTTGTCTACAAAACCGAGCGCATATTAAGTTTCTCTGAAGAAAATGGAAATGTATTTGCAAGGCTCCAACCTCTCATCACAGATTTCCAAATGTGAATGAACCCGGACTAGGCTTCTGAGAATAAAGTGAGGTTGGCTGTCACCAACACTCTGAATCAGTAGATGCCAGGGATGGACAGGACTTTAGAAATCAGATGGCTCAACCAACCCATTCTTCAGATGAGGAAAATCAAGCCCAGAGAGGGGAAGGCATTTACTGAAAGTCACACAGCTAGCTGGTCAGATTCATTGCTAACTGGCCAGACTGCATCTGGGGTGGGGGACAGGTTCCTTTTTGTTGAAGGGGGTTACAGTACTTAGAATAGTGAGGAGAGAGTGGCTGTCTTTCAGCACAAAGATACTCTTTGTTGGAAAGATTCCTTTCCTCTTAGAAGGTTGAAGTGGTCTTGGCACTCACCCTGACTACTCTGAAGGTAGAAGGAAAAACCCCAGGGAAAAGTGGTCGCAGCAACAAAGGGCAAGGAAGAGGGCAGGGAGGGGCTTTCCTGGCCCTTCGGTGACAGCTGAAAGGGATAGAACTTCCCTTGGAGACCTAGGCTGAAGTGGCCTCCACCTGTTTCCTTCGTATTGCTCTGTTCTTTCCCAGGGACCTAGATCCAGCTTCTTCTGTGGGAACAGGCTTTGTTGTTTTGTTTTGTTTTTCCCCCAGGGGTGTGCCATGGCTTGCTTGGGTGCCCATTACTTATTCTTACGACGTTAGCAAAGAGTTTACAGTCTTCTCTGTCCCTTCTTTTCTGCAGCACATGCCAGCAGAAAATAATGTGCTTTGCCTGGGCACAGAATGAGTGTGTGTGTGGTGGGGGAGTCCCCCTCTCCCTCAGCTGCCGGTCTTGCCCAGTCAACCCTCGTTCCTCCCCCACCCCCATTACCTGTTGCCCTGCTCAGGTGGAGATTCAACACGTGGAGACTCCAGCCCACCCTCTTCCTCCACCCATCAGAGATGGGCTCAAGGCACCCTCGGATCCCAGAGCCCTGTCTGCCCAGCTCTGCTGCCTCCTCCCCAGGACGCTTCACCAGACTCCACGCCCTGCCGGCTGAGTTCCTGGCAGCCAGCCCGAACTGGGCAATACGGGCCGGCGGCTCAGCGGCCACTTCTTGGGACCAGATGTGGGGGCATCGGGGAAGCCTCTCCTTGGGGGAACTCAGGTACTTAGTCCTGCCACAGGGGTGGGGCTGCCCACGTTGCCCTTGAACCTGCAAAGCCCACCCATAAGTCCTCAGGTAGCACGGGAAAACGGGACAGAGGCGTGTTCCCTTCATAGCCAGCCCACAGCCCTCCGGATCCCTGAGCAGTGGCCCGGCCGGTAGTATGCCCGGCTGGCGGGGTAGGGGTTCAAGGCGAAGGCGCAGGCTGCTGGCAGCGGCGGCGGGGGTGGGGGGCATCTATTTCAGCCGAAGCCCGTGTGATAGGAAGCAGTGACAGTGAGTCACAGGGCAGCGGGGCGCGAGCGCTACCCCCCCTCGCCCCCAAGGCTCGCGGGATGGTTTCCGAGGAGAGCGTGGCCCACTTCGGTTACCTCAGCCGTTACACAATCCTGCCCGCCCGCGCGAAGGAGGGGCCGCTGGGCTCCGGCCGCTCGCAGCCCTTATGCAACCAGTGCTCTCCTGACCTAATTCCACGCCGGACCCACCCCACCCGGATCCGCGGCCCCGGAAGGGACACCTCCAGGCCGCAACGGCGGCCGGGGCCAGGCAGGACTGCAGACGCAGGCGCGGAGCGAATACCTCGGACTGGCGGGAGCCCAGCGGAGCCGGCGCGAGGGTGGGAAGAGTGCAAAGTTCCCTTCCTGGCAGGGAAGGTGCGGGCAGGTGTAAGAGGGGGTACAGGAGTGAAAAAGCAGAGGGAGGAGCAGAGACAGGGAATCAGAGATGTGACACCGAGCAAGAAAAGGAGTGACAAAGGTGTGAAAGACAGAGAAACAGTGCCACAAACAGAAACAGAGACACAGAAACACAGAACCTAACAAGAGACAGAAAAAGAAACAGAGGTAGAGAGGCAGGGACACAGAGAGAAATTGATAGGGACAGAGACGAAGTCAGAGGCCAAACTTCAGAAACCTGGTCCTCCCCCACGGTCCCCAGCGTGCTTCTCGGCCCCTGTCCATCCCCCACCTCCCTGCAGGTTCATTGCTGGGCGGTGCTGTGGGCTCACCTAGCCTAACTGCCTCGTTGTACTTGAGCAGCGCCGCCTCCACCTGGCGCTCGCGGTACAGCCGGTTGCCTTCGTGCCGGAGTTGCGACGCCCGTGCCGGACCCGGGAACAACTTGCCGAGGAGACCGCTGAGCACCACGTTGACCCGAAGGGGCGGCGGCTGCCCAGCCCGCCGGGCCCCGCGCGCCCGCCCTGCGGCCACCATCAAAGAGGAGAGCTTGACCCCGCACAGCGCACAGCGCCGGTCGGCTGCCCGCCCGCGTTCCAAGCACAGTTTACAAAAGGTGTGGCCGCAGGACAAGGACACGGGGTCTGATAGAAATCCATGGCACTTCCGGCACTTGAAGCCGTCCCACACTTCGGTGGCCTCAGAGGCCGTTGTTACCCCTGCCTCTTCCGCCACCACCGCGCAGCTCACCACGCTGCTCCGGTCCGCCGGTGCAGGCGCCAGCGCCTCGCCTTGCGGGACGTTCTCCGCCAGGCAGCGCACCAGCTGCTCCAGCTGCTCGGCCACCAGCTGCTGCCGCTCTGACAGCTGTCTGTACACCTCGAGGGCTTCGCGGAGGCGCCCCCCGGACGCCAGGGCGTCGGCCTGCGTGAGCAAGACTTTGCACTCAGTCGTCGAAGCCCTTGGAGGCTGCTCCCGCTCCGGCTTCCGCGTCAGTAGAGGTGCGGAGCCTTCTGTAGCCGCCTCCGGATGGGAGCCTGTGTCTACCCGGTCCACTGATGCCGCCGGCTCCGCCAGCTCGAAGTTGTTGCTAACAAGCTCAGTGGGCAAGCTCAGCATCTGTCGAGTCTGCAATGAATCCATAGAGAGAAGAACACAAGCGGGAGGAGGCGTCTAGCGGCCCAAGACCCTGAGCAGGAAGCGGCAGATGGAGGGAATTGGGGCTGCCACTGCGGCCACGCTGCCGCACGCCGGTCCCTGCCACGCCACCGCGAGCTCCATGCCCGCCGCCCCGCGCCGCCTAATAACTGTCTTGTCTCAGCAAAGTGTTATATAAAACGGCACCACGTGACGCACCGCCACGCCGCTCATTGGCCGGCGGCGGGGAAATTGTTACAAAACCAGACAGTTTTGTAACAGTGTTGCGCTTGCTTCTTTTGGCTTCGCTTTTCTTGGCTTCTTTTTGAGGTTGTTTGTGTTTACACTCCACCTTATTTCTCCCTGGCAATGTGGTTCCTTTTCGGAAGAGGGGGAGAGAAAAGAACCCAGTGTCTGCTCCCAGGCTCTTCTGTCGCCAAACCCCACCCCATCCCACCTCCAAACAGGTCCCCCTGACAGCTGTTCGCTAGCGGCCCTCTTCCCCGCCCCTCCCCGGAGAGGCCGGTACCTCGAGACGCGCAGTCCGCCAGGTCTTTCCGGACGCCCAAGGCTCGCCCTTCTGCGGGTGACAACTGCTGTCTGCGAAAGGAAGCGGGTTGGGAGCGCCCCCGGGAAGACCCCCACCCGGGTCCCGACCCCAGCCAGCGAGCCCTGGGAGCCCCGCCCCATCTCCTCACACTTGGGGTCCCTGACCACCTTCCCCGGGAGTCCTCCAAAAATAGTGAATGCGGTTATCCGAGGGCGCTTGGTCTCTCGTGCTGGGAGTGACTCGGAGCAGCGGCCCGGCGTGTGTAGAACTTGGGCGGCGTGGGCTGAGTGGTGGAAGACGCGCCGAGAAGATGCGCTCGCCAACTCCGACCCGGAGGAGGCGCCCCGCGTGCCCTACTCTTCACCTTTCTCCCCCCAACACCGGAGCCTGCGCTGCGGCGGGAGTCTCACTGGAGACGCACCCAGCCCCGCGGGCCGCTAGCTGGATGAGGGCGGCCGCCAGAACTCGGCCTGTGAGGGTCATTAGGTACTCTGGGGGCGTGGGAGAATAGCAGGCAGAAAACGGGACACGAGAGGGCTACTCTGGAGAAAGTACGCGAATCCTGGTTGACTCCAGTGGCCCGCTGAGCTGCCTCCAGGTTCGCCGCTTCAGAACCCAGAGTTCGGACATCCACGCATAGGGCTGCGCACAAGCCGCCGGGGCTTGGCTTACAATGGCTAGGGGATCTCGAGGGTGCCCCGCTTACTTTCAGAAGGCCAGTGTAAACCGCCCACACTCTGTCTCCCGCCCACCCCCACACTTCGGACCCGAGCCACACGCACAACTAAGTAGGCGATGCTTAGAGACCTAAAGGAATAACGCACTTCCCCCACTGTCAAGCTCCTTGGAGTAGGGAGGCGGGGTCTGGGCTTGCCTCTGGCTCAGTCGGTCTCCAGATCTGCGGGCTCTGGGCAGTGTCTGGAGCAGTACCCGGGGCAGAGCGCCGCCCCTGGGGCCTGAAGATCTGCAGTTGGCTCCTGCTGTGGCCACTTCTTAGCTGAGTGACCTTGGGCAAGTGACCTAAAATGTGGGAACCATGTTTGGGCTTCTGAACCAATGTCAGGGATGAACTTAGTTGAGATCAAATCATGTTTCAAAGCTGGGGACCACAGGCTCTGTCCCAGCTTTGTGTTGCTTTAGGTCGTTAATTCCTCCTTGAGTTAATACCAAGGTCACAGAGAACAGGTACTGTGTGGCCATCCTTAGAGCTTCCCTCTGGTGAGACAGGACGGGGGGGGGGGGGGGCGGGGGGGGCTAGGGTCAGAGGGGAGAAGGGAAGCTGGCACGTAGGGGAAAGACCAAGAAAAGAAAAACTCAGGATACAGCAGGGAAGGCATAAGGCATGCATAGGAAAACTTGGCATGCAGCCCTGGCTTGGTCATAACTTGGTGTAAGACCTTGGGCAAGACCTCTGGGGAAGCCTTAGTTTCTCTTAATTTCCAAGGTTCCCTCCAGCCCTAACTTTGAGTGGCTTCTATCCTAAGACTAGATTTAATGATACCTACTCAACTGATTAAATACAAAGACTAGTCCAGATACTGTCGGTAGGGGCTTGGCCAGGGGGTGAAGCCTGCAGTAGAAGTGGAAGGGCAGGGGTGGCTAGAGGCAGTCAAGCCTGAGCTAGATTTTGAAGATTAGGGAAGTTAGGGGGACTGGCCAAGAGGTGGAGCAGATGGCTATGTTGGAAAGTTGGGGAGAAACTGAGGCTCCTGGCGACTTGGTAGGGGTGGGAGATGAAGGTAAGGGGGATCAAATATATGGTGATGGAAGGAGAACTGACTCTGGGTGATGAACACACAATGGGATTTATAGATGATGTAATACAGAATTGTACACCTGAAATCTATGTAATTTTACTAACAATTGTCACCCCAATAAATTTAATAAAATATTTTTTAAAAATGAAAAAATAAAGTGAGCGCCTTTTATCCTTCAGTTTCCCCTGCTGTTGAATGGGATCTCTCTTAGTCCATTCAGATTGCTATAACAGAATACCATAGACTGGGTGGCTTGTGAAAAACAGAAATTTATTTCTCAGAGGGATTTATTTCTGGAAGCTGGGAAATCCAAGATCAAGGCTCTGGCAGAGTTAGTGTCCGGTCTGAACCTGCTTCCCGGTTCACAGATGGCTGTCTTTGCTGTAACCTCACATGGCAGAAAAGGGCAAGGGATCGCTCTGCAGTCTCTTTTCTAAATACACAGATGCCATTTATAAGGGAGCCCTCAAGACCTAATCAGCTCCCAAAAGTCCCATTTGCAAATAATATCACATTGGGGATTAGCTTTCAACTTATGACTTTTGGGGGACATTAAGTCTATAGCTGGGTCCCTATTATTATCTGCCTGTCTCTTCTGGCACCAGTAAGGAGGAACAGTATGTGGCACTCACTGGTAAGGAGATTTATGTGAAATGGCCATGAGATGGATAATGATGAAAACTTCTTAATTAAATAGCTTTATCCCTGTGACAAGTTTTAAAAAATAGATATCGGTTACCCAAAATTGTCTTCCAGATGCAGATATGGGATGTGCCTTCCTGCTTGGACCACCTTGACAAGTATGCATTCCCTGGGTTGTTTCCCCTCCCCTGCCAGTCAGGAGTGGAGAGGCAAGGAGAAGGCCAAGTCAGGCAGTGGGTCTCAGTCCTGCGGGCATGGAGTAAAGATGCTCTAGCAGCTGCATGTGTCCAAGGCCGACCATGAACTTGGTCAGGAATGTTAATAGCTGCCAGCCAGGTGATGCAGGGGGCACTGTGGAAAGGCAGCACCATCTACTCACTGAACAGATTTCACAAGAGTTTTACATTGTACTTTCAAATTGGGACTGCTCAAATGGGTTTCTACTGAATACTGAAAAACATTACCACAACGTTTTTCTTTCCTTCTTTATTTAAAGTAAACAAATATTACATCGATATACATCTGTGGACCAACTCACAAATCTCCTACTCAAAACTTCCTCCCCTCTGCCCTTACTAATTGGAGCTCCCCAGAAAGAGGAGAGAGGAGAGATTGACAACACTTTTTCAGATTCAAATATTCTCTTCTGCAGGGCCAGGTTCTTCAAACCTCCACTTATTTGGCTAGGATCCCCGTGGCTAAGGTTAACCAGGAAAAAGAGCAAGAGTTGATCTGCATCTCCTTTCCAACTGACTGCAGTAAGTGTTCCAGCTGGGCTCTGAGGAACATCTCTGTGGCCCAGAGGAGACAATAGGCAGGGCTCGACCCTAACTCCCCTCAGCCAGGGCAGCCTCACATCCACTTGTTTCACTGAAGAAAGGCTTTCCCTTCTTTAAAATAAAAAGTTTGAAAACCCTGGCAATTTTCACATATTTTGATGTATTTGTTGAGCATCTTCTATGTACCAGGCACTGTTCTAGGTACTGGAGATGTGTCAAAGCAGCACTTGGCGCCCAGGTCCTCCCTCACATATACTAGCACATCTTTCCCACCACGTTCTTGTCCCCACTTCCCAGGCAGACTAGAAGTTCCGTGAGGGCAAGGATTAGTGTCTTGTGTCTTTCATCTCCTCCTCAGAGGACAGTATTTGAACAGATCATAATGAACATGGCAATGGACGTTCTGGTCCTGGATGGGAGTGTGCAGAGGGACAAGAGGAAACCCAGTTGGAATGTTGTACCTTTCCACTGTGTCATTCACAGAGAAGAGAGTAGGCATGTACATTATTAAGTGTTGACAGTCCTAGACTTGGGAAGAACTGCTAAACAGCTACGGGGTGGAAGAATCCAATCAAAACCAAGGGCCTGGGGTGAGGAGTGAGCAACCCATACACACATGCACACATGCCATGCATGCAAGCTTGGCCAAAGCATTTAATTGCTCTTTGCTTGAGTTTCTCATTTTGTAAACTGGGGCTGACCATCAATTAGGCAGCCCTTATAGGAAAAAATAGGCATTGTGGGCGTTAATGGCATTGGCTATGGAAAAGGCTGCCCCTTGCTATCTAGAGTAGCCCAAACCCAGAGTTAAAAGACACTTTACAGATCAGCCCTGGTTTCACAAATGAGGGAATTGAGGGCTAGAGAAAGCAACTGGTTTACTGCAGGTCACAATGGGAGTTTATTACACAGCCAGGATTGGAAGTTAAGTCTCCTGCATCTTTGTTTAAAGTTCTTTCCATGAGATCAGAAAACTTCCTAAGAACACAGAACACCTCCCATAAGTAATAAATTATTCCAGATTTTCCTAATCACAGGATTCGCAAGTCAACAAATATTGATTGAACACATGCTATGTGCTAATGGAGTTGGCATTTGTGGGACAATAAGAGAAGGATATGACACAGTTCTTATCTTCCAATAGCTAACTGAGGACACGAGAGGCAAAGATTTGAAAGAGTTAAATAAAAATAATAGGCAATATGTGAGAAGTACCAAAATTGGGGAACAGTGAGTCCAAGGGAAAGCTCAGAGGGGACAGACTGCAATGCTTTCCATCTCATAGAGAAGGTGCCTTTAAACTAAGTTGGAGAGGATTTAAAGAGAAAAGTTAAAGACCACCCCAATGCTCAACTCAAGGTGGTTCCCTTCACATTGAGGGCTATATCCAGGAGAAAGGAGGAGAAATCCAAGTAAACTTGGCTAGTCAAGGACCAGGAACTTGTATTTTTAAAGCTTAGCCATGTGATTATGATATTCTGCCAAGTTTGGGGTTCACCAGTGTAAAGAATAATGCAGAATAGATTGGATAAGTGCACCCAATCCTTCTTTCCCTGGCTCATCCATTTTCTCTGGGGGTGGGCATCAATAATTCTTGTCCATATTTTACAGAAGGGAAAACTGAGGGTCCAGAGACTTTCAATGATGTGTTCAAGGTCATTCAGCAAAAATTGGGGTCTCTGGTTTCCTGCCAACCAGGAGAAGTAGTAAGATCAGATGATACCATCCCAAGAAAGATTTTGCTTCATTTCTCTGCAAGACAAGTCAGACCCACTTTGTTAGCCAGAGAGTTTGTTGCCCAGAGTACAAAAACAGCAAGTCTCTGGAGCTGCCAGGTGAGTGGGACAGAGCCCAGGGCGAGGTTAGTCGCTGGGAGCTCGGAGTTCTAACTTTGCTGTGTGACTCATTCCAAGCCATTTCCCCTCTCTCTTTGTCTGTCCTTTGCCTATTAATAACGATGCCCAACGTCACTGTTGGGATTAGCTACCAGTGATGGAAAATGCACAGTGCAATTAGTCCCGATGTGATTCCTGAGAACAGAAGGGATCCACAGCCATCTGCTGACTGTTGTGAGCAAAGTATGTGCTGGCTGCCTTCCATGTAAGGCATTTTCTTCCCAGGAGGAAAATGAGCTACAGGCCTGATGCTGGGCCCTGCTCTAGAGATTCCAGCAGAGAGCAGTCTGGTCTTAGGAGGTAAAAGAAACAAAAGGCTGGTTACCTGGAGGGAAAGCAGCAAATCTTCATCAGAAGGAAATTATTGAAGACTTTGGCAGGATTGGGAAATGGTTAAATCTTGGATCTTTTATAAATTGTGGTAAAAATATACAAAACATAAAATTTACCATTTTAACCACTTTTAGGTGTACGGTTTAGTGGTATTAAGTATATTGACATTATTATGCAACCACTACCACCATTCATCTCCAGAATTTTTCTTCATCTTGCAAAACCAAAACTCTGTACCCATTAAACAAAAACTCCCCTTTTTCCTTTCCCTCCAGTCCCTGGCAACCACCACTCTACTTTCTGTCTCTATAAATTTGACAACTCTAGGTACCTCAAATAAGTGGAATTATACAACATTTGTCTTTTTGTGACTGACTTATTTCACTTAGTATAATGTCCTTAATGTTCATTCATGTTGTAGCGTGTGCCAGAATTTCCTTCCTTTTAAAGGCTGGATAATATTCCACTGTACAGTATGTATATACATTTTGCTTATCCATTCATCCATCAATGGACACTTGGGTTGCTTCCACATTTTGTCTATTGTAAATAATACTGTTATAAACATGAGTACAAATATCAGTTCCAGGCTCTGCTTTCATTTCTTTTGGGTATATACTTAGAAATGGAATTGCTGGATTATGTTGTAATTCTATTTTTAATTTTTTGAGGAACTATCATACAGTTTTCCCCAGTAGCTGCACAATTTTACATTCTTACCAGCAATTCATAAGGGTTTCGATTTCTCCATATCATCACCAACACTTGTTCTTTTCTGTTGTTTTCTTTTTATAATAGCCATCCTAATTGGTATGAGGTGGTTTTGATTTGCATTACCCTAATGATTAGTGGTGTTGAACATCTTTTCATGTGCATATTGACCATTTGTGTATTTTCTTTTGGAGAATATCTATTCAAGTCCTCTGCCCATTTTTAAATCAGGTTGTCTGGTTTTTTGTTGTTGAGGTTTAAGAGTTCTCTATATATGCTGGATATTAATCCCTTATTAAATATGTGATTTACATATATTTTCTCCCATTCTGTGAGTTACTATTCACTTTGGTAATAGTGCCCTTATCTGAAGACTTCGGCAGAACTGGGAGAGGGTTAGAATCGATGTTGGGATCTTGAACTTAATGTACCTGGAGTCAAAATCTGGTTATTTGATGTTGAACGAGCTACTTAATATCTTTGATCTCACCTTAGTTTTTTCATTGGAAAAATGGGGATGATGCTTATGATAGGACCTACCTCATAAGATTGCCATGATAATGAGTAAATGAGATCATATATCTAAAATATTACCACAGAACCTGGCCCAGTTTAAATGCTCAGTAAATGGTAGCCTTTATTAGTATTGGGCTTAAGAAGGAACCAGAATGATGTAATTGAAAGGTGATGCTAGTTATCAAATGGGTGAGTAGACCAATAATATTTAATAACCAACTGGAAAACAGTAATATTACATAATGTCTAACACTTGTGTAGCAAGTTTCAGTTTATAAAGCATTTAAACATTCATCATTCATTCAACATGAGTAAGACAAAGTCCTGCAAAACTGAGCCGGAGAAACCAACAAGGGAAAAGGCAGTTTCAATCAGAGTGATGAGAGCTAAGAAGACAGAAGCATAGGGTGCTGGGAGGGGCACAGAGGAGCAGTTCAAATTGGGGAGGGCTTCCCCAGTGGGCAACATAGACAGAATTGTGCAGGATTACAGGGTTACAGGCAGGAAAGAGGGCATTGGAAGGGGCTGAGAGTTCTAGGTAGAGGACTAAGCGCTACTGCAAAGGCTGGAGTTGAGAGATGTTGGCTCACTGGGAAACAGTTACTAGTTTATTTTGGATGTAGACTAGAATTTGAGAGGAGCAGTGTGAAATGAGCCTAAAGAGGCAGACAGATGCCTGACCATGAAGGGCCTTGTAAACCACGGTAAGGAGTTGGGATTTTATCTTGAGAGTAATAAGAAGCTATTGAAGAGTTTTAAGCAGATTTGTGATGTGACCAGCTTTACCTTTTAGAAAGATCTCTTTGGCTGCAATGTGGAGAGTGGAATGAAAAGGACAGACACAGCCTGGAAGAGACCAGGGAAGATGAACTAAAGAAAAAAGAATAAGGATAGAGAGAAGTGGAGGGTTCAAAAGACATTTAGGATGAAATAGAGCAGGTATGGGGACTGACTGGATGACCTCAGTTGAATCTTTGGGAATAATTCAGGTATTAGCATCATTTTTTTGTTTGAGTAACAGACGTTGAAGAAGGTTGAATGATTTCTACAAGTTCCCACAGTTAGAAAGTATCCAATCAAGACTCTGTCTTCCCACCCTGACATCTCCTGTTCATTCCTCCAGAAAATGCTATTAGATGAGTTTCTAGATCTTTATATGTAAATTCACTTTAAGGAATTCAAGTCCTGTTTCCCCTTCAACTGCTTTGCAGCATATAATAATTTCAGAGACACTTTTTTTCTGAGTTTTTATTGGTTGTCAGTATATTATAGCTTTGCACCCTTGGGCTTCAAGACATTCCCTTCCTTCTACCGTGTTTCCCCGAAAATAAGTCCTAGCCGGACCATCAACTCTAATGGATCTTTTGGAGCAAAAATTAGCATAAGACCAAGTACTATATTATATTATATTATGCTATGTTATATTATATTACATTATATTATACTATGCTATATTATAGCCGATTTTATACTAAAATAAGATTGAGTATTATATTATATTATATTATATTATATTATATTATATTATAGCCCGGTTTTATAGTATATTAAGACGGGTCTTGTATTAATTTTTATTCCAAAAGACGCATTAGAGCTGATGGTCCAGCTAGGCCTTATTTTCAGGGAAACATGGTATTTTACTTAGTGTTTAAGGAGTAGCCTGGATACAAACCCTTCCATCTCAGGGAGGCTCAGATGACGAGTCCAGGGTTCAGAAAAAGTGGGTCGAAGTCCTAGGTTTGGCCACTAGTCAGCTGTGGGATAGAATCTCTTTCTTTCTATAAATTCCTGTCTGAAAACCCTGAGACTACAACCAATGCATACACACTCAAATTCAGTAACTTTATGAATCTCTTTTAAAATAAGTATAACTTCAAATTGTGAATAACCATTCTTCATGGTCTGTTTGGTAAATTGGGTTTCTGACACCATAATATACTCATAGATGTGAGGGATTTTCCCTGAAACTCTACTGTTGGCTCACCAGGGAGTATGTTCCTGCTCTGTAATTGCTGAGTGTGGTGTTATCAGACTTAAACTGTCAACCAAGGTGCATGGGTATGTTTGTTTTTTTTCTCAGATACTTGTACTGCTAATATATATATATATATATATATATATATATATATATATATATATATATATATATACACACACACACACATATGTGGGGAAATTGCAATTCACTGAGCTATAAAACCAGCAGGACAGGAAAAATGAAGACATCAATGAGATGATGAAGGAGAAGTATCTCTGTGAATGGCAAGGCCCTGCACAGGCAGAGGGTCATACAGCAATACTAGTCTTGCTTCAAACCCCACAAGCAAGGTGAGCCTGTAAGTGCAAAGGGGCATCTGTAGGTGCAAACTCGCCCCTGGGACCAGAGCCCACCAGGGCTGCATTTCCTTCTCAATATAAAGGACGGAGCCCTAACATTCCACTCCACTCCCAGGGGGCGGTGCTCCAAGTCACAGGGCCTTGCAGTGAGCCCCTTGAGACATGGGAGGCAACGTCAAGTCCTGAGAGACCAGGACTCCTGACAGTCCCCTGCCCCTCCCGTGGCTTCCATGAACAGCAGGAAGTGCTCAACTTGAGGACCCCACGTTCTTGACCCCAGGACTTTCAGCTCCTGTAGGGAGATGGCACCCCTGTGTGGCTGCTTCTCTTTGGGGAGCACCCACAGCCCAGTCTGGCTGTAACACAGTGGGCAAAGAGGCCAGCAACAGGCCAAGTCACTCCCTGTGTGTGTGGAGGGGGTGAGATGGGTCTCACCTGGGGGGTGTAATCCCTCATTCTCCCAGGCATCCCAGCATCACAACCAGCCACAAGAGCAGAAACCTCATAGGTGGCCGTGTATTGGATCCAAAGAGAGAAACGGAGAGGGGATGGGAAGGCCCTTTGTGGACAGTTGGCCCTAGGCAGATAGAAGAGGAACACCAGGTCTGGATATTCTGCCTCAAAGGCCTGTGCTTTCGTAGAGGAGCTAAACAATGTACACACATATCACTGTAATTCAGTGGGAGTGTGGGAGGCAGATACAGAAAAGAAGGTTTAGCAAAGGCAGTGAGTTGAGGACCAGGCTGTAAAGGAAAGCTCCGGATTGGTCTTTGGGGTGTGCCCCTTGCCACACCGACATTAAATGAAAACCTCTTCAAGTTGTTATGGCCTTGGGTCCTTTCCCCTGATGACAGGTTTACAAAGGGAAAGGAACTCTCCACTTCTTCTGACTGATATAGGGAGTGGGGTGGAGAAGAGCAGTTTTCCCTAAGGGACTAGTTATCATTGTCCAAGTGTATTCTACTCTAGACCATGAACTAGGGCAAGACATGAGTTTTAGGCAGCTGTGAATCCCCAGCCCCTAGCAAACTTCCAGTATGTAGTAGGTGCTCAATACATGCTTAGTAAATTATTGAATGACTAGCGTCTGAAGTATTTATCTGTAACTTCAAATAGACAACCCAGCTTTTCATAACCTGGGAAAACACTTGTTTTCCTGTAACAAACTGTCTGCCTGGGAGCATTTGATTTTGCAGTGTGAAAGGAGCTGCGTTATTAGTCATTCCCACAACACAGGACTCTCAATCCCCTAGATCTGCCCTCTAACCATGACAGTATCCCTTTCCTTCCCCCACCCCAAGACTCAGGCTTCTCTTACAGCCAAGGACCCTCTGAGGCCTTGTGTGCATTTTAACAAATGCCCTGTGGAGACAATGTCCTGCCTTTACTGACCTATCCAGTCAGGGGATGCTACCATCTTTTGAAGCCCCAGTTCTACCTCCTCACAGAAGCCTTTCCTGAGGAAAGCTATGAATCCCCTCCTGACTCTCTGAGCTACACAGTTGACTGAGTCATTTACTATATTACAAGTAAACAGGCTTGACTCACAGAGATGTTTCACATGCAGCTTTTTCTCTCAAATAAATGGTGAGCTTCATATTGCCAAAGATGGTAACACCTGCTTCCCTGTGCCCAGGAATGTCTCCCAAAAGGCATTGTACATAGGTGTGCAGTAAATTCTTACTGAATAAGGGGAGATCGGAGAACTGATCTGGACCTTTCAGGGATCCTCAAGTTACAGATATTTATTTTGTCTATGACTGGTTAATTAACCTTCTGCTATCAAGATGCCTCAGAAGCTGGAGAGACAAGAAACAATCCTGTCTCAACTTCAGATTAGATATCAGGAAATTTTGGTTATAGTCCTGACTCTGCCACCAACTAGCACAAACTTTGGCAAGCCAGTTAGCTACTTTTGGCCTCAGTTTCCCTAATTGAAAAATAGGGATACTGCTACTTCTGGCTAAGATGGAGTAGTAATAGGATTTGTATTTACCCTCCAGGGTGAAGCAACCAAAAAAGACAGAAAATATGAAGCAACAGTTTTCAAGACACTGGATATTAGGCAACAAAGACAGTGATCCCAGAGAGATGGAATAAAACCCAAGATGAGCTCTATGAATACCCCAGCTTATTTTTTTAACAGTTTTACTAGAATATAATTCACATACCCAACAATTCACCCATTTAAAGTGTATAATTCAATGGTTTTTATTGTATTCACAAACATGTGCTACCATTACCAATTTTAGAACATTTTCATCACCTCCAAAAGAAATCCCATACCTTTAGCTATCTATTCCTTGTTCCCTCCAGCCCCAAGCAACTACTAATTTACCTTCTTTCTATAGATATCCCTAATCTGGAAATTTCAAATAAATGGAATCACATAACATATGGCTTTTTGTAACTGGCTTCTTTCACTCAGTATAATATTTTCAAGGTTCATCCATGTTGTAGCATGTATCAGTAAGGACTTCATTCCTTTTTATGGCAAAATAATATTCTATTGTATGGATATACCACATTTTGTTTATACATTTGTCAATTGATGAATACTTGCATTGCTTTCACCTTTTGGTTATTATGAATAATGCTGTTGTGTACAAGGTTTTGTGGACATATATGAGTATTTTCCTTTCTCTTTTGTATATATACCTCAGAAGAGAATTCCTGGGTCATAGGGTAACTCTATGTTTAAACTTTTCAGGAACTACCTGACTGTCTTCCGAAGTGGCTGCATTATTTTACACACACACATTAGCATTGTACAAGGATTCTGATTTCTCCACATTCTCACCAATACTTGTTATCTGAATTTTTGATTAAAACCATCCTAGTGGGTACGAAGTTCATTGTGATTTTCATTTGCATTTCCTTGATGATGTTGGAAAACTTTTCATATGCTTATAGTCCATTTGTTTATCTTCCCTGGGAAAATATATTTTTATATTCTTTGCCCACTTTTTAATTGGGTTATTTATGTTTTTATTATTGAGTTGCAAGAATTCTTTATGTGGTCTAGATATAACTCCTTTATCAGATTAATGATTTGCATATATTCTTTCCCAGTCTGTAGGTTGTCTTTGCACTTTCATGAGTGTCCTTTAAAGTGCAAAAGTTGTTAATTTTGATGAGTTTCAATTTATCTATTTTTTTCTTTTATTACTCGTCCTTGTCATGTAATAAATAAGAATCCTTTTCAAAATTGGAGATCATGAAGATTTACCCTTATACTTTCTTATGTTTTATAGTTTTAGCTTTTATATTTAGGTTTTTGATTCATTTTGAGTTAATTTTTGCATATGGTGTGGGACATGGTCCAATTTCTTTCTTCTACATGTGGATATGTAGTTGTCTTAGCACTATTTGTTGAAAAGACTATTATTTCACCATTAAATGGTCTTGGCACTCTTGTCAAAAATCAGTTGATCTGTGAGAGGCAGCTAATGCTTTTCTGGCTCCAACCAGCCCAGAGCTATCTCACCCCCACAGCTCTTTCCCTATTGCCACAGCATGCATCTGCAGGACCGTGGCTCCAGTTCTCAGGGGTGTAGATATTCTGTTCTTTAATCCAACACTGCTACCGTTTCTTCTGGATCCTGCTTCTAACATTGGGAGGGTGGAGATAGGGTGATCTCTGGGAAGGGGGCGTGGAGGCAGCCAGGCTCTGTGTCTTTGTTTTCTGTTTTCTGCCTGGTAGTGAGGGTTTAAACCAGTCTCACCTGAGGTCTCTGCCCCGAATGCTGGGTTCAGCTGACTTATGTGCTTATCGCACAGGCAGGACTGTGGGCCACAGGGCATGCGCCTTCAGCATGGATTCTTCCCTCTCCCAAGGCTGCAGCGAACTCCGGTCTGCATCCTGGGGCCCTGGGCCCCGGTATCTGCTAGTCCAATTTTCCGACCTTCAGGTGATTCAATATGCAGGTCTGTCATGCATTACTGTGTGATGAACAGGGAATCCTTTGTTGAATTATAGCTGCTCAATTTGTTGTAACTTTCAGGGGAGATTTCAAGAAGCATGCTGCCATTTCTGTGAGGTCACTCCTTAAAAGTTTGTTTTAAATGAAGAAGCTCAAGTAGGGACAGATTTCTTCTTAGGTAAATAACACTGAGTAAATACTTACATTATTTGTTTTTGCTTTGAAACAAAAAAGCAAAAGTGATGGCTTCTTTGAAAGCCATCACTTTCCATCATTGGGTAAACCTATTTTGAGTTCCTTTACTGGTATCCTTCACTGGTATCATATATATATATATATATATATATATATATATATATATATATATATATATATATATATATATAATGTCAAGTTAAAACAGTTTTTGTGAAGATGGACATCTAGCCTCTGGAAACTTGCTACTAAATACGTGGTCTATGTATCAACAACATCAGCAACTTCTGAAAGCTTTGTAGAAATGCAGAATTTCAGACCCTCCCTGGATCTCCACAATCACATTTTAACAAGGTTTCCACATAATTCTTACACACATTAAACTTTTAGGTTCATACTCCTCTGGAAAGTGCCATTATCAAAGGAAAACCAAGTAATGATCCAGGTTTACCTAGAGACTCACGTAATGTTGAAGAGCCTAGGCCTAGATTTTGATTTAGAGAGCAATATGGAAAGAAGATGGGCTTAACCTAGAGTGGGACCTGACTTAATTCACCAGACTATAGCAGGTAAACTGAACAGGACAGAAAGGGTTGGGCTGCGGACAAGACTAGAACTCACAGCAGCTGAGACACAGAGAAAGACCTCCAAGAGAAGCAAAGATTGTGCGGTGGCAGTGGAAAAATAAATAAGGGAAAAGCTAATTTTAGAAGGATACAAATATTATAATATCATTTATATAGATTTTAAGAACATGCAGTAAAATTATTATGTGTGTGTGCATACTATATATGTTTATATAGTACACACGTATACTATCTATCTATCTATCTATCTATATATATATATAGTATGTGTGTGTGTGTGTGTGTGTGTGTGTGTAGGCATGCATGGGAATGATGTATACAAAGACATGTAAGAGAATGATAGCACACTTAGGATAGTGGTTACCTCTTGGAAGGTGTATTAGTTATCATGTGGTATAACAAATTACCCCAAAACTTAGCTGCTTTAAATATACACTTTTAGGAATCCAGGCATGGCTCATCTGGGTCCTCGACTTCAGGACCTCTCTCAAGGCTTCAATCAAGGTATTGGCCAGGAATGCAGTCTCATCTGACAGCTTTACTGGAGAGGAACTTCTTCCAAGTTCATTCACATGATTGTTGACAGAATTCACTTTTTCACAGCTGTTGAACTAAGGATTTGGTTCCTCATAAACTGTTGGCTGAAGGCCTCCCTTGAGTCTTTGCCTTGAGAGTCTCCCAAAACTATCGAACAACATGGCAGTGGGCATCATCAGAGCAAGTGAGTGGGCAACAGGGAGTGCCAGCATAATGAAAGTCACAATTTTTTGGAAACTAGTCACAGAAGTGACATCACCTTTGTCATATTCTATTCATTAGAATCAAGTAATTAAGTCCAGCCCACACTCAAGGGGAGGGTGTGAATACCAGAAGATGGGGCTCATTGAGGGTCATCCTTGAAAGCCTCTCATCAAAAGCAGGGGGTGTTAGCAAAAGAGGAAAACTTCAGTGTGTGCCTATGCAGGCGGCTTCAACTATATCCGTAATATTTTATTTCTTAAGTTGAGTGGTGAGTACATGTATTTATTTTAACGTTTTATGCACCTTTTTTATTTCCTGATAAAGAAGACAGAGAATAAAGTTTAAAGGTAAATGCTCCCAATCTCTGAATATGTTTAAGAAAAAAAAAAGTATTAAGGGGTAATTGTTCAGGAAAAGGGATGAGAGAAGCGGAAGGCCCAGAGGTTTGACAGTTTACAGCCTTGTTTCTATATTTAGTTAAGGCTTCCTAGATGTTTTCTAGTTAGTTTTAACAATTTCTTCTCCCATATTGTATGGTAGCACATCTCGTAATCTGTCTTACATTAATATTATGTATGTGTTCATGTATCTATTTATTCCCCTACCATAAGTATTGTCAGGTTCTAGAAGGTTCATATCGTACAGGATTTTATTTATCTTCCTATCCCATATCACCTAGATCTGTGCTTTGCATATAATAGGTGTTCAGTAAATGTTTGCAAACCAAAGTGGACTTAATACTTCCCCACCTCATGTTGGCATTTGTGTTAACATTTTACAATATATCTTTGCATTCATTAAGGCCATAACCATAGGGTGAAAAAGGAGGCATAAATCCTTTTGTCACCATTATTAAACATATAGAGGGAAAAAATAAGCAGTTACCCATCTAATGTGGTGAAGTATCACAAAAATCTTCCCCTAAATAATATATTCCCCACCATGGAGCCTGCTTTTCCTTTATTACAGAACAATTTTTTAGGTTAAGAGATTATTTCCAGGAAACCTCTGTTAAAATATAAATAATCTTCAAATAGAAACTATAACTATATACCTTAGTGCAATACTTCTTAGTATTTGCAGGAATACTGACCTCTTTGAAAATTTGAAGAAATCTGTGGACACTCCCTACTCCAAATGCATAACATTTCACAATTTCAAGTAAGGGTTCATGAACTTCTACCCTTGCCTTTCCAAAGATCGAATTAGGACATTGAGGGAACAAATCACCACTTGTGGATATTTTAAGGTTGAGGGACCCTAAAGGAGGGACTGTGATTGGAAAGTGGGCACAGTGCCGGGAAAGGGAAGACTTAGTTGGAGCATTTCAACACAGAAAGGGCAGCCCTGAGGTAGCATCATAACTGAAAGTGCCTGCGTGCAGGGGACCCAAGGGAAAGTAAGGAGGAAGGCAAGTGGCTCATAAGGGTGGGGGTCAGGATGTCTTGAAATATTATGACAGAACAACATAATTCAAATTGCCATTGAAGTCCATCTTGGATCTTTTTTTAAAGATCTTGATAGAAGTGCAACACAGATTATAGTAGCTGTAGTTAGTGCAAATTTCATTTTCACAACCCTTAGGAAGTTCCAGGTGAGGTTGGAAACTCTAGGCATCATTATTAGTGTCCAGAAAGGGTTTTTTTTGTTTTTGTTTTTGTTTTTGTTTTTAAGATTTTATTGGGGAGGGGGAACAGGACTTTATTGGGGAACAGTGTGTACTTCCAGGACTTTTTTCCAAGTCAAGTTTTGTCCTTTCAATCTTAGTTGTAGAGGGCGCAGCTCATTGATATACCTTATGACTGCTCTACTCATGATCCACAGAGCATAACAAAATCCTTCACTTTAGGGCACACTGTTAATAGCCTTTTGGGGAAAATGAAGATGAGAGCTACGTGCTCATTCTATACAATTCAGAATGGTATATTGCCCATCCCCAAAATAGTAATTACAATCTTTAAGCAGAAAATTCAGTTCAACTAAGCAATTCTGGAACAAATGCCAAATACAGCATGTGGCTCCAGTTACCACTGCCATATTCTCTCTCCCTTTCTTAAGAAAACACATCTGTGGCGCCATCACTGGTCTCTTAAAAATTGGCATGGTAACCTCACTTTCTTCTCTTGTGAAAGAGAAACCTTTCAATACACACCCTACGCCCTCCTTGCTCCTGCCCTTGGGCCCAGAAGCACAGAACATGCCATACTGGAAGGGTTACAGGACCATGCTCTTTCTCTTTGCAATTACTTTAATTCCCCAAAACAATCCCTTGACTTCTTTGAACTTCTCAAAAGAGAAACTGAAAAGATGAAGAGAGGATAGGAACACATATATAACCCCTTGTCACACACTATGCTTATTACCTCAAGCCCATTTTCTTCACAAAGTGAAACTTCTTCAGAATTCATAATGGAGGACCTTAAACAAGCTCTGAAAGGATTTTAAAGTACATAAAAGTTCACAGAAATAGGATTTACCAAATGTTCAAAAATAATTGTGATGAATCACAATTATGAATAAACATTTTTCTGTCTTTATTACAAAGTTATTTTTAAAGTGTTTCTCCATGAATCATACAAAATAAATGACTGCAACATAAATTGTCATCTTCATAACTATTTCTGAGAGAGGAAAACTACTTTAAAAAAAGACAACCAATATTTTATGTTAAAAATCTATTTCCTGTGCAGTAAATGGTACAGCAATGAAACAATATATTCCTCAAATGTAAATTATATCATTATTTAATGTTACTATTCTTACATTTTGATTCAATTTTTAATCCATAGTAAAGCTCTAAATTGGTAAAATGGCAAGTCCATCTAGATCATTCCATTCTTTCAGGATTGCAACAACATTGTATCTTTGTTTTTGAAACTGGAACCAATTTTTTCAGAGTCACAAATTGATGATAGACTCTATGAATTCTCTGTCCAGACTGGTTTCCATTCAAAGTAAAGAGAGGAAAACTGAATACTTTCAAAGGCATTAACACCACATACTATTCTTTTGTTTATAAAAATGGAAGTATTTTAGTAAAAGAATGTTATCTGCAGTCACAGTTCCTTCTGTTCTCATCACTACCATGAATATCAAGCATCTGATTATATTGACGTTCATATTCTCAGGACACAATGTTCTGAATTCAGTGGTGATCATTCAGTGCTTATAGAATTGTACTGAAATGTTATTGCTACTAGACCCCTCTCCATATCACATGTTTCTCCCACAATGTCAGCATTTCAGAGAGCACCCACTTAAGTGATAAAAATAAAATTATCACTTAAATTACATGTCTGTGTTTACAATTAGACTGTGAACTTCCTGAGGGTAGGGATGTGCCTTATTTGTATCTTTCATATTATCTGACCCAGTGCCTCAAAGATTGTTATGAGGATAAAGACAATAATAATAACTCTTATTGAACACTTACTATGTACCAGGCCCAATTTTCTAAGCACTTTATGTGATTGACGCAATTAATCCTCACAGTGACCCTATGTGAAATATATTATTTATCCCCATTTTACAAATGAGGAAACTGAAGTACCAACAGGTTGAATAACTTGTCCAGTAACTTAGTTTGCAGAGCCAGGATTTGAACCCAAGCAGTCCAGCTCCAGAGTAATATTCTTATCCTCTAAACAGTGTGCTCTGCTCCCTAGTATAGGTGTTCAATAGTTTTCAAGACAGATATTTATTTATTTTTGTCTAAACACATATTGGACCTTAAGTATATAAATGAATGTACAAGTAGTATTTCAAAGACATAGCCATGGGAAGCTTCTACTGCTCAAAAACTTTTGTAATTCCTTCTTTGGAATTGTTTTCAGAGCCAATTTATGAATCACAGGAGAAAAGTTGTCAATACATTGTGATCACAGCTCATTTTTAAATACAGACAGTGTTATACAGTTTGAGGAATACCTTATTTGTCCAACATATTTCTGAATACCACATGTTCTCCAAAAATAAAAAAATCACATTGTTCATTAAAAGAAGAACAATTTGCTATCATTGAAGGTGGTCCAAAAATACACTGCAGAGATATTTTTCAGTCAACTAAAAAACATTGACTAAGCAACTTGTCCTGTACATGCTTGGCCCCAGAGATAAAAAATCAAACAAGACATCCCTTCCTTCAGGGGGCATTCAGCCAGGTGAGACAGACAATCCAGTGTGACAAGTATATTGACAGATGTAAGCACAGGATGCCTGGGGATCCCAGAAGAGGGAAATCAAACCCAAACTAAAACTAATTTTAGTACCCAAAGATAAATACTTGCCGCCACACTAACAGAACAAGGGCACAGACTCTCAAGATGGCTAAACTAACTGGGAGATTATGTCTTTGAATGGGTACACCTTCTCAGGTTTATTTTCAGAAAATAATCATATTATTTTATGTTCATACATGGTACTCAAGGTGTTTTTGCCTTTAAATTAAATCTGGAAACACTTGTGAATGGTAGTTTAAAAGTTGCCTAATTTTGAGTATGTTTGATTATTGTTTATTTTTATTACTGAACAATTTGCAATTCTTCACATTTCCCTGAAGAATTTTGCTAATGAAGTAAACAAAACAAACCAATATACTAAGGAGGTCACTGTTATCAGAATCTACTTGTACACAATGGGCATATGATGACCATTTGTTTGATAAACAAAGGAATTAGTAAATCCTTAATACTGACTCAATAATTTAAACAAAATAGTTTGTTTCCTTCACTTCCTGTGAGCCAAGGTAGAACAGTATAACTCCTACATGGAGAGAAATGGCTGCTCTGGCAGAGACTTATGCTCTTCTCAATATATCAATTTGGATGACAGTAACTTTGAACAACGAGCAGTAGAAGATACAGTGATCCAAGGACAGACTGTGCTTAGAGAGGGGGAAGGGGACTTGGCAAGTGGGCAAGGACTGTCCAACATGGTTGGTCTCAGGGCTTAGATATGATAAGAGATGGTGGGAAGTGTTTCTACCCTAGTTACATGCTGAGGCAAGAGCTTAAAGGCTGTATTCTCTGTAATCCTCACCCCTAGATAGCCTGACCCTAACTCTGTAGAATTGTTATAGAGAGCAAGAAATAATGAAGTTTAGGTGAGGCTTAGGAGAGGTCTCAGGCATGGGATGCTACCTGGGTAGAACAGGCCTTTCTGGAATTTGAGAGTGAAATGATCTTGGATAGGAGAATGCACCACTGGGATAAGGGAACACCTGGTAAGCAAAGGCACTAAAGATAAATTTGATCTGCTTCACAAGTCTGTCTGAAGCCAGGCCCAGTGAGCTCAAAGAGTAAGGGGCAAGAGATAGTAGGAAGGAAAAGATAGCTGCCTGCTTACCATTTATTTACTCATTTAGCACAGTTTCACGTGTTTAAAGAACTGGGATAGGGAGCTGAAGGAGCTACAAAAAACAAAGCAATATAGTTCCTTCCTTCAAGCAGTTTGTAATTCCAAGTGACTCTGAGGCTATGCAGAAATTACAAGGTGTGATCAACTATATAGTGAATGCTGCTGTCAAATGCCATCCAACGGAAAGGCAGGGATCTTCAATGTGGGAAGTAGTGTAACAGTGTGTGACTAGTTTCAACTTGTTGAGTGTAGTCAGTCTGGTGTTAGCTATAGTTGAGAGAAGATGTGTTTTAAAGTGTGCCGTAAATCATCCTCCATCATGACAATACTCTGTGTCACATATCACTTCTGGTATACAGCAATTTCTGTCAGATAAAAATATTACAGTGTGTCCTCATCCACCTTATTAACAGGATCTGACACCATGTGACTTCTGGCACTTCCCCAAAGTAAAAATGATTCAGGACTTTGAGGCAGCCACGACAGCATAACTAAAGACATGCACAAAAGAGGACTTTCAAAACTGCTTCAGAAAGTGGCAAAAAAGTGTGTTCAAAGTGAAGGGGATTAATAGCAATGTGTCTTTTACTGTCATGAATTTTTTTAATTTTAACATTCACCATATGTTTTCATCACACCTCATATGTCTTGTTGTTAAGACATAGAACAGTGAGAGAAATGGTAGAATGTCCTTCTACAGACCTACCACACCTCCTTCCCACCACTACGATCCCTAAAGGCAGAAGGTGAGATTACTCGTCTCTGGAAAGTTCCCTTTGAGTCTTATAACTCTACTTCTTTTGAAAGGCTGCAGAATAATAGCTCTCAAGCACTAGTCTGGGAATCCTCAGATTCTAGAGACAATTCCAATGACTGGGGGACATTTGATGAATACTTCCCCCAAATCATGATATCATTAGGCCCTAAAAGGCTATTTCATCCCATCCACCATTAATTGTCCCAGACTCATGAAAATTTATAAGTGTGGATTTTACAAAGAATGCAGAAATATTCTTTCAAAAGCTTTCCCTGTGTGTTTCTAGTACATCGGTAAATTTTTTAAATTTTAAATTTATATTCAAATTTTCAATAACTTACTACAATAGTTAATTTCATGTGTCAATTTGACTGGACCAAGGAGTGTTGAGATTAAATGCTATTTCTGATTGTGTCTGTGAGGGTGTTTCCAGATGAGATTAGCATTTGAAATCAGTAATACCCTCTCCAATGTATGTGGGCATCATCCAACCCTTTGAAGACCTGAATAGAACATAAGGGCAGAGGAAGGAGGAATTTACCCCCTTTGCTTCCTGTCTGCCTACTTGAGCTGAGACATTGATCTTCTGCCCTTGGACTTGAATTTATACACCTAGCTTCCCTGATTCTCAGGCCTTTGGTTTGGACTTGTATTGCAATTACACCACTGGTTTTCCTGAGTCTCCAGCTTGTGGACAACAAATGTTGGGACTTCTCAGCCTCTATAATCATATGAGCCAATTCCTCATAATCTCTCTCTCTCTCCACATACACACACACACACACACACACACACACACACACACACACACATTGGTTCTATTTCTCAGGAGAACCTTGACTAATACACCTGCCTATTTTATATAGTGTTAGTCAAATTTTTTTAGGAGTTGAATTCTTTTATCAAACAAATTTCACAGAAAATACCCACACACAAAATATAAAACAGCAACTCTGACTGACGTAGGGCGAGGGCCAAAGCTTTGACTTCCCAGCTCTCTTTTATCCATTCTCCAAGAAGACCCATGAAACACCTCATTGTGCAGAACATAGTTTAAAAACCACCAATGTAAATATATTGATTTGTATAAAATAACTGATTAATCAGGTTAGCAAAAAACATAGTAACCTAAAAACACCCTGGTGCTCTAAATAACATTTAAGAATATTTACATGACATAGTCAACCTTCAATTTTCCACCTAGAAAAGAGGAAACAAAAGCATATGAAATCCCCAAATCAATAGCATTGAGTCCTGGAGAGCACAGTATTATGTTCAGGGGCAGCACAATAGTTTTACACTTCTCTTTGAGCTCAGATTAAGCCAGGGATTCTCATTCTCAGCACTACTGACAGTTTAGGACAGATTTTTGTTGTTGTTGTGGGGTCCTGTACATTGTAGGATGTTTAATAGCATCTCTGGCCTCTACCCACTAGATGCCAGTAGCAAACTCTCCCTAGTTGAGACAACCAAAAATATCTCCAGATACTGCCAACTGCCCCTAGTTGAGAATCACTGATAGAAAACTATGTGCCTGACTGAGTAAACAAAAATTCCTAGTATTATAGGTGGCATAAGTAATGCAGATGGTATTTTAATGGTGATAAGAATAATTTATATCCAAATAATGAAAAAGTTGACCATATTAAGTATTAGATCTGGTCATAGTTTTCATGGCATGGTTTTCAAGGAGAGTCTGGTCATGGTTTTCATGGCATGGTTTTCAAGGATAGTCAATTTAGTCATCCTTCAACATGGTTTCATGCAGAGATTGCTTTTTGAGCTAGGTTGAGGCAACCTAGTAAGTAACCTCCCTTATTAATATCTCCTTTATTGACCCTACCGTGATACCTAAAATACATGAATTACTTTTTCTGTTCAGGAACACACTAAGCTACCATAATTCATTAACAATGAGCTTTGATTACTTTTTAAGATAAATATTTGTCAAAAAAGAATCCCAAGAAAAAGGGCCACATCACAGTGTAGTATTGACAAGGAGACAGAAAAAGAAATACTGTGGGAGGCTACTGCTGAGGTAAATAGCTCTACGTGCTTAAAGGATGATGATGAAGAATGAATAAAAGGAAATAATATCGATTGAACACCTATTATTTATCAGGTGTTCTCATATATCCTCACAAAAAACTATGGGAAGGACATATTACTCTCTCCAATGTTACCTGGTAACATTCAGAGGATTAGAGTGATTAAGTAGTTTGTTTTTAGAGCTAGTAAGGGACAACTGAATCCATGTCATTAGGATTCAAAGTACTATCAGAATACTGCCTTGATAGTAAAACTGCCTGAATAAAAGTATCAACCTGTGTCTAATCAGGAGAAAGAAACTACATGAGCTATCTTATCAGAGAGAATTTATATAAATACAAATACTGTATAATTGTGCTTACGTGAGGTACTAAAGTAGTCAAATTTATAGAGATATAAAGTACAATGGTGGTTGCAAGAGGCTGGAAGGAGGGAAGAATGGGGAGTTATTTAATGGGTATAGTTTCAGGTTTGCAGATGAAGAGTTCTGGAGATGGATGGTGGTGATGGCTGAACAACAATGTGAATGTATTTAATGCCACTGAACTATACACTTAAAATGGTTTAGATGGCAAATTTTATGTTATGTGTATTTTACGACAACTTTTAAAAATTAAAAAAAGATAAAATCAAAATATTTTAAACATATACAAGATTTTTAAAGTCATCACCAGAAGACATGATGTAAATGTTAGAGGATATCCTTCAAGCAGATAAAAGATGACACCAAAAGGAAATACGCATCTACACAATGTAATAAATGATATTAGAAACAGAAACTTCATGAGTAAATATATTTTTCTTATTTATTAAATCACTTTAAAAGATAATGGACTATTTGAACAAAAATAATAAAAATATATTGTGGTCTTTACAATTTATGTATAAAAAAAAACTACAGTATAACAGCCAAGAAAGGGGAAATGGAGGTGCACTATTATAAAGTTTTTGTATTATTTGTGAAGTGATAGAATATCACTTGAGGAGACTCCATCAAAATGGCGGCGTGAGGTGAGCCTCTGGAAATATCTCCTGAAATTTACAACAAATTAAACAGCTATAACTCCACAAAGGACTCGCTGCACAGCAGACAGGCAAGATGAAGAGGACCACTACTGAATTCAAGTAAAGGTGGGCAAACTGTGCCAGGAGGGGAGGAGGGAAGGGAAAAGTGTCCGGACAGAGCAGCGCAGGCGCAGGACGCAAATGTAGCTCAGTGCTCTGAGCTCGCTGCTTCCCAGTATTACTGCAGCTGCGGGAGAGGGAAGAACTCAGACTGCTAGGGCTCCATTTATGCCCACATGGCTGACGGGCCAGCATATAACATGGCTGAACCCAACGCTCACGGCCACGGCAGACACCTCGGAGCAAAGACTGAGGAAGAAGGCTGAAAACGCTGGTTTAAGCCCACACTGCCGAGCAAAGAACGGAAGCCTTAGGCACTGAGACTAGCCGCCGCCTCCCTACCCTCCCAGAGCTCGCCCAGCCCCTACCTGCCCAATGCTAGAAGTGGAACAGTAGCAGTGTCAGATCAAAAGAACAGAATATTTGCAGTTCTGAAAACTGTGGTCCACAGACACAGATTCTCAGCCCAACTAATTCCGGTAAAAGGGAGGGAGCTGTGGAAGCAGGACCGGCTGTGGTGGTGGTCGCCGCCATTGCTCTGGGCCACCTCTCACAACTCACCCCGCCCTTGCCCCACATATCTGGGCAGATGCATACAGGAGTAAACAGAACTGCTGAAAAACACAGGCTCAGAATCTGGTGCAGGTAGAGCTTTGGAACTTCAAAAGCTCTCTGCATACCCAAAGGTACACTGCACCCTGTGACCTAGGAAAACTGTTAACAGAGGTGAAGCCTGCCTTCCAGGGAATCCCTCCATTGGGTGAGAAGCAGATATAGTGCAGAGAAAACATAGCACTACCGTGTGGGAGAAGAAAAATAAGCTGCAGTCAGAGAAAAAATAAAACATTCTACCAAAAAGAACTGGAAAACAAAAGAAAGACCGCGTCCTATCAACCTGTTGCAGAAGCCACACCTGTAGATGTCTAGGAAGAGAAATAGTAATCCAGTAATTGCCATGAATAACCAAGGCAACAAGATAGCTCAGAAAGAAACTGAAAAATCTCCAGAAAAGGCAATTAAACATACAGAAATATGTGACTTAAATGACAGAGAATTCAGGATTGCAGTTCTGAAAAAACTCAACGAGATGCAAGAAAACACAGATAGGCAGTTAAATGAACTCAGAAACACAATCAAAGAACAGCATGAGCATTTTACGAAACAGATTGAAATTTTAAAAAAAGACCAAATAGAATTTCTGGAGGTTAAGAACTCAATAGAAGAAATTAAGAATGAAATAACCAACTTCAGTAGTAGAGTTGACCAGATTGAGGAATAATCAATGACATCGAAGATAGAAACCTGGAAATTACACAGATGGAAGAAGAAAGAGACTTGAGACTTAAAAGAAATGAAAGAACTCTACAAGAACTTTCTGACTCCATCAGAAAGAGCAATATAAGAATAATGGGCATACCAGAAGGAGAAGAAAGAGAGAATGGAACAGAGAATATATTCAAACAAATTGTCGATGAGAACTTCCCAAATTTGTGGACAGAACTGGACCCTCGAATCCAAGAAGCAAATAGAACACCTAGTTACCTCAATCCCAACAGGCCTTCTCCAAGGCACATTGTATTGAAGCTGTCTAAAATCAACGACAAAGAAAGAATCCTCAAGGCAGCCAGGGAAAAGAAGACGGTAACTTACAAAGGAAAGCCCATTAGATTATCATCAGATTTTTCAGCAGAAACTCTACAAGCCAGGAGGGAGTGGAACCAAATATTCAAACTATTGAAAGAGAGAAATCATGAGCCAAGAATAATATATCCAGCAAAGATATCCTTTAGATATGAAGGAGGAATAAAGACCTTTCCAGACATACAGAAGCTGAGGGAATTTTCTAATACACGACCTGCACTACAAGAAATACTAAAGGAGGCTATTCGACCACCATCAACAGGGACAATTTGTGGCAACCAAAACATCAAAAGGGGGAGAGTAAAGGCCTGAACCCGAATATGGGAATGGAGAAAGTAAGCACGCTGAAGAAAATGGAATACTCTAAATGTCAAACTTTCTTTTACATAAACTTAAGGGTAACCACTCAAAAAAATCCAGAACTGAAATATATACTGAAATAAAAGAAGAAACAGAGGGAAACATCATAGAATACCACCACACAGAAATAATAGACAACAACAAAAAGGCAAAGAAACAATGGAGACACAGCCTTACCAGAAAACTAAAGATAGAATGACAGGAAATCCTCACATATCAATAATCACCCTAAATGTAAATGGACTGAACTCACCAATAAAAAGGCACAGAGTAGCAGATTGGATCAAAAAACTAAACCCAACCATATGCTGTCTCCAAGAGACACATCTCAGCTACAAGGACAAGCATAGACTCAAAGTGAAAGGGTGGAAATTGACACTCCAAGCAAATGGTACCCAGAGAAAATCAGGTGTAGCCATAATGATATCAGATGAAACAGACTTCAAGGTGAAAAAGATAACAAGAGACAAACTTGGACATTTCATAATGGTGAAGGGGACTGTACAACAAGAAGACATAACAGTCATCAATATTTATGCCCCCAATCAGGGAGCACCGAAATATACCAAGCAACTACTAACAGAACTAAAGGGAGAAATTGACCAAAACACAATTATACTAGGGGACTTAAATACATCATTGACAGCTATGGATAGATCATCCAAACAGAAAATAAATAACGAAATAGTAGCCCTAAATGACACATTAGATGAAATGGACATAATTGACATTTATAGAGCACTTCATCCTAAAACATCAGACTATACATTCTTTTCTAGTGTACACGGAACATTCTCAAGGATAGACCATATATTGGGACATAAAATCAGTCTCAACCAATTTAAGAAGATTGAAATCATACCATGCATATTCTCTGATCACAAGGCTTTGAAATTGGATATCAACTGTAAAAAGAAAGCAGGACATATCACAAATACATGGAGATTAAACAACATACTTTTAAAGAAGGACTGGGTCAAAGAAGAAATTAGAGGAGAGATCAAAAGATACATAGAAACAAATGACAATGAAAATACATCCTACCAAAATTTTTGGGATGCAGCGAAAGCAGTTTTAAGAGGGAAATTTATCTCATTACAGGCCTATCTCAAGAAACAAGAAAACTCCCAAATAAATAACCTCATGTTACACCTTAAAGAACTAGAAAAAGAAGAACAAGTAAAACTCAAGGTCAGCAGAAGAAAGGAAATAACAAAAATTAGAGCAGAACTAAATGAAATAGAGAACAAAAAGACAATAGTAAAATTTAATGTTACAAAGAGCTGGTTCTTTGAAAAGATTAACAAAATTGACAAACTCTTGGCTAGAGTTACTAAGATAAAAAGAGAGAAGACCCTGATTAACAAAATCAGAAACATAAAAGGGGAAGTTATCACGGACACCACAGAAATACAAAGGATCATCCAAGAATACTATGAAGGACTATATGCCACCAAATTCAACAACCTAGAAGAAATGGACAAGTTCTTAGAAACATATAGCCTTCCAAGGCTGAACCATGAAGAACTGGAAAATCTAAACAGACCGATCACCAGTAACAAAATTGAATCAGTCATCCAAAACCTTCCCAAAAGCAAAAGTCCGGGACCAGATGGCTTCACTAGTGAATTCTACCAAACCTTCAAAGAGGATCTAATACCAATTCTGCACAAACTCTTCCAAAAATTGAAGAAGAGACAGTACTCCCTAACTCATTTTATGAGGCCAACATTACCCTGATACCAAAACCTGGTAAGGACAGCACAAAAAAGAAAACTACAGACCAATATCTCTGATGAATACCGATGCAAAAATCCTAAATAAAATTCTAGCAAATCGAATACAACAATGCATTAAAAAGATTATTCATCACGACCAAGTGGGGTTCATCCCGGGGCACAAGGATGGTTCAACATCCAAGAATCCATCAATGTGATACATCACATAAACAAAATAAAGGACAAAAATCATATGATTATATCAATTGATGCAGAAAAGCATTTGACAAGATACAACATCCATTTATGATTAAAACACTTAATAAAATGGGTATAGAAGGAAAATACCTTAACATAATAAAGGCCATATATGACAAGCCCTCTGCTAATCTCATAATTAATGGAGAAAACTGAAGCCCTTTGCTCTACGTTCAGGAACACGACAGGGATGTCCCCTATCACCTCTGCTTTTCAACATAGTGTTAAAGTCCTTGCCAGAGCAATCAGGCAAGAGAAAGAAATAAAAGGCATCCAAATTGGGAATGAAGAAGTTAAATTATCACTTTTGCAGATGACATGATGCTATATATAGAAAACCCTAAAGACTCCACCAAAAAGCTATTAGAAACAATCAACGAATACAGTAAAGTTGCTGGCTACAAAATCAACGCACAAAAGTCCATTGCCTTCCTATATACTAACAATGAAATCTCAGAAAAAGAAATACAAAATCCAATTCCTTTTGCAATTGCAGCAAAAAGAATAAAATACCTAGGAATAAACTTAACCAAGGATGTGAAAGAACTATATGCTGAAAACTATAAGACATTTTTGAAAGAAATTGAAGAAGACACAAAGAAATGGAAAGACATTCCGTGCTCATGGATTGGAAGAATCAACATAGTTAAAATGGCCATATTACCCAAAGCAATATGTAGATTCAATGCAATACCCATCAACATCCCATAACTTTTTTTAAAGAAATAGAACAAAAAATCATCAGATTTGTTTGGAACCACAAAAGACCCCGAATAGCCAAAGCAATCTTAAGGAAAAAGAACAATAATGGAGGTATCACACTGCCTGACTTTGGCTTGTACTACAGGGCTACAATAATCAAAACAGCATGGTATTGGCAGAAAAACAGACACATAGACCAATGGAATAGAATTGAGAACCCAGAAATAAAACCACATAAATATGGACAGATAATTTTTGACAAAGAAGCTAAAAACATACAATGGAGCAAAGACAGCCTCTTCAATAAATGGTGCTGGGAGAATTGGATAGCCACGCGCAAAAGAATGAAACTGGACTGCCATTTTGTCACCATGTACCAAAGTTAATTCAAAATGGATCAAAGACTTAAGCATAAGACCTGAGACAATAAACTGCATAGAAGAAAACATAGGTACTAAACTTATGGACCTTGGGTTCAAAGAGCATTTTATGAACTTGACTCCAAAGGCAATGGAAGTAAAAGCTAAAATAAACGAATGGGACTATATGAAACTTAAAAGCTTCTGCACAGCAAAAGAAACCATTGACAAAATAAAGAGGCCACCAACTGAATGGGAGAAGATTTTTGCAAACAGTGCCTCCGATAAGGGGCTAGTATCCAGAATATACAAGGAACTCATGCAACTCAACAACAAAAAACAAACAACCCAATTGAAAATGGGCAGAGGACTTGAAGAGACATTTCTCCAAAGAGGACATACAAATGGCAAATAGACATATGAAAAATGCTCAACATCACTAATCATCAGAGAAATGCAAATCAAAACCACAATGAGATATCACCTCACCCCAGTCAGAATGGCTATCATCAACAAGACAAATAGTAACAAATGTTGGAGAGGCTGTGGAGAAAAAGGAACCTCATACACTGTTGGTGGAATGCAGACTGGTGCAGCCGTTATGGAAGGCAGTGTGGAGGTTCCTCAAAGAATTACGAATAGAATTGCCATATGACCCAGCAATCCCTCTCCTGGGTATCTACCCAAAAATCTGAAAACATTTAGAGATAAAGACACGTGTGCTCCAATGTTCATTGCAGCTTTGTTTACGGTGGCCAAGACATGGAAACAACCAAAATGTCCTTCGATAGATGAATGGATAAAGAAGTTGTATATATACACAATGGAATACTATTCGCAGTAAGAAAAGATGATATAGGAACATTTGTGACAACATGGATGGATCTTGAGAGAGTAATGCTGAGCGAAACAAGTCAGACAGAAAAAGCAGAGAACCATGTGATTTCACTGATATGTGGTATATAAACCAAAAACAACAAAAGAGCAAGACAAACAAATGAGAAACAGAAACTCATAGACACAGACAATAGTTTAGTGGTTGCCAGAGGGTAAGGGGGTTGGGGGGTGGGGGATGGGAGATGAGGGTAAGGGGGATCGAATATATGGTGATGGAAGGAGAACTGACTCTGGGTGATGAACACACAGTGGGATTTATAGATTATGTAATACAGAATTGTACACCTGAAATCTATGTAATTTTACTAACAATTGTCACCCCAATAAATTTAATAAAATAAAATTTTAAAAAAAAGAAGTTTTGGTATATATACACAATGGAATACTATTCGGCGGTAAGAAAAGATGATATAGGAACATTTGTGACAACGTGGATGGATCTTGAGAGTGTAATGCTGCACAAAATAAGTCAGACAGAAAAAGCAGAGAACCATGTGATTTCACTGATATGTGGTATATAAACCAAAAACAACAAAAGAACAAGACAAACAAATGAGAAACAGAAATTCATAGACACAGACAATAGTTTAGTGGTTACCAGAGGGTAAGGGGTGTGGGGGGTGGGAGAAGAGTGTAAGGGGGATCAAATATATGGTGATGGAAGGAAAACTGACTCTGGGTGGTGAACACACAGTCGGATTTATAGATGATGTAATACAGCATTGTACACCTGAAATCTATGTAATTTTACTAACAATTTTCACCCCAATAAATTAAAAAAGAAGAAGAAGCAAAAAACACACAGTGGAGAAAAGACAGTCTCTTCAATAATTGGTGCTGGGAAAATTGGAAAGCCATGTGCAAAAGAATGAAACTGGACTGCTTTCTGTCACCATGTACCAAAATTAGTTCAAAATGGATCAAAGACTTAAGCATAAGACCTGACAAAATAAACTGCATAGAAGAAGACATAGGTACTAAACTTATGGACCTTGGGTTCAAAGAGCATTTTGTGAATTTGACTGCAAAGGCAAGGGATAAAATAAATGAATGGGACTGTATCAAACTTAAAAGCTTCTGCACAGCAAAAGAAACCATAGACAAAATAAAGTGGCAACCAACTGAATGGGAGAAGATTTTTGCAAACAGTGCCTCCCATAAGGGGCTAATATTCAAAATATACAAAGAACTCATAGAATTCAATAACAAAAAACAAACAACCCAATTGAAAAATGGGCAGACGACCTGAAGAGACATTTCTCCAAAGAGGACATACAAATGGCAAATAGACATATGAAAAATGCTCAACATCACTAATTATCAGAGAAATGCAAATCAAAACCACAATGAGATATCACCTCACCCCAGTCAGAATGGCTATCATCAACAAGACAAATAGTAACAAATGTTGGAGAGGCTGTGGAGAAAAAGGAACCCTCATACACTGTTGGTGGGAATGCAGACTGGTGCAGCCATTATGGAAGGCAGTGTGGAGGTTCCTCAAAGAATTACGAATAGAATTGCCATATGAATCAGCAATCCCTCTCCTGGGTATCTCCCCAAAAATCTGAAAACATTTAGAGATAAAGACACGTGTGCTCCAATGTTCATTGCAGCTTTGTTTACGGTGGCCAAGACATGGAAACAACCAAAATGTCCTTCAATAGATGAATGGATAAAGAAGTTGTGGTATATATACACAATGGAATACTATTCGGCAGTAAGAAAAGATGATATAGGAACATTTGTGACAACATGGATGGATCTTGAGAGAGTAATGCTGAGCGAAACAAGTCAGACAGAAAAAGCAGAGAACCATGTGATTTCACTGATATGTGGTATATAAACCAAAAACAACAAAAGAACAAGACAAACAAATGAGAAACAGAAACTCATAGACACAGACAATAGTTTAGTGGTTGCCAGAGGGTAACGGGGGCGGGGGGTGGGAGATGAGGGTAAGGGGATCAAATATATGGTGATGGAAGGAGAACTGACTCTGGGTGGTGAACACAATGGGATTTATAAATGATGTAACACAGAATTGTACACCTGAAATCTATGTAATTTTACTAACAATTGTCACCCCAATAAATTTAATAAAATAAAATTTTAAAAAAAAGAAGTTTTGGTATATATACACAATGGAATACTATTCGGCGGTAAGAAAAGATGATATAGGAACATTTGTGACAACGTGGATGGATCTTGAGAGTGTAATGCTGCACAAAATAAGTCAGACAGAAAAAGCAGAGAACCATGTGATTTCACTGATATGTGGTATATAAACCAAAAACAACAAAAGAACAAGACAAACAAATGAGAAACAGAAATTCATAGACACAGACAATAGTTTAGTGGTTACCAGAGGGTAAGGGGTGTGGGGGGTGGGAGAAGAGTGTAAGGGGGATCAAATATATGGTGATGGAAGGAAAACTGACTCTGGGTGGTGAACACACAGTCGGATTTATAGATGATGTAATACAGCATTGTACACCTGAAATCTATGTAATTTTACTAACAATTTTCACCCCAATAAATTAAAAAAGAAGAAGAAGCAAAAAACACACAGTGGAGAAAAGACAGTCTCTTCAATAATTGGTGCTGGGAAAATTGGAAAGCCATGTGCAAAAGAATGAAACTGGACTGCTTTCTGTCACCATGTACCAAAATTAGTTCAAAATGGATCAAAGACTTAAGCATAAAACCTGACAAAATAAACTGCATAGAAGAAGACATAGGTACTAAACTTATGGACCTTGGGTTCAAAGAGCATTTTGTGAATTTGACTGCAAAGGCAAGGGGATAAAAATAAATGAATGGGACTGTATCAAACTTAAAAGCTTCTGCACACCAAAAGAAACCATAGACAAAATAAAGTGGCAACCAACTGAATGGGGAAGATTTTTGCAAACAGTGCCTCCCATAAGGGGCTAATATTCAAAATATACAAAGAACTCATAGAATTCAATAACAAAGAAACAAACAACCCAATTGAAAAATGGGCAGACGACCTGAAGAGACATTTCTCCAAAGAGGACATACAAATGGCAAATAGACATGAAAAAATGCTCAACTTCACTAATTATCAGAGAAATGCAAATAAAAACCACAATGAGATATCACCTACCCCAGTCAGAATGGCTATCATCAACAAGACAAATAATAACAAATGTTGGAGAGGCTGTGGAGAAAAAGGAACCCTCATACACTGTTGGTGGGAATGCAGACTGGTGCAGCCGTTATGGAATGCAGCGTGGAGGTTCCTGAAAAAATTACGGATAGAATTACCATATGATCCAGCAATCCCTCTCCTGGGTGTCTACCCAAAAAATATGAAAACATTTATCCATAAATACACGTGTGCTCCAATGTTCATTGCAGCTTTATTTACAGTGGCCAAGACATGGACACAACCAAAATGTCCTTCGATAGATGAATGGATAAAGAAGTTGTGGTATATATACACAATAGAATAGTATTTGGTGGTAAGAAAAGAAATAGGATCATTTTTGACAACATGGGTGTAGCTTGAGATTATAATGCTAAGCAAAATAAGTCAGACAGAAAAAGCAGAGAACCATATGATTTGACTGATATGTGGTATATAAACCAAAAACAACAAAAGAACAAGACAAACAAATGAGAAACAAAAACTCATAGACACAGAAACCTTGTTTAATTTTGATGAAATCGAATTAGTCAATTTTGCCTTTTAGGGATCATGCTTATGGTGTCAATCCCTAAGAACTCTTTGATGACACCTAGAGCATGAAGTGTAAAGTTTTACACTTTAAGTCTGTGACCCATTTTGATTTAATTATTTTATAGTGTGAGGTTTAAGTGAAAGTTCACTTATTTTGCCTATGGATGTCTATTGTTCCGCACTATTTTTTGAAAAGGCTGTTTTTCCTCCATTGAATTGTTTTAACACCTTTGTCGAGAACCAGTTCAACAAATTTGTGTGGGTTTATTTTTGGTTTCTCTATTCTGTTCCATTTATCTATGTTTCTACCCTCTACTATTACATGTAACTTTAATTACTGTAGCTATATGGTAAGCCTTTACATTAAGAAGAGAGATTCCCCTGAGTTTATTCTTTTAAAAAATTTAGCTACCCTAGGTCCTTTGCCTTTCCATATAATTTTATAATAAGCCTATCTATGTCTACGGAAATCCTTGCTGGGATTTTGATAGGGATTTCATTAACCTATAGATAAATTTAGGCGAATTGACATATTTACTATGTTGAGTCTTCCAGTCCATGAACAGTCTCTCAAATTACTAATATTTTCTTTGAGTTCTTTCATCAGTGTTTTGTAATTTTCAGCATACAGATCTTATACATGTTTTGTTAAGTTTGTACCTAAATGTTACATTTTCCTTGGAGCAATTATAAATGGTATTGTTTTTTATTTAGACTTCCACAATTATTATCTAAAAATATTATCTAAAAATGTGATTGATTTTTGTGTGCTTATCTTGTATCATATGACCTTGCTGAATTCAATTATTAGTATAGAAGTGATGTTTTTGAACTTCCTTGTGATTTTTTATGTAGACAATCAAGTGTTTTGCAAATAGAGACAATTTTACTTAATTCCTTCAAATATATATATATATATATAGTTTCTTTTTCTTGCCTTGTTGTACTTGCTAGAACTTCCAGTATAATGTTGAATAAGGGATAAGAGCAGACATGCTTGCCTAGTTCCAATCTTAAGAGGGGACACATGCATTAAGTATAATGTTAGCTGCAGGTTTTTTGTAGATGTTCTTTATGAAGTTAAGGAAGTTCCTCTCTACTAGTGTACTGAGAGTTTTCATCATGAATAAATGTTGAATTTTGTCCATTTTTTCTGTTAATTGATATGGTCATATGATTTTTTTCCATTTAGTCTTTTGATATGGTGGACTACATTGATTGATTTTGAAATACTTAACCAGTCTTGCATACCTTGAATAAATCCAACTTGTTCACATGGTATAATTCTTTTATATATTATTGGATTCATTTTATTATTATTTTACTGAAGATTTTTGTGTCATGAGAGATATTGGTCTGTAGCTTCTCTTTTTGTACTGTCTTTGTCTGATTTTGGGTTTTTGGGGGACTTTGATAATATAAATGTTGGGTCTTTTGTTATTTTCCACAGGTCTCTGAGGCTCTATTTATTTTTCAGTCTTTTTCCTCTGTTTTTCATATTGAGTTAATTCTACTGATTTATCCTCAAGTTCATTGATTCTATCCTCTATTATAATCTCCACTATACTATTGAACCTATTCAACAAGTATTTCAAAAAATTTCTGTTACTGTATTTTGCTGTTCTATAATTTGTTTGGTTATTTATTATAATTTGTAATTCTTTGCTCAGATTTTCTATTTTTTCTTTCATTTATTTCAAGAGACTCTGCAACTGCTTATTGAAGCATTTTTGTGATGTCTGCATTAAAATCCTTGTCAGATAAGTCTAACATCTAGTTAATCTCGGTATTGATGTTGGTTGTCTTTTCTCATTCGAGCTGTGACTTTTGGGTGATTTTTCGTTGTATTCTGGACATTTTGGCTACTATGTTAGGAGACTATTTAAATCTTGTATTTTAGCAGGCACACAGGTCCTGGCATACTTTTGTAGGCTGTGATTTTAAAGGCAATTTACTTTTCAGAGCCTCTGTGGTACTATTTTGGTCTTCTTGGTTAATGTAGTGCTGGTGGGGCCCCAACTGGTACTTGATGGTGCCGTCTGATGGAGCGGAAGGTGCTTTACTAGGAGAGGTTGCCTGATGCCTCTAGGTGAAGGAAGTGAGTCTCTAGTCTGTGGAAACAATGAATCTTCCCCAGCTTTGCTTATTCTGGTGGAATTCCCATTGCTAGTGCTGTACGCCCTCCTGGAATCTCTCATGAGAAGAGGGAATCTTCATGACCACGGGGACAAAGGCTTCCTGGGCCAGACTACTTGTTGTGGTGGGATTTCTCCTTGATGATGCGCTGGTTGCACAGCATCTTTTAGTGGGGTAAGGGAGTCTCTGGCTTTGTGGGGAAGTCGAGCACTTCTCCTGGCTGCTTATTGTCAGTGGGGCTCCCTGCTAGATTTGCTTCGCTGGAGTTGCCGTGCTCACCTGGTGTTGTCAGCAGGACTCCCATTTAATCCAGAAGAAGAAGGAGCCTCCCTGAGCCACGTTCTGTTGGGGAAATAGTGGTCCTGGGTAGCCTTCTTCTGTTGGATGGGGAGTCATAAGGCACCCTGCTGTTACAGTATTCCTCCAGTCCTGGGGTTCCTAACCATTCTCCCTTCCTCTTTATACCTTTCAGAATTCCATTTGGTTGCCTCTTGAATTATTTATAGGGTTTATAGTTCGCTGAAAGGAGCAGGGGGAAATGAGTCTATACTATCTTCTCCAGACTGGAAGTAGAAGATCAATTTTGTATTGGTTTCTGTTGTAGGAATGACTCAGGTTTTCCTGCCACCCTTCCCTGGGTAAAGAAAACCTCAAGAGGCTTTACTTTGGTTAATATAACAAGTCCACATTTTTTGTTTGTTTGTTTGTTATTGTTTGTGTGTGCATATTTTTGTTTGTTTACTTTTGAGAAGAATAGCTAGTAGAGATCAGCCCTGAAATAGCAACTGTGTCACAATGGGGCAAAAACTCTGATAGGACACTCTGTTAGTTGTGGGTTTGTCTTGCCTATAAGATGCTCCTGTGCCACTATACTTACAGAATCACATTTTAAGGAGTTAGAACAAGGAAAATTTTCTATTCCCAGACAGGGATACAGTGTGTGATGTACTCTGTGCAGCACTGGTCCGAAGGTAAACAAGATGCCTGTTCTGGTAGGCTGAATCATGATGCATCAAAGATGTCCATGTCCTAATCCTTGGGACCTGTGAATATGTTACCTTACATGGTAAAAGGGACTTTGCAGGTAGGATTAAATTAAGGATATGGAGATAGGGAGATTATGCTGGATTATTTAGGTGGGCCTAATACAATTAAAGAGTCCATATAAGAGAGAGGAAGAAGGGTCAGAGTCAGAGAAGGCAATGTGACGACTGAAGCAGACGTCAGAGAGTGAGAGATCTGAAGATGCTCTGTGCTGGCTTTGAATACAGAAGAAGGGGCTAAGAGCCATGCAGGTGACCTCTAGAAACTGGAAAATGGCTGATTTTAGACTTCTGGTCTCCAGAAATGTAAGATAACAAATTTGTGTTGTTTTAAGCCATGAAGTCTGTGGTAATTTGTTGTAGCAGCAACAAAAAACTAATACACTGACAGAAGGCAAGTGATATGATCAAAGGTGGGCAGTCAGAGGGTATTGCAGAGTAGTAGAGGCATGGCTGCTGTACAAGGACATGCTAAAAACGTGACACTCCAGTCTAGAGGAGAAACCTGAGAGGAGACTGGCTCAAAGCCTAGAGAACCGCTGTCTAACAGAACTTTCTGTGATGATGGAAATGTTCTATATTTGCACTCTCCAATACAGTAGCCACTGGCCACATGTGACAACTAAGAACTTGAAATGTGGCTAGTGCTACTGAGGAACTGAATTTCAATTTGATTTACGGAATTTATACTTAAATTAAAAAGCCACATGTAGCTAGTGGCTACTGTATTAGAAAGAGCAGGTCCCTACTATTAAAAGTGTGAATAAGGTGAATACAAACTTATTCATTAAATTCTTCAATGCTAGAAAATTAGCTTGCCAAAAATAGCTTATATCAAATTAAAGAAGCACCAACACTTCTCTGGAGGTCAGATTTCTCATAATCTCTGCCATAATATAATCACAAGCTCAGAAGAGAAAAAAAAGCATCTAAACAGCATGTAAAATTGCTATCATAAGACCAATGAACTTCACAGGAGATGCATGGCATCGATCCTTTTTTGGTCAAACTGTACAATAGAAGAACCTAGAAAACATTGATGTCAGCTTCACACCAAAAAGAATAAAGCTGGAAATTGAAGGAATTAGAATTTCAAAACACAGAAATCTGGGACCCATTTAATAGAGAAAGACAAATTCATACATGCCTCAGAGGTCCAGAGCAAAAACAGATGGTCATAATGGCCACTCTGAGTCACAAAACAAGGTTATATGTTCTGAATCATCTGTTTCAGAAGGCAAAGCAGTGAATGATGTGATCTTAAAAAAGGGGGAAAAAATCAAAAGAGGAAATGGGTAAATGCAAAACAAAACAAAACCTGTCTTTCTGTTGTCATGCAAAACCTGTGTTTTCAGGGTTTCAGCAGCTATGCTATACCATCCACTCCAGCTCTTTGTCACTGTCACTTATGCAGGATTGATATGCACCAGGGTTGATAACTCACTTCAAGTACCTCAACACTGTTCTTCACCTTATCCTTCTGCCTTACCTGCCACACAACTTCCAAATCTGGATGGATGCCGTCATCCACTACTGCTATTTCTATTTCTAGGCTATTGAGCCATGGGGAGGAAATAACACAATGGTATAGACATCTTGAAAAGCATGGTCTGTGTGGAATATTACATAGCAGTTAAATATGCAAGATGTCTATATGTGTCAATATGGAAAAACATTTAAAGCATGTTAAATTAAAAAGTAAGTGATATCATACCCCCTAATATGGCTATAATAGAAAATACAGATTCTAACAAGTATTGGTGAAGAGGTAGAGAAAATGGAACCCTCATATGCTGCTGGTGGAAATGTAAAATGCTGGAGCCACTTTGGAAAACAGTTTGGCAGTTCCTCAAAATGTCAAACATAAAGTTACCATATGACCAAGCACATACTCATAAGCATATATTAAAGAGACATGAAAATACATGTCCACACAAAAACTTGTAATTGTATATTCACAACAATGTTATTCATAAAAGCCAAAAAGTGGAAACAACCAAATTTCCACCAACCAATAAATGGATAAACAAAATGTGGTCTATACGTACAATGAATACCATTCAGCAATAAAAAGAATGAAGTACTGATACATGCTACAACATGGAAGAACCTTGAAAACATTGTGCTAAGTGAAATAAGTCAGTCACAAAAGACCACAAATTACATGCTTCTATTTGTTTGAAATGTCTAGAATGTGCAAATCTATAGAGACAGAAAGTAGATTAGTGGTTGCTTAGGGTTGAGGTGGATGGGGAATAACAGGGCAATAGCTATAGGGTATAAAGTTTCTTTTTGAGGTGATAAAAATGTTCTAAAATTTATTAAGGTGGTGGTTGCACATATGTGTAAATATACAAAAAACCATTGAACTGTACAGTGTAAATGGGTGAATTGCATGGTATGAGAATTATAGCTCAATAGAGCTGTTATATTTTTAAAGCAAGTGATAGAATAATGCATGTTCTATGAGCTCATTTTATATAAAAATGAAAACTACATATGCATGTAATATAAACATTTGTAAATGCATGAAAATATATAGAAGACGATTTGGAAGGTTACCCACCCATCTGTTAGCATTGGTTACTTTTGGAAAGGGAAGTGGGATTGCTTTCTGTAATATCATTTTCCTGTTTCTCCCCCTACCACTCTTGTTTTTTCAAGTTGCTTTTGTAGGCATCCCTTCCTCTGCTCATCCCTTTCATGATACTAAGATGACACATTTCCCATGACTTCAACAACCTCTATCCATATCCTGACTCACTCGTTCAACAAATATTCATTGAGCTCCTACTACTAGGCACTGAGCTGGAATCCAGAGACTCAGCAGGAATGAGGCAAATAAAGTTGCCAAATTATATAGCTGGGAGCATAGAAAACAAGGAGGACAGGATGGGATGAGATCAGAGACTCAGGCAAGAGCTATATCTTTTTAGGTCAAAGAGCTTAGATGTTATACAAAGTTTAATTGGAAGCCCTTGGAGAGTTTTAAAAGCAGGGAGAGAGATATGATATAATTTACATATTTAAAAGATGACTGTGGTGTGGAAAATGGCCTGTGGAAGCAGGGAGAACAGGGAAGAGACTGCTGCAATGATCTGGGAGAGAGACAATAGTGGCCTGTATTATGGTGAAGGCCAAGGACATGGAGAAAAGTAGAGAGATATGAATATGTTTAGCGAAGATAGGACTGGTAGGATTTGCTGATGGATGAGGGACAGGAGATGAGGGAGAAGGGGGAATCACAGATGACCTCTGAGTTTTTGGCGTAAGCAACTAGCTAGATGGTGGGTGCCATTCACTGAGATCGGGGAGGACCAGGTGGGGGTGGAGATTGCGTCAAGAACTAAGTTTTGAGCACGTTAAACTTGAGATGTATAGTAGTCATCCAACTGGAGATCCTAAGTGGAGGGCTGGTAATAGAGGTCTAAACCTCAGTGACGTGGTCAGGGCTAGAGATGAAACTTTCTAAATTTAAATTCATCAGCATAAACACAGTATTTAAAGCCCTGGAAATAGATAACCCAAGAAGAAAGTGGAGAATGAGAAGAGGGCCTGATGCAGAGTTATGATGTCTCCTACCATTGTATCTCTAGTCCTAACCTCTTCCTCCCATATTTCAGAACCACATATCAAATTGCCTTACATAAACCCAGCATGTCCCATAATGACTCTCAGAAACTGGTCCTCTTTCTGTACTATCATTTGCTCATCAGTCAACAAGATCTCTTCTTAGCATCTCCAGTATTGTTCCCCTCCTTTCCATCCCCATGATAGTTACTTTAGTGACGCATGCTTAGATTACTACAATAGCCTATTCACTGGTGTGTCTGCCTCCAGTCTTGCCCTTCACTGCTGCCAGTGGGTTCCTACTTGATCATGGTAGCTCCTTACTTAAAACCCTTAGATAGGTTCCCATTGTTTAAGATAAAATACAATTTCTTAAACCTAACTTAAAAGGCCTTTCAGGATCTGTTTCCTGCTGACCTTATCTTCCACCTATTCCCTCTCCTTTACATCCTAGACATACCAATTTATCAATTGCCTTTAGTTCTCTGGACTTATTATCCTTGTTTATATCTGCAAACATGTACCTGCAATGCTCCCCACTACCACTTGTTCTCCAGTTCTATGAAGTTTCTAGATTGTCCTCCAACCAAGCCAACTTGATCTCTCTTCTTTCTTGATGTCTCCTCACTATCCTGTGCATGCTTCCATCTTCGTTGCCTGTAACACTTTATTGTATTTATATGTTCATGTATCTTTCTCCCTCTACTAGCCTATTAGCTGAATGAAGGCAGGGATGGTACTTATCTTTGATTTTTGGGCACCTAATATAGTACCTAGCATATAATAATCACATCAGCCAATATTTACCAAGTGCTTATCAGTGCCAAGTAATTCTGTAAATGTTTTACATGTATTGACTCATTTAATCTTTACAATAATGCTACAAGGCAGGTACTAGTATTATGCCCGATTGACAAATAAGGAAATAGAGACAGAGAGGTTAAGTAACTTGCCCAAGGTCACACAGCTAGTAAGTGGTGGATACAAGCCCAGGCAATCTAGCTCCAGAGTCTGTGCTTTATAATCACTAGTCTCTCAGTAAAGATTCAGTAAATGCCTGTTCCATGAATGGGAAATTGGCAATGTGGGGCATGGGATTTTTTTTCCACGTTATTATTCTGATCTTGACTATTTCATCTTTTCTTTCATTTTAAAACCTCATTTTCTTCAGAGCTCAGGCACAATAAAGCTGCAAAATCAAATAAAAGATCCTTTGCTATGGAGCTCAAGGAGTCCATAAGGACAAATGTCATTATCCTCACACCTCTAGGCACTAGCAAGGTAGGTTGATTTATTGGTGCTCAGTGACCAGGGCCAAAGCACAGGAAAATAAGACAAGACTAAACATCATAGTATCTCAACATCAAAACATAACAGCAACCATTTATCAAGAGCTCCACAGATGCCAGGCACTTTTTAAGAGTTTCACGTGGATTACCGTGTTTCCCCAAAAATAAGACCTAGCCAGACAATCAGCTCTAATGCATCTTTTGGAGCAAAAATTAATATAAGACCCAGTATAATATAATATAATATAATATAATATAATATAATATAATATAATATAATATAATATAATATAATATAAATACCGGGTCTTATACTAATTTTTGCTCCAAAAGACGCATTAGAGCTCATTGTCCGGCTAGGTCTTATTTTCAGGGAAACACGGTATCTCATTTAATTCTTCCAACAGCCCTCTGTGATGTAGACACTATTATAATCTTCACCTTGAAAATGGGAAAATGAGCTCAAAGAGGTTAGGTAACTTGTCCAAGTTTGCAAACCCAGATTTATGGGGCTGCACACTGCAGAGTCTGGACTTTAAATCACTGTGGGAGACCGCCTCCATGCGCCTGTGTCAACTGTGACTCTAGAGCTGCACTGTCCCCCATGGGATAGCCACTAGCCACATGTGGCATGGTAAATTCAATAAAATTTTAAATTCAGTTCCTCAGTCACACTAGCCATATTTCAAGTGCTTGAAAGCCACATGTGGCTAATGACTACCTTATGAGAGAGTGCAGACAAAGACTATCTCCTTCATCACAGAAAGTTTTATAGGACAGTGCTGCACTGGAGTGCTCTCTCTAAGCAAGTGTTGTACCCTTCTCTCCACTCAGCCAGTCTGGCTCTTCTCACTTCAGTCTCGGATAAACATTGAGGCATATATCAAGGTAATAACTTTCATTATTGACCCTTCTCTCATTTACCTCCTGGGCAATATCACCCTTTCTATCCACTGCCTGCAATTCATCCTCATACCCCATCCCAGTTGCCTCTCCCCTCTCCAGTTCTGGGAATGCAGAGGTTCAGTTGTTATTCATTCTCATTCTGCCTCCAACCCAGATGATTGGATAGGGGACAGACACTTCACAATCACCAGTATGAAAGGTCCCCCACAAGTGAAAATCCCAGACTGTTGTCTGCAGCTATGCCCTGTCTCCCCAGCAGCTGCCTGCTCAGCTCTCCAGAGGGAAGGCTCACCCTAACCCTGGCCCAGCTGGACTGAGGAGTTGAGGTGCAGCTTCTTATGGCTACTGCAACTCCAATATGATTTTGGAGCTGGTGAAAAGGACCTGGAACCTTTTGAAAATCCCATGTTACCCAATGTAAATAAAATTTGATAGGATACTAGAAGGCAGGCTGGTTACAATCTGCTCTGCACACAGGGACGAGTGAGGAAGAAAGAAGACAAAGCACACAGGGATAGGAGAGCTGAAAAAAGACACACACAATTACCCATGGTCATGGAGAACAGACATTGCAGGATATTAAAGCCAATAGATAATCAAAAAGGCACTCTGGAATACATTTCTATGACCCATCCACACCCTTCCTCTGAGCCCCAGCAGATTTATCAATCTAATAGCCTTTTCTCAGATTGATTTTAAAATGAGTATATACTTGTATTTTCCAAGCTGACTGTGGTTGATGGCTAGAGGAAGTGGGCAACAACATAAAGACTGGAAGGGTAAGGACAGCCTAAAATGATCAATTAGCCACAGAAAATCTCAATGCAGGTATCTGAGGTCACCTCTGTACACTGCCCAAAGAGGGATTCTGCCTGTCAAGGCAACTAAAGAGTTGAGTCACATAAGACTCTTCTTGGAGGCCCACACCACAGGTATATTAAGTCAAGTCAGGTGTCTCAAGCTGGATGTCTTACAGTCCCTAATGCTGCCAGTCTCATAGTATAAGGTGGCCAAATTCAGAGACACTCTGTTGATTCCCAAAAGATTCTCATGGAGAAGAAACTTTACTCTGGCTCATGTCACTTAACAATGAGCTGTAGTAGGGAAAGGAAGGCTGGGACAGCTCTGCCCCCAGTCCTGTGATGTGTGGGCCATACTACTTCTGAGAACACAGCTGTAAAAGGGGGACAATAAGCAACACTCAGGGTTCTGGTTCAGTGACGCTTGAAGATGCTATAGCAGAGTGATAAAGGAAAAGGACTAGGGGCCGGAAGACAGAATCAATGTTCCTGAAAGCAAGAGTCCTCGCTGGACATATTTATTGGTTTCCATCTTCCTTCTGAAGGGGAGAAAGTAGGTAAAAACATTCAAAGAACTGTGACCGGGAACAGTAGGTCTGAGAGAAAGTCATTCACTGAGCCCTGCCAAGATAAAGCAGTAAAAGACATGCCTTTTATTTTAGGACATTTGGCTGAGGTGGCCTGGCTTTGGGAAAACCTCAGGCTGTTCATCCCTTGGTGTGTATTTCCTGCAGGCCCCAGGAGCTGGGTGCAAGGGGAAGCTCACATTTTAAAACCACATTTCAATGGTTGGCTAGCATGAGATGGCAAGCACAGGAATGTTTATGAGCAAACTGTGTGCCTAGTTTGGCTTTCAGACAAGGTGGACAAGGCTAGGGGCAGCTTGGCTAAATATAGACAGTACAGGGAGGCCTAGGAAGCAGGAAAGCTAAGTTTCATTCCCAGGTCTCTGAGTGAACCTTGGGGCAAACTCCCTGAGTGTCTTTCTTTCACATACTGATTTGTTCTTAGTAAGGCAGGAGTATTGAATAAGTTATCCCAGACCTAGAGAAGGGTTCACACTGAGTCTGCTACATTTTTTTTGCCTCATCTTCTCTCAAAAGATCCAAGTTTGGGGAAAAGACTGGCTTTGAGGGTGGAGTAGCTGATCTATTTATGGAAACAGTTCAAAGTTATGATGGCCCACTGAGAGCCACAAGTCTGATTAAACTATTCAAGGTTACTGCCTGACCAGAGCCAGGCTACCTGACTCTCTGGTATGGAGGAGAGGTGGCAGAGAAGCATATAAGAGGTGCCAAATGAGAACTCCTGCTCCATAACACATGGCTATGAGGCAAGCAGTGTGAAACACGGGAATTTAAGCAGGCAATTTCAGTAGGAGATTCAGAAAGGAGGCAGTTCCTACCTTTTGTCACTGCCCATACGCCATTCCCTTCTTCAACATGATTCTACTTGTACAGAAGCAAGAAACCCAAACCAAGGCTGCTTTCCAGGCTGTAGTTAGGTGGCAGTGTTCTTAAGAGAAACCTGGACTAGTCATGGAGCAGAGGAAGCCGAGCCCAAGGAAACTCTTTAGTATTTCCTGACTCAAGACCATTGGCCCTACCCTCATTCCTGGACCCTTCCACCAGAAGTCAGTGTGTCTCTGTGTGGCAAGAATATCGGGGAGGAGCCACTATTACTTTCCTGATTATAAAAATAATGAGTGGTTATTTCATATAATTAAGAGCATAAAGGAAATTCTAAAGTAGAAAATAAAAATCACTATAATCCCATCACCTAAAGATTACTGCTGTTAACAGCCTTTATGTAAATTTGGAGTATTCAGGTCTAGATTCAAGCCCTGGATCTATTACTTACTTACAGTGTGACCTTGGGCAAGTTATTTAACCTTATTGAGCTTCACTTTTCTCATCTGCAAAATGAGAATAACCATAGTATTCACCTTAACGTGTTGTTGTAAGGATGAGAGAATTCATGTAAAGAAGTTTAGTAGTCCCTGACAAATAGTCAGTGATCAATAAATGTTGGCCATCATCATTATCATTATTCTATGTGCCTATATGCAAAACCATCCATATCGACGGCTGCATATTTCTACTTGCAATTGTACTATTTCCCTATCATTAAACATTTATGTTGCTTCCAAGATTTTACTATTATAAAACTGCTGCAAGGAACATCCTTGTACACATATCTACTTGTACATCTCTGATGATTTCCTTAACATAAATTTCCTAGAATTCAGTTTACTGGGGAAAAGAGTATAACTATTTATGAGGCCCTTGTTACACATTATAAAACGGTTTTCCAGACAGATTATGCTCATTTACATTTCTACCAGCAGGGCACGTAATTACCCGTCTCTTCATGCTTTCACCAACACTAAGTAATAACATTTATTTTTTATTTTTTTATTAGTTTCAGGTGCACAAGACAAAGCAATACTTAGACGTTTATCATTTATATCCCTTACACTGTGTGAACCCCCCTCCCCCATCCACTATCCCTCTGACATCGCACAGAGCCATTACATTTCCACTGTCTATATTACTAATGCTGTACTCAGCTTCCTGCAACCATACACACACACACACACACACACACACACACACACATATATATAATTATAGTTGGTATTCATTATTGTTCAGCTTCAGGTGTACAGTGCAGAGATCAGGCATCTACATCACCCCTGAGGTGGTCTCCCAAATGGGACATGTGTCCATCGGATACCCTACAACATCTTTACATTATTGATTACGTTCCCCAAATTAATTTTCAAAACCCCGTGGCCATCTTGTGGTTACCAACTATTTTCTAAACCCCTCACCTTCCCCCTTATCCCCACCACCCCACCCATCTAGCAACCCTCAGTTTTTCCTCTATGTCTCCAAAACTGTTTCTGATTGTTTCATTCACTTATTCTTTGATTTAGATTCCATGTATAAGTGAGATCATATGGTATTTGTGTTTCTGTCTGACTTATTTCACTTAACATAATGTTCTCTAGACCTAGAGAACATTCCATCCTCTAGTCCATCCATGTTGTTGCAAATGGTAAGATTTCTTTCTTCTTTGTGGCTGCGTAATACTCCATTGTATAAATGTAACCACAGTTTCTTAATCCAGTCATCTACCCGATGGGCATTTCGCTTGTTTCCATGCCTTGGCTATTGTGTATAGTGCTGCAATAAACATAGGAGTGCATGAAGATTTTTGAATTGGAGTTTTGGATTTCTCCGGATAGATACCTAGGAGTGGGATTGCTGGATCATAAGGTAGTTCCATTTTCAGATTTTTGAGATACGTCCATACTGTTTTCCACAGTGGCTGCACCAATCTGCAATCACACCAACAGTGCACCAGCGTTCCCTTTTCTCCACATCCTCGCCAGCACTTGTTGTTTGTTGATTTATTGATGATAGCCATTTTGACTGGGGTGAAGTGGTATCTCACTGTGGGTTTTATTTGCATTCTCCGATGGTTAGTGAGGTTGAGCATTTCTTCATATGTCTGTTTGCCATCTGTATGTCCTTTTTAGAAAAATGTCTCTTCATGTCCTCTGCCCATTTTTGAATTGGGTTGTTTGTTTTTTTGGAGTTGAGTTGAGTGCGTTTTTTATAAATTTGTGACATTAACCCCTTATCAGATATATCATTGGCAAATATCTTTTCCCAATCAGTAGGATCCCTTTTCCTTTTATTGATGGTTTCCTTTGCTGTGAAACAACTTTTTAGTTTGATGTAATCCAACACGTTTATTTTTTCTCGTACTTCCCTCGCACGAGGGGATATATCAGTAAAAATCTTACTCCAGGTAATGTCTATGACGTTTCTTCCTATATTTTCTTCTAGGAATTTTATGGATTCAGATCTTACATTTAAGTCTTTAAGTCATTTTGAATTTATTTTTGTATGTGGTGTAAGGAGGTGGTCCAGCTTCATTTTTTTGCATGTGTCTGTCCAGGTTTCCCAGCACCATTTATTGAATAGACTGTCTTTACCCCACCGTACATTCTTGCTTCCATTGTCATAGATTAAATGGCCAAATAGGCACGGATTTATTTCTGGGCTCTCTATTCTGTTCCATTGATCTATGTGTCTGTTTTTATGCCAGTACCATGCTGTTTTGATTACTGTAGGCTTGTACTATAATTTGAAGTCAGGTATTGCTATACCTCCCACTTTGTTCTTATTTCTCAAGATTGCTGAGGCTATCTGGGGTCTTTATAGTCCCATATGAATTTTAGGATTATATGTTCTATTTCTATGAAAAATATTGTTGGCAGTTTGATAGGAATTCCGTTGAATATGTATATTGCCTTAGGCAGTATGGATATTTTAACGATATTAATTCTTCCTATCCATAAACATGGTATGTGTTTCCATCTATTTGTATCTTCTTTCACTTCTTTCTTCAGTGTCTTATAATTTTCTGAGTACAGACTTTTGCTTCTTTGGTTAAATTTATTCCCAGGTATTTTATAGTCTTTGGAAAAATTGTAAATGGAATTGCTTTTTTAATTTCTCCTTCTGATGTTTTATTATTGGTACATACAAATGCAACTGATTTCTGAATATTAATTTTTTTAAAATTTTATTTTATTAAATTTATTGGGGTGACAATTGTTAGTAAAATTACATAGATTTCAGGTGTACAATTCTGTATTGCATCATCTATAAATCCCATTGTGTGCTCATCACCCAGAGTCAGTTCTCCTTCCATCACCATATATTCGATCCCCCTTACCCTCATCTCCCACCCCCCACCCCCCTTACCCTCTGGTAACCACTGAACTATTGTCTGTGTCTATGAGTTTCTGTTTCTCATTTGTTTGTCTTGTTCTTTTGTTGTTTTTGGTTTATATACCACATATCAGTGAAATCACATGGTTCTCTGCTTTTTCTGTCTGACTTATTTCGCTCAGCATTACACTCGCAAGATCCATCCATGTTGTCACAAATGTTACTATATCATCTTTTCTTACCGCCGAATAGTATTCCATTGTGTATATATACCACAACTTCTTTATCCATTCATCTATCGAAGGACATTTTGATTGTTTCCATGTCTTGGCCACTGTAAAAAAAGCTGCAATGAACATTGGAGCACACGTGTCTTTATCTCTAAATGTTTTCAGATTTTTTGGGTAGATACCCAGGAGAGGGATTGCTGGGTCATATGGCAATTCTATTCGTAATTTTTTGAGGAACCTCCATACTGCCTTCCATAACGGCTGCACCAGTCTGCATTCCCACCAACAGTGTATGAGTGTTCCTTTTTCTCCACAGCCTCTCCAACACTTCTTCCTAATTGTCTTGTTGATGATAGCCATTCTGACTGGGGTGAGGTGATATCTCATTGTGGTTTTGATTTGCATTTCTCTGATGATTAGTGATGTTGAGCATTTTTTCATACGTCTATTTGCCATTTGTATGTCCTCTTTGGAGAAATGTCTCTTCAAGTCCTCTGCCCATTTTTCAATTGGGTTGTTTGTTTTTTTGTTCTTGAGTTGCATGAGTTCCTTGTATATTCTGGATGCTAGCCCCTTCTCTGAGGCACTGTTTGCAAAAATCGTCTCCCATTCACTTGGTGGCCTCTTTATTTTGTCAATGGTTTCTTTTGCTGTGCAGAAGCTTTTAAGTTTCATATAGTCCCATTCGTTTATTTTAGCTTTTACTTCCATTGCCTTTGGAGTCAAGTTCATAAAATGCTCTTTGAACCCAAGGTCCATAAGTTTAGTACCTATGTTTTCTTCTATGCAGTTTATTGTGTCAGGTCTTATGCTTAAGTCTTTGATCCATTTTGAATTAACTTTGGTACATGGTGACAAATAGCAGTCCAATTTCATTCTTTTGCACGTGGCTATCCAATTCTCCCAGCACCATTTATTGAAGAGGCTGTCTTTGCTCCATTGTATGTTTTTAGCTTCTTTGTCAAAAATTATCTGTCCATATTTATGTGGTTTTATTTCTGGGTTCTCAATTCTATTCCATTGGTCTATGTGTCTGTTTTTCTGCCAATACCATGCTGTTTTGATTATTGTAGCCCTGTAGTACAAGCCAAAGTCAGGAAGTGTGATACCTCCATTATTGTTCTTTTTCTTAAGATTCCTTTGGCTATCCCGGGTCTTTTGTGGTTCCAAATAAATCTGATGATTTTTTGTTCTATTTCTTTAAAAAATGCCATTGAGATTTTGATGGGGATTGCATTAAATCTGTATATTGCTTTGGGTAATATGGCCATTTTAACTATGTTGATTCTTCCAATCCATGAGCACAGAATGTCTTTCCATTTCTTGGTGTCTTCTTCAATTTCTTTCAAAAATATCTTATAGTTTTCAGCATATAGGTCCTTCACCTCCTTGGTTAAGTTTATTCTGGGATATTTTACTCTTTTTGCTGCCATGGCAAAATGAATTCTTTTCGTATTTCTTTTTCTGAGATTTCATTGTTAGTATATAGGAAGGCAATGGACTTTTGTGCGTTGATTTTGTAGCCAGCAACTTTACTGTATTCGTTGATTGTTTCTAATAGCTTTTTGGTGGAGTCTTTAGGGTTTTCTATATATAGCATCATGTCATCTGCAAAGAGTGATAATTTAACTTCTTCATTCCCAATTTGGATGCCTTTTATTTCTTTCTCTTGCCTGATTGCTCTGGCAAGGACTTCCAACACTATGTTGAAAAGCAGAGGTGATAGGGGACAGCCCTGTCGTGTTCCTGAACGTAGAGCAAAGGGCTTCAGTTTTTCTCCATTAATTATGAGATTAGCAGAGGGCTTGTCATATATGGCCTGTATTATGTTAAGGTATTTTCCTTCTATACCTATTTTATTAAGTGTTTTAATCATAAATGGATGTTGTATCTTGTCAAATGCTTTTTCTGCATCAATTGATATAATCATATGATTTTTGTCCTTTATTTTGTTTATGTGATGTATCACATTGATGGATTTGCGTATGTTGAACCATCCTTGTGCCCCGGGGATGAACCCCACTTGGTCGTGATGAATAATCTTTTTAATGCATTGCTGTATTCGATTTGCTAGAATTTTATTTAGGATTTTTGCATCGGATTTCATTAGAGATATTGGTCTGTAGTTTTCTTTTTTTGTGCTGTCCTTACCAGGTTTTGGTATCAGGGTAATGTTGGCCTCATAAAATGAGTTAGGGAGTACTGTCTCTTCTTCAATTTTTGGAAGAGTTTGTGCAGGATTGGTATTAGATCCTCTTTGAAGGTTTGGTAGAATTAACTACTGAAGCCATCTGGTCCTGGACTTTTGCTTTTGGGAAAGTTTTGGATGACTGATTCAATTTCATTACTGGTGATCTGTCTTTTTAGATTTTCAAGTTCTTCATGGTTCAGCCTTGGAAGGCTATATGTTTCTAAGAACTTGTCCATTTCTTCTAGGTTGTTGAATTTGGTGGCATATAGTCCTTCATAGTATTCTTGGATGATCCTTTGTATTTCTGTGGTGTCCGTGATAACTTCCCCTTTTACGTTTCTGATTTTGTTAATCAGTGTCTTCTCTCTTTTATCTTAGTAAGTCTAGCCAAGGGTTTGTCAATTTTGTTAATCTTTTCAAAGAACCAGCTCTTTGTCATATTAATTTTTTCTATTGTCTTTTGTTCTCTATTTCATTTAGTTCTGCTCTAATTTTTGTTATTTCCTTTCTTCTGCTGACCTTGGGTTTTACTTGTTCTTCTTTTTCTAGTTCTTTAAGGTGTAACATGAGGTTATTTATTTGGGAGTTTTCTTGTTTCTTGAGATAGGCCTGTAATGAGATAAATTTCCTCTTAAAACTGCTTTCGCTGCATCCCAAAAATTTTGGTAGGATGTATTTTCATTGTCATTTGTTTCTATGTATCTTTTGATCTCTCCTCTAATTTCTTCTTTGACCCAGTCCTTCTTTAAAAGTATGTTGTTTAATCTCCATGTATTTGTGTTTTTCCTGCTTTTTTACAGTTGATATCCAATTTCAAAGCCTTGTGATCAGAGAATATGCATGGCTCATGATTTCTCTCTTTCAATAGTTTGAATATTTGGTTCCACTCCCTCCTGGCTTGTAGAGTTTCTGCTGAAAAATCTGATGATAATCTAATGGGTTTTCCTTTGTAAGTTACCGTCTTCTTTTCCCTGGCTGCCTTGAGGATTCTTTCTTTGTCGTGATTTTAGACAGCTTCAATACAATGTGCCTTGGAGAAGGTCTGTTGGGATTGAGGTAACTAGGTGTTCTATTTGCTTCTTGGATTCGAGGGTCCAGTTCTGTCCACAAATTTGGGAAGTTCTCATCGACAATTTGTTTGAATATATTCTCTGTTCCCTTCGCTCTTTCTTCTCCTTCTGGTATGCCCATTATTCTTATATTGCTCTTTCTGATGGAGTCAGAAAGTTCTTGTAGAGTTCTTTCATTTCTTTTCAGTCTCAAGTCTCTTTCTTCTTCTATCTGTGTCATTTCCAGTTTTCTATCTTCGATGTCACTGATTCTTTCCTCCATCTGGTCAACTCTACTACCTAAGCTGGCTATTTCATTCTTAATTTCTTCTATTGAGTTCTTAATCTCCAGAAATTCTATTTGGTTCTTTTTTAAAATTTCAATCTCTTTTGTATAATGCTCATGCTGTTCTTTGAATGAGTTTCTGAGTTCATTTAACTGCCTATCTGTGTTTTCTTGTATCTCGTTGAGTTTTTTCAGAACTGCAATCTTGAATTCTCTGTCATTTAAGTCACATATTTCTGTATCTTTAAGTGCCTTCTCTGGAGATTTTTCACTTTCTTTCTGGGCTATCTTGTTGCCTTGGTTATTCATGGCGATTACTAGTTTACTATTTCTCTTCCTAGACATCTACAGGAGTGACTTCTGCAACAGGTTGATAGGAAGACGTCTTTCTTTTGTTTTCCAGTAATTGTTGGTAGAATGTTTTATTATTTCTCCAACTGCAATTTATTTTTCTTCTCCCACACGGTAGTGCTATGTTTTCTCTGCACTATTCCTGCTTCTCAAACAATGGGGGGATTCCCTGGGAGACGGGGTTCTCCTCTGTTCATTGTTCATCTAGGTCACAGGGCGCAGTGTCCTGGTGGGTATGCGGAGAGCTTTTGATGTTCCAAAGCTCTTCCAGCTCCTGATTCAGAGCCCGTATGTTTCAGCAGTTCTGTTTATTCCTGCAGGGATCCGCCCAGATAGGTGGGGTCAGGGGCGGGGTGAGTTGTGAGAGGTGGCCCAGAGCAATGGCGGCAACCACCACCACAGCTGGTCCTGCTTCCACAGCTCCCTCCCCTTTGCCGGAACTAGTTGGGCTGTGAATTTGTGTCTGCATTCCACAGTGCTCAAAACAGCAAATTTTCTGTTGTTTTGATCTGACACTGCTACTGTTTAGCTTCTAGCACCGGGAAGGTGGGGGCGGGGCGAGCTATGGGAGGTGAGGGAGGGGGCGGCTAGTCTCAGTGCCTAAGGCTCCATTCTCTGCTCGGCAGTGCGGGCTTAAACCACCTTTTTCTGCCTTTTTCCGTCAGTCTTTTCTCCAAGGTCTCTGCCGTGAGCTTTGGGTTCAGCCGTGTTATATGCTGTCCCCTCAGCCTTGTGGAGCCCTGGCGGAGCCCTAGCAGTCCGAGGTCTTCCCTCTCCCACAGCTGCGGTGGTTCCGGGAAGCAGCAAGCTCGGCGCACTGAGCTAGGTCTGCGTCCTGCGTCCACGCGTCTCCGTCTCCGCGCACTTCTCCCTTTCCTCCTCCCTCCACTCGCGCGAATCTCCCACCTGTAGGTGATTTCAGTCAGTAGTGGGCCTCTTCGTCTTGCCTGTCTGCTGTGCAGGGAGTCCTTTGTGGAGTTTTTGTTGTTCAATTATTTGTAAATTCCAGGGGAGCTTTACAGAAGCTCACCTCACGCCGCCATTTTTCCAGAAAACTCCTCTGAATATTAATTTTGTATCCTGCTACTTTACTAAATTCATCTATCAGCTCTAATAGTTTCTTGGTGGAATCTTTAGGGTTCTCTCTATATAGTATCATATCATCTGCATATAATGACAATTTTACTTCCTCCTTACCGATCTGGATGCCTTTTATTTCTTTTTCTTGTCTGATTGCTGTGGCTAGAACTTCCAGCACTATGTTGAATAGAAGTGGAGAAAGTGGGCAACCTTGCCCTTTTCCTGGTCTTAAGGGAACTGGTTTTAGCTTTTCCCCATTGAGTATAATGTTAGCTGTGGGTTTATCATATATGGCCTTTATCATGTTGAGATATGATCCCTCTATTCCCACTTTCTTAAGGGTTTTTATCATAAGTGGCTGCTGGATTTTGTCAAATGTTTTTTTTGCATCTATTGATATGATCATATGATTTATATTTTTCATTTTATTAATGTGGGTTCACATTAATTGATTTGCGGATGTTGAACAACCTTTGCATACCAGGAATGAACCCCACTTGATCATGGTGTATGATCTTTTTAATGTATTGGTGAATTCTGTTCGCTAATATTTTGTTGAGGATATTTGCATCTATGTTTATTAGCAATATCAGCCTGCAGTTTTCTTTTTTTGTTGTTTCTTTGTCTGATTTTGGGATCAGGGTGATAGTGGCTTCGTAAAAAGTGTTTGGGAGTCCTCCCTCCTTCTGAATTTTTGGGAAGAGCTTGAAGAGAATAGGTGATAATTCTTTTTTGAACATTTTGTAAAATTCTCCTGTAAAGCCACCTGGCCCAGGGCTTTTGCTGGTTCGGAAATTGTTGATTACTGATTCAATTTCCCTGGTGGTAATCAGTCTATTCAGGTTTTCTGTTTCTTCTTCAGTTAGCCTTGGAAGGTTGTACGCCTCTAGAAAATTGTTCATTTCTTACAGATTGTCAAATTTGTTGGTATATAGTTGCTCATAGTAATTTCTTAAATTTTTTTGTATTTCTGCGGTGTCTGTTGTCACTTCTCCTCTCTCATTTCTGATTTTATTAATCTGAGTCCTCTCTCTCTTTTTTTAAATGAGTCTGGCTAAAGGTTTGTCAATTTTGTTTATCTTCTCTAAGAACCAACTCTTGGATTCATTGATATTTTGTATTGTTTTTCTGGTTTCTATTTCATTTATTTCCGCTCTGATCTTTATTATCTCCTTCATTGTACTCCTTTTGGGCTTATTTTGCTGTTTTTTCTCCAGATCCCTTAACTGTAAGGATAAACTGTTGATTTGTGATGTTTCTTGTTTCTTTAGGTAGGCCTGCAATGCTATCAATTTCCCTCTTAGGACTGCTTTCGCGGCATCCCATAGATTTTGGGTCGTCGTGTTTTCATTTTCGTTTGTCTCGAGATATCTTTTGATTTCTTCCTTGAGTTCATGGTTGACCCATTCATTATTTAGTAACATGTTATTTAGCCTCCATGAATTGGTGTGTCTTCCAGTTTTTTTCCTGTAGTTCATTTCTAATTTTATAGCACTGTGGTCAAAGAAGGCAATTGGTATGATTTCAATTTTCTTAAATTTGCCAAGACTTGTTTTCTGGCCTAACATATGGTCTAATTTGGAAAATGTTCCGTGAGTGCTTGGGAAGAATGTGTATTCTGCAGCATTGGGGTGAAATAGCCTGAAAATATCGATTAAATCCAAGTGGTCCAATGTGTCATTTAAGGCTGTTGTTTCCATATTGATTTTCTGTCTGGAAGACCTGTCCCTTGTTGTCAGAGTTGTGTTGAAGTCCCCTACTATGATAGTGCTACTGTTGATCTCTGTCTTTATGTCAGCCAATATCTGTTTTATATATTTAGGTGCACTTATGTTGGGTGCATAGATGTTTACTAGGGTTATGTCCTCTTTTCGGATCGATCCCTTTATTATTATATAGTGCCCATCTTTGTCTTTTAATATGTTCTTCATTTTAAAGCCTATTTTATCAGAAATAAGTATTGCAACTCCAGTTTTTTTCTCATTTCCATTTGCATCAAATATCTTACTCCAACCCTTCACTTTCAGCCTGTGTGAGTCTTTTGATCTGAAGTGAGTCTCTTGTATACAGCATATACAAGGGTCTTGCTTTCTAATCCACTCAGCCACCCTATGTTTCTTGATTGGAGCATTTAATCCGTTCACATTTAAAGTGATTATTGATAGGTACATAGTTATTACCATTTTTAAATTTGTAGTTAGATTGTTTTCATCTTTCTTCTATTTACAGAAGTCCTTTTAGTACTTCTTGCAATGCTGGCTTGGTGGTAATGAATTCCTTTAGCTTATTCTTTTCAGGAAAGCTCTTTATCTCTCCGTCAACTTTGAATGACAGCCTTCCTGGATAAAGCAACCTAGGTTGTAGGCCTTTGTTTTTCATCACATTCAGTATCTCCTGCCACTCCCTCCTGGCCTTCAATGTTTCTGTAGAAAAGTCATTTGATAGTCTTCCCTTGTATATAACCCTCTGTCTTTCTCTTGCTGCTTTTAGGATTCTCTCTTTGTCTTTAACTTTTTCCCTTTTGACTATAATGTGTCTTGGTGTGGACCTGTTTGGGTTTATCCTGGTTGGAACTCTCTGCACTTCCTTGGCTTGTATGTTGGTTTCCTTCATCAGGTTAGGGAAGTTTTCAGACATTATTACTTCAAATATGTTCTCAATCCCTTGCTTCCTCTCTTCACCTTCTGGTATTCCTATGATGCGCATGTTGTTGCGCTTGATGTTATCCCATAGGTCTCTTAAACCATCTTCATTGTTTTTTCTTTTTTCTTTCTGTTGTTCTGTTTGGATGATCTGTGCTAACTTGTCTTCTAAGTTGCTGATTCAATCCTCTACTTCATCTAACCTGCTGTTAATTTCTTCAAGTGAGTTCTTTATTTTGGTAATTGTGTTCTTTTGTTCTAACTGGTTGTTCGTTATGATTTCTACATCCTTCTTGATGTCGTCTCTAAGCTCCTTAAACATTCTTATCATCAGTGTTCTGAACTCTGTCTCTGATAGGTTGGTCACCTCTGTTTCATTTGGTTCGATTTCTGGAGGTTTCTTCTGTTCTTTTATTTGGGATATGTTTCTTTGTTTCCCCATTCTGGCTGACTCTCTGCGTTTGCTCTGATGTATTAGGTAGATCCCCTGGAGTTCTTTGTTCTTGCTGGGTTATCTTATGTAGTATGTGTCCTTTATATTTGACTTGCACTACTTCATTCTTCTCCACCACGTGGAGGTGACACTCCAAAGGTGACTCTTGTGTTTGTACATTGTCCTGTTAAAGAAGATCTTTAATTGCTTTTTGCTTGAGAGTAGGTGGGGTTAACTCCTAGGCTGACTAGTTGTGAGACTTGGCTCTGCCCACCGCAGGGTGTTCTGTCACATGAGGGTTGTTGACCGCTTAGATGTGGTTTGGCCTCTATGGCCTCTTGTGCCTGTAGAGAATTCCCTCTGGGTGTGTCACTTGTAGGTCAAACCCGGTAGTAGTCTGGTTTGGTCTGGAGTTCGCCTCTGGGTGTGTTGAATCTTGTACCTCTTAAGCTGGGCCCTGGTAGGGCAATTTCAGAACAAAGCAAATCACCAAGCACAACAACAACAACAAAGAAAAAAATCAAATACATTCACATGTAAAAACAACTAACAAACCCCCACTCAACACAGGCAAAGATATCAAAGACATAAAGACAATACAAAATAATACAAAAAGCAGCGCCAGTCTTGGCTTAAGCCCACCAAGTAATCTCCAGGTTTTCCTCTGCTGTACCAAAGAGTCCCCTTCATATTGTGCAGGCAGAGTTGGTCACCTGGTGCCCAGAGTGACGTTGGGACTGCAGATTTAGATGCGTGGGCCTGAGGGGTCTGGATGGTAGTTTTTACAAAGTTAGTGCAGTTTCTGCCCTTGCCTGCACATATGCACACTGAGAGTAGCACCACCAGCCCTGTGTCCAGTTCTCTTGAGTCTTAGGGCACTACTTCCGTGTGTGTGTGTGTGTGTGTGTGTGTGTGTGTGTGTGTGAGTGTGTGTGGCGGGCGGGAGATTTCTGAGCTGCTGAAAGCTGGGAGCTGTGTCTGCCCCTTACTGCTGATCCCTGGGAGTGCCTCCGCAATTGTGATTGCCCCGTCCTAGGCAGGACAGAAAGGGTAAGGGCTGAGGATGGAGGGGTCTTTTTTCTCCCAGCCCAGCCATGTCACAGTCTTCCCACAGGCCAGAAAAGGTGGTGGCTTGGGGCGGAGGGGACCCCTCTCTCCTAGCCCAGCAAAAACCACACTCCTCCCAGCCTCCTCCCTGGGCCAGAGCCGTCCGCCAGTCTTCCCAGAGCCCGAGTACCAAGGCTCCTCTGCAATCTGACACCACTCCAAAGTTCAGGGGCCAGTTCAAGTCTCAGGAAGGGCGGGGGTAGAATTGGAAGAGTGGGGGGAGGGGCCCAGGTATGGAGTTTGTGTGTCCTTTGTCCGGCCTAGGGCCCAACTGGAGGAGGTATCAGCTGAGGTTATTGCCTCAAAGGCTAGATATACTGCCTCCTCGGTGGGAGAGATCAGATGTGGGTCACAGGGAAAACGCCCACCTCCTGGCTTTTGTGTTCTCTGTTCTGTCCTGGGATCCCCTGCCTCTCTGCAGCTGCAGGTGTCGGCGGTGTTTCCACCGCCTCAAATGCCAGCCGTGTTTCCACAGCCGCAGATGCGGGCCGCGTCCCCACAGCCACAGGTGCAGACCGCGTCCCCATAGCCGCAGATGCGGATCGCGTCTCCACTCCGCTCCCTTCCCTCTTCCCCTGCTTGCCTAATTTTCCCACCTGCATGAGTAATCCTTGCACGAGTCTCTTAGCTGTTCTGCGTGATGAGCAGAGAGTCCTTTGATGGGTTATAAATGTCCTGTTTCTGATAAGATCCGCAGGAGAACTCAAAAAGTGCACCCCACTGCCACCATTCCTATTACCATGACTGTTTTTTTAAGTCTTTGCCAATTTGTAGGGGGAAAGAGTGTCTCCTCTTCATTTGTCCTGTTAAAGAGGATCACTTAAAAATGACTTTGATTATAAGGAACAATAAATCTTTTAAGCTAATTTTCTGTTAAACTTATACATTTGCTCTCAGACACAAAAATCCATAACAAAGACTTCAGGGATCCTGAAATGAAAACACATGGGGGACAGTCACATGAAAATAATTCCCATTTGAGGAGACATCATCAAAATGGTGGTGTGGGGTGAGCCTCTGTAAATCTACCCTGAAATTTACAACAAACTGAAAAGCTTTAACGTCACAAAACACTCCCTACACAGCAGAGAGGCAAGATGAAGAGTCTCACTACTGATCTCACCGAAAGGTGGGCAAATTGTGCAAGCAGGGAAGGAGGGAAGGGAGAAGTGCGGAGACGAGCCACATGGGCTCAGGACGCAGAACTAGCTCAGTGCTCCGAGTTCACTGCATCCCGTAACAACCATAGCCGTGGGAGAGGGAAGAACTCGGACTGCTAGGGCTCCGCTTATGGCCCACAGGGCGGAGGGGGCAGCATATAACACGGCTGAACCCAACGCTCAGGGCAGAGACCTCGGAGAAAAGACTGAGGGAAGAAGGCTGAAAATGGTGGTTTAAGCCCTCACTGCTACAGAGAATGGAAGCCTTAGGCACTGAGACTAGCCGGCCCCTCCCTACCATCGCAGAGCTCGCCCCGCCCCCACCAGCCCAGCACTAGAAGCAGAACAGTAGCAGTGTCAGATCAAAATAATAGAATATTTAGAATTTTGACACTGTGGTCCACAGACACAGATTTGCAGCACAACTAGTTCTAGCAAAGGGGAGGGAGTTTGCAAACAGGACGTGCTGTGGTGATGGTAGCTGCCATTGCTCTGGGCCACCACTCTCACAACTCACCCCGCCCCTGTACCCAACTATCTGGGCGGATCCCTACAGGAGTAAACAGAACTGCTGAAACACATGGGCCCTGAATCTGGTGCAGGAAGAGCTTTGGAACTTCAAAAGCTCTCCACATCCCCAAAGGGACACTGTGCCCTGTGACCCAGGCGAACTGTTAACAGAGGAGAAGCCTGCCTTCCAGGGAATCTCCCCATTGTGTGAGAAGCTGGAATAGTGCAGAGAATACATAGCACTACAGTGTGTGAGAGAAAAAAAGGCTGCAGTCGGCGGGAAAATAAAACATTTTACCAACACGTACTGAAAAACAAAAGACCTCTTCCTATCAACCTGTTGCAGAAGCCACTCCTGTAGATATCTAGGAAGAGAAATAAGTCATTAATTGCCATAAATTACCAAGGCAACAAGACAGCTCAGAAAGAAAGTGAAAAGTCTCCAGAAAATTAACTCAAACTTACGGAAATATGTGACTCAAATGACAGAGAATTCAAGATTGAGGTTCTGAAAAAACTCAACGAGATACAAGAAAACACAGAAAGACAATTTAATGAACTCAGAAACACAAAGAACAACATGAACATTTTACGAAAGAGATTGAAATTTTAAAAAAGAACCAAATAGAATTCCTGGAGATTAAGAACTCAATAGAAGAAATAAAGAACGAAATAGCCAGCTTAGGTAGTAGAGTTGACCAGATGGAGGAAAGAATCAGTGACATCGAAGATAGAAACCTGGAAATGACACAGATGGAAGAAGAAAGAGACTTGAGATTTAAATGAAAGAATTCTACAAGAACTTTCTGACTCCATCAGAAAGAGCAATATAAGAATAATGGGCATATAAGAAGGAGAAGAAAGAGAGAAGGGATCAGAGTATATTCAAACAAACAGTTGCTGAGAATTTCACAAACTTGTGAAAAGAACTGGATCCTCGAATCTAAAAAACAAATAGAACACCTACTTACCTCATCCCCAACAGGCTTTCTCCAAGACATATTGGAGATAGAAGCTGTCAAAAATCAACTACAAAGAAAGACTCCTCATGGCATCCAGGGAAAAGAAGATGATAACCTACAAAGGAAAGCCCAAAGATTATCATCAGATTTTTCAGCAGAAACTCTGCAAGCCAGGAGGGAGTGGATTCAAATGTTCAAATCTATTGAAACAGAGAAATTATGAGCCAAGAATAATGTATCCAGCAAAGATATTCTTTAGATATGAAGGAGGAATAAAGACCTTTCCAGACATACAGAAGCTGAGGGAATTTTCTAAAAAATGATCTGCACTACAAGAAATACAAAAGGAGGCTATTTGACCACCATCAACAGGGACAATTTTTGGCAACCAAAACATAAGAAGGGGGAGAGTAAAGGCATGAACCGGAATATGGGAATGGAGAAAGTAAGCATGCTGAAGAAAATGGAATACTCTAAATATCAAACTTTCTTTTACATAAACTTAAGGGTAACCACTCAAAAAAAAATCCAGAACTGAAACACATACTGTAATAAAAGAAGAAACAGAGGGAAACATCATAGAATACCACCACACAGAAATAATAGACAACAACAAAAAGGCAAAGAAACAATGGAGACACAGCCTTACCAGAAAACTAAAGATAGAATGACAGGAAATCCTCACATATCAATAATCACCCTAAATGTAAATGGACTGAACTCACCAATAAAAAGGCACAGAGTAGCAGATTGGATCAAAAAACTAAACCCAACCATATGCTGTCTCCAAGAGACACATCTCAGCTACAAGGACAAGCATAGACTCAAAGTGAAAGGGTGGAAATTGACACTCCAAGCAAACGGTACCCAGAGAAAATCAGGTGTAGCCATAATGATATCAGATGAAACAGACTTCAAGGTGAAAAAGATAACAAGAGACAAAGATGGACATTTCATAATGGTGAAGGGGACTGTACAACAAGAAGACATAACAGTCATCAATATTTATGCCCCCAATCAGGGAGCACCGAAATATACCAAGCAACTACTAACAGAACTAAAGGGAGAAATTGACCAAAACACAATTATACTAGGGGACTTAAATACATCATTGACAGCTATGGATAGATCATCCAAACAGAAAATAAATAACGAAATAGTAGCCCTAAATGACACATTAGATGAAATGGACATAATTGACATTTATAGAGCACTTCATTCTACAACATCAGACTATACATTCTTTTCTAGTGTACATGGAACATTCTCAAGGATAGACCATATATTGGGACATAAAATCAGCCTCAGCAAATTTAAGAAGATTGAAATCATACCAACATATTCTCTGATCACAAGGCTATGAAATTGGATATCACCTGCAAAAAGAAAGCAGGAAAGAACACAAATACATGGAGATTAAACAACATACTTTTAAAGAAGGACTGGGTCAAAGAAGAAATTAGAGGAGAGATTAAAAGATACATAAAAACAAATGACAATGAAAATACATCTTACCAAAATTTTGGGGATGTAGTGAAAGGAGTTTCAAGAGGGAAATTTATATGATTACAGGCCTATCTCAACAAACAAGAAAAATCCCAAATAAATAACCTCATGTTACACCTTAAAGAACTAGAAAAAAAAAGAACAAATGAATCCCAAGGTCAGCAGAAGAAAGGAAACAATAAAAACTAGCACAAAACTAAATGAAATAGAGAAAGAAAAAGACAATAGAAAAATTAATGTGACAAAGAACTGGTTCTTTGAAAAGATTAACAAAATTGACAAACCCTTGACTAGACTCACTAAGATAAAAAGAGAGAAGACACTGATTAACAAAATCAGAAACAAAAAAGGGGAAGTTATCACGGACACCACAGAAATACAAAGGATCATCCAAGAATACTATGAAGGACTATATGCCACCAAATTCAACAACCTAGAAGAAATGGACAAGTTCTTAGAAACATATAGCCTTCCAAGGCTGAACCATGAAGAACTGGAAAATCTAAACAGACCGATCACCAGTAACGAAATTGAATCAGTCATCCAAAACCTTCCCAAAAGCAAAAGTCCGGGACCAGATGGCTTCACTAGTGAATTCTACCAAACCTTCAAAGAGGATGTAATACCAATCCTGCTCAAACTCTTCCAAAAAAATGAAGAAGAGACAGTACTCCCTAACTCATTTTATGAGGCCAACATTACCCTGATACCAAAACCTGGTAAGGACAGCACAAAAAGAAAACTGCATACCAATGTCTCTGATGAACAGAGATGCAAAAATCCTAAATAAAATTCTAGCAAATCAAATGCAACAATGCATTAAAAAGATTATTCATCACAAACAAGTGGGGTTCATCCCTGGGGCACAAGGATAGTTCAACATACGAATCCATCAATGTGATACATCACATAAACAAAATAAAGGACAAAAATCATATGATTATATCAATTGATGCAGAAAAGCATTTGACAAGATACAACATCCATTTATGATTAAAACACTTAATAAAATGGGTATAGAAGGAAAATACCTTAACATAATAAAGGCCATATATGACAAGCCCTCTGCTAATCTCATAATTAATGGAGAAAACTGAAGCCCTTTGCTCTACGTTCAGGAACACGACAGGGATGTCCCCTATCACCTCTGCTTTTCAACATAGTGTTGGAAGTCCTAGCCAGAGCAATCAGGCAAGAGAAAGAAATAAAAGGCATCCAAATTGGGAATGAAGAAGTTAAATTATCACTCTTTGCAGATGACATGATGCTATATATACAAAACCCTAAAGACTGCACCAAAAGCTATTAGAAACAATCAACGAATACAGTAAAGTTGTTGGCTACAAAATCAACATACAAAAGTCCATTGCTTTCCTATATACTAACAATGAAATCTCAGAAAAAGAAATACATAAAGCAATTAATTTTGCAATTGCAGCAAAAAGAATAAAATACCTAGGAATAAACTTAACCAAGGATGTGAAAGAACTATATGCTGAAAACAATTAAGACATTTTTGAAAGAAATTGAAGAAGACACAAAGAAATGGAAAGACATTCCGTGCTCATGGATTGGAAGAATCAACATAGTTAAAATGGCCATATTACCCAAAGCAATATACAGATTCAATGCAATCCCCATCAAAATCCCAATGGCATATTTTAAAGAAATAGAACAAAAAATCATCAGATTTGTTTGGAACCACAAAAGACCCCGAATAGCCAAAGCAATCTTAAGAAAAAAGAACAATAATGGAGGTATCACACTTCCTGACTTTGGCTTGTACTACAGGGCTACAATAATCAAAACAGCATGGTATTGGCAGAAAAACAGACACATAGACCAATGGAATAGAATTGAGAACCCAGAAATAAAACCACATAAATATGGACAGACAATTTTTGACAAAGAAGCTAAAAACATACAATGGAGCAAAGACAGCCTCTTCAATAAATGGTGCTGGGAGAATTGGATAGCCACGTGCAAAAAAATGAAACTGGACTGCTATTTGTCACCATGTACCAAAGTTAATTCAAAATGGATCAAAGACTTAAGCATAAGAACTGACACAATAAACTGCATAGAAGAAAACGTAGGTACTAAACTTATGGACCTTGGGTTCAAAGAGCATTTTATGAACTTGACTGCAAAGGCCATGGAAGTAAAAGCTAAAATAAACGAATGGGACTATATGAAACTTAAAAGCTTCTGCACAGCAAAAGAAACCATTGACAAAATAAAGAGGCCACCAAGTGAATGGGAGAAGATTTTTGCAAACAGTGCCTCAGAGAAGGGGCTAGCATCCAGAATATACAAGGAACTCATGCAACTAAAGAACAAAAAAACAAACAACCCAATTGAAAAATGGGCAGAGGACTTGAAGAGACATTTCTCCAAAGAGGACATACAAATGGCAAATAGACATATGAAAAAATGCTCAACATCACTAATCATCAGAGAAATGCAAATCAAAACCACAATGAGATATCACCTCACCCCAGTCAGAATGGCTATCATCAACAAGACAAATAGTAACAAGTGTTGGAGAGGCTGTGGAGAAAAAGGAACCCTCATACACTGTTGGTGGGAATGCAGACTGGTGCAGCCGTTATGGAAGGCAGTATGGAGGTTCCTCAAAAAATTACGAATAGAATTGCCATATGACCCAGCAATCCCTCTCCTGGGTATCTACCCAAAAAATCTGAAAACATTTATACATAAAGCACGTGTGCTCCAATGTTCATTGCAGCTTTGTTTACAGTGGCCAAGACATGGAAACAACCAAAATGTCCTTCGATAGATGAATGGATAAAGAAGTTGTGGTATATATACACAATGGAATACTATTCGGCGGTATGAAAAGATGATATAGGAACATTTGTGACAACATGGATGGATCTTGAGAGAGTAATGCTGAGCGAAATAAGTCAGACAGAAAAAGCAGAGAACCATGTGATTTCACTGATATGTGGTATATAAACCAAAAACAACAAAAGAACAAGACAAACAAATGAGAAACAGAAACTCATAGACACAGACAATAGTTTAGTGGTTGCCAGAGGGTAAGGGGGGCGGGTGGTGGGGGGTGGGAGATGAGGGTAAGGGGAATCGAATATATGGTGATGGAAGGAGAACTGACTCTGGGTGATGAGCACACAATGGGATTTATAGATGATGTAATACAGAATTGTACACCTGAAATCTATGTAATTTTACTAACAATTGTCACCCCAATAAATTTAATAAAATTTAAAAAAAAAAAAAGAAAAAGAAAGCCGGGCATAAAATTAAAAAAAATAAATAAAAATAAAATACACTAAAAAAAAAACACCACAAGTGTTGCTAAAAATCAAGCCTTTATGCACTTGTATACACAGGGAGTATATAGGAAGTTACTCAAGATTTTTGATGCGTCTGCTCCGGACCCTCTCTTTTCCACTTGATCCATTTACTAAATGACAATAGTTGTTTATCTAATTCTAATCAAGTAACAATATTTATAGCCATCAGTATCTTTTAAAATTAATATAATTTTTTAAAAGCATACCATTGTAAGAAATTTAGAAAAAAATTTTTAGATAAAATCACCCATAAACTCTACTACTTGCTATTTACATTTTGGTATATTCCTAACAGATATTTTCTTATATGCAAAAAACATTTTATTTTAACAAAATTGGAGTTATACTATTCAGTTCTATATGTTATGTTTTTCAATTAGTGGTATGCTATGGGCATTTTTTCATGTCATTAATACTCAAAGGAATTACTCTTAATGAACAGCTTATAGAAACGTCTTCTGATTATACTGGAATTAATTTTATCATTCTACTATTTTTGAACACTTAAAGTGTTTCCACTTTCTTGCTGTTAGGAAAGAAACTATTATAATAGCATGAAAAATGATAAAATAATACTTAGGAATAAACTTAACCAAGGGGGTGAAAGACTTACACACTGTAAACTAAAAAATGTTATGTTGCTGAAATTAAAGAATACACAATTGAATGGAAATAATACATCCTGTGTTTATGAACTGGAAGATTTAATATTGTTAAAAAGTTAATACGACCCAAAGCAATCTACATATTCAATGAAATCCCTACCAAATTCGCAATGTTTGTTTTTTTCCTCAGAAAAAGAAAAATTCATTCCAAAATTTATATGGATTGTCAAGGGATTCTAAATAGCAAAAATAATCTTGAAAAAGAACAAAGTTGGCAGTCTCAAACTTCTTGGTTTCAAAATTCACTACAGAGCTACTGTAATCAAATTTTCTTATTATTGCTTTTTCTTCAAAAATCGTCTTTGTAAAGGGGGTCAAATATATAGTGATTGAAGGAAAAAAAAAAGAAAAATAAATTTTTTAAAACTAAAAAAATGAAAGAGTAACTCATTTTCTTAGTTTGCTTATGCCTGAGATTTAAAGGAAAAACAAAAATGACAGCAGCAAATTGTTGCACGGGCTGAGCAACTAAAGTCACCAAGTAACATAATACACTAGGTCTGACAATTAAGTTCGCGAACTTGTTGCAATGATGTTGCTAACTTTTATTTTTATATCACAGGGCTTATTTATTATGATTTTGTACCAACTGGACAAACAGTTAACCAAGTTTACTATTTAGAAGTGCTAAAAAGGCTGCGTGAAAATGTTAGACGACCTGAACTTTTCACCAACAATTCATAGCTCTTGCATCACGACAACACACCATCTCACACAGCACTGTCTGTACGTGAGATTTTAGCCAATAAACAACTAACTGTATTGGAACATACTCCCCTACTCCCCTAATCTGGCCCCCAATGACTTCTTTCTTTACCTGAAGATAAAGGAACTATTGAAAGATAGGCATTTTGATGACATTCAGGACGTCAAGGGTAATATGATGACAGCTCTGACGGCCATTCCAGAAAATGAGTTCCAAAATTGCTTTGAAGGATGGACTAGGCACTGGCACAGGTGCATAGCTTCCCAAGGGGAGTACTTTGAAGGTGACCATAGTGATATTCAGCAATGAGGTATGTGGCACTTTTTCTAGGATGAGTTCATTCATGAACCTAATTGTCCAACCTCATAGTATTTATATATAGTTTTGTTTTGTCTTTAGCCTGAGAACAGTGCATCTCAAAGTGTGGTCCCTGGACCAGCAGCAGCAGCATCACCTGGAACTTGTTAGAATTGCAAATTCTTGAGCCCCAGCCTAGACCTACTCAATCAGAAATTCTGAAGGTGGGGACTAGCAACCAGAGTTCTAACAATCCCTCCAAGGTCTCTCCATGATTCTGATGTATACTGGAGTTTGAGAACCACTACCTTATAGAGTCAAAATATTCTTTTCCAAAATCACTTAGTGCATTCGTCTGCTTGGGTTGACATAGCTAAATGCCACAAATGGTAGCTTAAACAATAGAAATGTATTTCTCACAACTCTGGAAGCTAGAAGTCCAAGACCAAAGTGTTTGGTTTCTCCTGAGGCCTCTTTCCTTGTCATGAAGATGGCCACCTTCTTACTCTGTCATCACATGATCTTTCTTCTGTGTGCTCATATCCCTGGTATCTCTTCCTTTTCTAATGAGGACACTGGTCACATTGGATTAGGCCCCACACTTATGACCTCATTTAATCTTAATTACATCCTTAAAGTCCCTATTGCCAAATGCATTCACACTGGGGGTTTAGGGTTTTAACATATGAATTGAGGGAACGAAATTCAGTCTGTAATACTTAGGTTAGTTATTTTCTTCCACCCCTTCATTGTGGTTGTTATTCACTTGTAATACAGTTAAGTTCCTTTGTTTCTGTTTTTATTCCATTTTGGGCCCTCCTTTCATCCATTTTGATTTAAAATTTTTTAGCATGTGAAATATTAACATTCTAAAAATTTGAACTATATACAAAAGGTAAACTCAGAAAAATGTCACTTTCCCATCCCTTTTATTCCATTCCCATTCTCCCAACCTTTCTAGCCTGTTCCTATCCACCTCTGTAAATTACTTAATATCATTAGTTTGGATTTATCTTTCCACACAGGGAGTATTGGCTCCTGTAACAAATTACCACAAACTGAGTGGCTTAAAACACCACAGACGTATATTACAATTCTGAAGGTCAGAATTTCAAAATGCGCCTCACAGGCTGAAGTCAAGGTATCCGCAGGGCTGAGTTCTTTCTGGGGGCTACAGGAGCAAATCTATTCACTTGTCATTTCCATCCTCTAAGGGCTGCCTACATGCCTTGGCTTATGGCCCATTCTTACATCTTCTAGCCAGCCACAGCATAGAATTTTCAAATCTCTGTGACCTGTTTCCATCATCACATCTCCTTGCTCCGACTCTGGCCATTCTGTCTTCCTCTTATAAGGACCCTTGTAATTACGAGGTGTGATCAAACAATATGGTGAATGTTTAAATAAAGAAAATTATTACAGTAAAAGACACATTGCCATTAATCCCCCTCAAAATACTGCCCCTCGCTTCAAACACACTTATACCATCTTTCTTGCCACTTTCTGAAGCAGTTCTGGAAGTCCTCTTTTGTGAGTGTCTTTAGGTGTGCTGTTATGGTTGACTCAATGTCCTGAATCAACTCAAAACGTTTACCTTTCATGGTCATTTTTACTTTGGAGAAGAGCCAGAAGTTGCACGGTGCCAGATCCGGTTAATAAGGTGGATGAGGACACACCATAATGTTTTTATTTGACAGAAATTGCCATATACCAGAAGCGATGTGTGACACGGAGCATTATCATGATGGAGGATGATTTACAGAACACTTTTAAACACACCTTCTCTCAACGGTAGCTCATACGCTTCTACTGCACCAAACAAGTTGAAACTTGTCACACACTGTTACTAAGGTTTACATCATTACAGAATTTACATCATTACAGAACTATCTCAAGAAACAAGAAAAATCCCAAATAAATAACGTCATGTTACACCTTAAAGAACTAGAAATACAAGACCAAATGAAACCCAAGGTCAGCAGAAGAAAGGAAATAACAAAAATCAGAGCAGAACTAAATGAAATAGAGAACAAAAAGACAATAGAAACAATTAATGTGACAAAGAGCTGGTTCTTTGGAAAGATTAACAAAATTGACAAACCTTTGGCTAGGCTCACTAAGATAAAAAGAGAGAAGACACTAATAAATAAAATCAGAAATCAAAAAGGGGAAGTTATCACGGAACACACAGAAATACAAAGGATCATCCAAGAATACAATGAAGGACTATATGCCACCAAATTCAATAACCTAGAAGAAATGGACAAGTTCTTAGAAACATATAGCCTTCCTAGACTGAACCATGAAGAACTGGAAAATCTAAACAGACTGATCACCAGTAAAGAAATTGAATTAGTCATTCAAAACCTTCACAAAAGCAAAAGTCTGGGACCACATGACTTCACTAGTGAATTCCACCAAACCTTCAAAGAGGCTCTAATACCAATCCTGCCCAAACTCTTCCAAAAAATTGAAGAAGAGACAGTACTCCCTAACTCATTTTATGAGGCCAACATTACCCTGATACCAAAACCTGGCAGGGACAACACAAGAAAAGAGAACTAGAGTCCAATATCTCTGATGAATACAGATGCAAAAATCTTAAACAAAATTCTAGCAAATCGAATGCAACAATGTATTAAAAAAATTATTCATCATGACCAAGTGGGGTTCATCCCAGGGGCACAAGGATGGTTCAACATATGAAAATCCATCAATGTGATACATCACATAAACAAAATAAAGAACAAAAATCATATGATTATATCAATTGATGCAGAAAAATGATTTGACAAGATAAAACATCCAATTATGATTAAAACACTTAATAAAATAGGTATAGAAGGAAAATACCTTAACATAATAAAGGCCATATATGACAAGCCCTCTGCTAATCTCATAATTAATGGAGAAAAACTGAAGCCCTTCGCTCTACGTTCAGGAACACGACAGGTCTGTCCCCATCACCTCTGCTTTTCAACATAGTGTTGGAAGTCCTTGCGAGAGCAATCAGGCAAGAGAAAGAAATAAAAGGCATCCAAATTGGGAATGAAGTAATTAAATTATCACTCTTTTCAGATGACATGATGCTACATATAGAAAACCCTAAAGACTCCACCAAAAAGCTATTAGAAACAATCAACGAATATAGTAATGTGGCTGGCTACAAAATCAACATGCAAAAGTCCATTGCATTCCTATATACTAGCAATGAAATCTCAGAAAAAGAAATACAAAAAACAGTTCCTTTTGCAATTGCAGCAAAAAGAATAAAATACCACGAATAAACTTAACCAAGTATGTGAGAGACCTATGTGCTGAAAACTACAAGACATTTTTTTTTTTAATAATTGAAGAAGACACAAAGAAATGGAAAGGCATTCTGTGCTCATAGATTGGAAGAATCAACATAGTTAAAATGACCATATTACCCAAAGCAATATACAGATTTAATGCAATCCCCATCAAAATTTCAATGGCATTTTTTAAAGAAATATAATAAAAATCATCAGATTTGTTTGGAACCACAAAAAACCCTGAATAGCCAAAGCAATCTTAAGAAAAAAGAATAATACTGGAGGTATCAGACTCCCTGACTTTGGCTTGTACTACAGGGCAACAATATTCAAAACAGCATGGTATTGGCAGTAAAACAGACATATAGACCAATGGAATAGAATTGAGAACCCAGAAATAAAACCACATAAACATGGAGAGTTAATTTTTGACAAAGAAGCGAAAAACATACAATGGAGAAAAGACAGCCTCTTCAATGAAATGGTGCTGGCAGAATTGGAAAGCCACTTGCAAAAGAATGAAACTGGACTGCTATTTGTCACCATGTACCAAAATCAATTCAAAACGGATCAAAGACTTAAGCATAAGACCTGAAACAATAAAATGCATGGAAGGAAACATAGGTACTAAACTTATAGATCTTGGGTTCCAAGAGCATTTTATGAATTTGACTCCAAAGGCAAGGGAAGTAAAAGCTGAAATAAATGAATGGGACTATATCAAACTTAAAAGCTTCTGCACAGCAAAAGAAACCATTGCCAAAATAAAGAGGCAACCAACTGAATGGGAGAAGATTTTTGCAAACAGTGCCTCCGATAAGGGGCTAATATCCAAAATATACAAGAAACTCATGAAACTCAAGAACAAAAAAACCCAATTGAGAAATGGGCAGAGGACCTGAAGAGACATTTCTCCAAAGAGGACATACAAATGCCAAATAGACATACGAAAAAATGTTCATCATCATGAATCATCAGCGAAATGCAAATGAAAACCACAATGAGATATCACCTCGCCCCAGTCAGAATGGCTATCATCAACAAGACAAATAGTAACAAGTGTTGGAGAGGCTGTGGAGAAAAAGGAACCCTCATACACTGTTGGTGGGCATGCAGACTGGTGCAGCCACTGTGGAAGGCAGTTTGGAGGTTCCTCAAAAAACTACAAATAGAATTACCGCATTACCCAGCAACCCCACTCCTAGGTATCTACCAAAAAAAAACTGAAAACATTTATCCACAAAGACATGTGTGCTCCAATGTTCATTGCAGCTTTTTTTACGGTGGCCAAGACATGCAAACAACCAGTATGTCCTTCAATAGATAAATGGATAAAGAAGTTGTGGTATATATACACAATGGAATACTATTCAGCGGTAAGAAAAGATGAAATAGGACCATTTGTAACAACATGGTGGATCTTGAGAATGTAATGCTAAGCGAAATAAGTCAGACAGAAAAAGCAGAGACCCATGTGATTTTACTGATATGTGGTATATGAACCAAAAACAGCAAAAGAACAAGACAAACAAATGAGAAACAGAAACTCATAGACACAGACAATAGTTTAGTGGTTACCAGAGGGTAAGGGGGGTGGGGGATGGGAGATGAAGGTAAGGGGGATCAAATATATGGTGATGGAAGGAGAACTGACTCTGGGTGGTGAACACACAATGGGATTTATAGATGATGTAATACAGAATTGTACAACTGAAATCTATGTAATTTTACTAACAATTGTCACCCCAATAAATTAAAAAAAGAGAAAAAAAAAGAGAAAAAAACTGGATTGTAGTAATGGTTGCACAAGTTTACTAAAAACAATTGTACACTTAAAAATGAGTGAATTTTGAGGTATGCAAATTATAAGGCTCTAAAAAAAAAAAAAAATCCCTCAATCTATTACATTAGTTTCTCAACATTTTACCCCCAGTTGGACTATCCCGTTATAAGACCTGGTAAGAACTGTGGTGAATGAAGTTTCTGAAGCACTTTTGTTGGTTGGCGCTTGGGGATGTGCTGGCAGAAAGCAAAGTCAGCATCTATGTGTAACTCTAAGATGTCTTGAGGTTTTCAATGTTTTTCCAGTTGGGTGATCCCAGTGTATAATCTAGATAATCCGTGGCCTTGCTACCAGTTTAAGCATGAGTATGCTTGAGGCCCCTACTCCAAGCAATAAACAAGTCAGGTAACAAATTCACTTCTTGCAACTCTGGAGCCCTATTCATAACCAGGTGAATTGTTCTATCACAGCACATCGGTGAAAATGTTGATTCTTTTTCTTTTTTTGAGGGGGTGGGCAACTTGGTCAGTGCTTACTGGGCAAACATGTCTAGCTAGGACAGTCAAAAGATACAAACTCCATCCCCTAGGCCCGCTCCTGTGGGGTACTCCAGGGGAAAGCACACCTTCTCACGGGAGGTGGGAAGGTGCAACAGAATGTAACAGCACCTCTCCGAGCTAGAGGGAAGACTGGGACTAAATCCCTCCTTCTTTGCAATGCGGGAAGGGCAAAAACTGCCACAAAATCAGGGTGAGATGTCTTTTCCCAGGGCCTCCTGGTGCCCGAGAAACACACGCAGCTTTTTATCAGAATCTCCAGGACGTTCAGGTAAGTGCGCCCGGACTTAAGTTGCGTTCGCTACTGCGGCTCCACCGTGTGGTCCACGCAAAGCGAAAGGAGGCAGTGATGGAGTTAGGAAAGCAGTCTGAGTGGGCACAGCCATCCTGGCCTCCAGCTGGCCGCCACCCCCCACACCCCGCGCTCCAATAACCTGCGCCCGGCTCCCTGGTTACTTGGCCGCCATCCGCCGCAGCGCACTCCCCTCCTCCCGACCATTGGCGATTCTGTCCTACCCCCCACCCCCCCACCCCCCGTAACCGGAAGTGGAGAAAGCCGGCGGACACCAGCTGGCCTGAGCTTGAGCCAACGGGTGGACGAGCAGCTTCCAATCCACGTGGTAGTCCTGGCCCAGGCCCAGGCTTCTGTGGTGGAAATGGCCCTGCTGGAGGGACCCAGGCGGCTTCATAAGGTGGAGGGGAGCCGACCCAGACCCAAACGGGAGTAGGTGAAGGCCTCCGGCTTTCACCCTTTGGACAGAATGGCCAAATCATTACCTTGAACCTGGATCCCAGCTTCCTTCTGCAAAAATGGATCAGAATAAGGCAGTTTTGTTGAGGTGGTTTTTCATGATCTTCCCGGAAAAGAAAAAAGTGTATTTGTAGCCACATGAATGTGAGCTAATTATTACCTTCCTGAACCGCAGTTTCCTCCTCTGTAAAATAGGGATAATAATAGTGCCTACTTCACAAGGTGTTTGTAAGGATTATATAAAATATCGACCTAAGGGTTTAGCAGACTGCTGAAAGCTAGCAATTTAATTTGTTTCTCAGGGCTTAGCATACGCCTAAGAGTATGTGTCATCTTTCCTTGGGATTCAGGGAAACTGAAGGATTTTTTTTAACTTTTATTTTATTGGGGGATATTGGGGAATAGTGTGTTTCTCCCGGGCCCATCAGCTCCAAGTCGTTGTCCTTCAGTCTAGTTGTGGAGGGCACAGCTCAGCTCCAAGTTCAGTCACCTTTTTAAATCTTTAGTTGCAGGGGGCACAGCCCACCATCCCATGCAGGAATTGAACCGGCTCCCACTCTAACCAACTGAGCCAACCGGCCACCCCTGGGAAACTGTAGGATTTTGACACCACAAAATAAACACATACCTAAGGTTAATTAGTTATTAAAATGTTATGTATATGATAAGCAAAACAGTCTATCCATATACTCAGCCTGGACACAGAAACAAAACCACCTTAAATTTACATGAATATGACTTTGCTAGTCCACTGTCGTTACTGGCATTTTCCAAGATCCCCCTATCCAGGAAAGTAGTTTCTTCATTACAGTAACTTCCACAAAGACCCACCAAATCTTCAATGGAAAGCATCAGTGGTTTGTATCCTAAAATTCTTTGAATCCCCCTCCTCAAAATCTTCCCTTTGCTGCTTCCACAAATACTAGACTGTTGGTATCATGATCCTTACCCAATCCTAATCAATTTCCCACATTGAAAGATCCTGTGCCTTAAACCAAACATTCATTTCTCAGTAAATGCTGACCTTTCCTTTCTTCCCCGAAACACTACCACAACTTTGAGAAGCAGGGTTCTCCCTTAATGAGGTAAGCAATAAATTCAGCTTTGTCATATCAACAGGTGTGTTGGTGATATTCAGGGGTGGGGGGACAGCATTTGACAGTTTTGAAGACTCCACAGATATCCACAGGAGGCTGAGACCTCACCACCACAGCTCAAGACCTTCAACTTGGAAATAGTGTGCTCCTCTGAGGCCTCTTGAACCTCCTGCTTGGGGCTCTCTGACAGCACTGGTGAAGTACATGGGTTTCACATTGGTTGAAATTCTGATCTCTTTCTTTGAGCTCCCGGTTGCTGAGGATACTAGTCCTATGGCCCACACATCACCACCTATGAGAAGCCATTTCTGACCCTCTGGATTATAGGGCTGTCTGTGTTCCAACTGTCCTGTCTAACCCCTGCCATAGCTATCACCATACTTGTTTTATTCCCGATGAGCTACTGCATATAATGGCAAGCCTAGTGGGGCAAAGGGTACCTGCATTGCAATTGTGCAGTCAACCTGCGATGTGGCTGGGGCTACCACGCCCACCATCCTCTAGCTAAGTTTGAGTTCTCTTCTTTCATTCAAAAGATAAGGAGGCTAAATAGATTTAAAAACCATGATCATTACATATGTTGCATACAAGAGACTCATTTCAGATCAAAAGACAAACAGACTGAGAGTAAAGGGATGGGGAAAAGATATTTCATGAAAATGGAAACAAGAAACAAATAAAGTTGTGGTAGCAATACTTAAAAAAAAAATCTTCTAATAGTGCACTCAAAAGAGTTTTATCATTTTCTTTTCCTAGGCCTTTCAGGTTTTATATTAATGCCTCTCGTTGTTTTATTTTCAGATGTTTCCACCAGTTCTTTTGCTTTTTCTGTGAAAACAATCATACTTACTACAATTAATGATCAGTATTTGTCAGGCAGTAACAATGTAGTGTTTTATCTCTTGTAGGGTTTTGTTTTGTTTTTGGTATGTTTTTATATTTGCTCAAGCTTTATCCCAAACTTTGGCTTTTTGCCAAACTTTATTTTCTGCTCTTGGATTTATTAATAGAAAAAGAACAAAACATTTTATAACCATGTCATATGTAACACTCTATAGAAAGTGTAACCTCAATAAAGTAAATTATACATATATCTACACTTACATACAGAATTAGAAAAAAGACTTAAAAGAAATATGCTGAAATTTCAGTGTTTACCTATGATTTATTTTTTCTTTCTGTATACTTTTATGGCTATTTAAATATTAAACATGTAAAATCTTTTGCATAGCTTTGTTACATTCTAAATATTCTACTTTTATAACAACTCTAAAATTACTTCATGAATAAAATAGTTTTACAAAACATTCTGGCAGACAGAAAAGGAAAAAGTTTACATGTCATTCCTTGAGTTTCAAGTAGCAATTATACTAAAGAGATTCTATTTTCAATTATGTTTTCCATGTCCATCCAGGATATTTAAAATCAACCTTTGTCATGTGCCTTCTAGTAAAATTTAAATTATTTTACTTACCAATTTTCAAACAGCTTCAACCTGTGTTTGAAAAACAGGAAACAATCATATTATCCCTGCCCAAATAACTGATCTTCCACCGTGATACAGTTTCTCTCAGTAATGTCAATATTTTTACTTGAAATATATGATGGAAAGTTCACAGACTTTGGTGCCAGACTTACCATCTGTTTACTGGCTGTATAACCTTAGTCCTGTTACTATCTCTTACTGAGGCTCACCTATGTCCTCTAAAATGAGGTTAATAACAAATACCCTGTACACCTGAACATAATGTAAAATAATACTGAACGTCAACTACAAAAAATAGTCGCAGGAATAGTACAGAATAGGGAATTTGTGAGGTATATAAATGTCTAATCGCTATGTTGTTCTGTATACCTGAAACTAATAAAAAGTTATGTTTACACACAAAAAATAAAAACAAAAGTAAGGAAAATTTTAAATTAAAAAATAAAATGACCGAAATGCCCATCAGTAGATGACTGGATTAAGAAACTGTGGTATATTTATACAATGGAGTATTACGCAGCCATAAAGAAGAAAGAAATCTTACCATTTGCAACAACATGGATGGACCTAGAGAACATTATGTTAAGTGAAATAAGTCAGAAAGAGAAAGACAAATACCATATGATCTCACTTATATGCGGAATCTAAAGAAAAGAATAAGTGAATGAACTAATCAGAGACAGTTTTGGAAACATGGAGGAAAAACAGAGGGTTGCTAGAGGGGTCGGGGGTGGGGATAAGGGGAAGGTGAGAGGTTTTGGGAACGTACAGAGGGATAGTGGATGGGGGAGGGGGGTTCACACAGTGTGAGGGATATAAATGATAAACGTCTAAGTTTTGCTTTGTCTTGTGCACCTGAAACTAATTAAAAAACAAATAAAAAATAAAAAAAATAAAACGAGGTTAATCATTTTTACTTTATTATTGATATGTTCAACACACAGCCATTGAAAATAATATTCATTATCATTACTCTCAATTATTCTGTAATGGAAGGAAAATAGCAAACAATACCCAAAACATTCATGTTTTATAGGGCAGTTGTTTTTTGTTTTTGCTTTTGTTTTTGTTTTAATTTATTGAGGTGACAATTGTTAGTAAAATTACATAGATTTCAGGTGTACAATTCTGTATTACATCATCTATAAATCCCATTGTGTATTCATCACCCAGAGTCAGTTCTCCTTCCATCACCATATATTCGATCCCCCTTACCCTCATCTCCCACCCCCCACCCCCCTTACCCTCTGGTAACCACTAAACTATTGTCTGTGTCTATGAGTTTTTGTTTCTCATTTGTTTGTCTTGTTCTTTTGTTGTTTTTGGTTTATATACCACGTATCAGTGAAATCATATGGTTCTCTGCTTTTTCTGTCTGACTTATTTTGCTTAGCATTGTACTCTCAAGATCCATCCATGTTGTCACAAATGTTCCTATAACATCTTTTCTTACCGCCGAATAGTATTCCATGGTGTATATATACCGCAACTTCTTTATCCATTCATCTATCAAAGGACATTTTGGTTGTTTCCATGTCTTACCCACCATAAACAAAGCTGCAATGAACATTGGAGCACACGTGTCTTTATGTATAAATGTTTTCATATTTTTTTGGCAGATACCCAGGAGAGGGATTGCTGGGTCGTATGGTAATTCTATTCGTAATTTTTTGAGGAACCTCCACACTAGGGCAGTTGTTTTTAATATTTATAAATGCACGTGGAGTGACCGGGAATTTGAAACACCTAAACCTAAGGTTTCATGATATGACATGGATGAAGCTACAAAGAAACACATGTCTCAGTTTCTGCCATGATAGAAGTGAATGGTCTGGAAGAGTGAGATGCAAGCAATAATCTAGAATGCCCCCAGGTTTCTGATCCTATCAACCAGGTAGATGGAGGTTCAGCAGAGGAAACTGTTCTCTCATTGACTAGCTCCTCTCCAGCAGCAGCTGTTCCTGGAGAGCAGCAATAATAAAGGCTGCCATTCTCTGAGTGCCAAGCACTTCATTCATTCCAGCCACAAACATTTATTGAGAGCCAGCTTATGTTCCCGGCTGTGTTCTAGAGCTGGCAGTCCACCAGTGAACTAAGCAGACGAAAATGTCTGCCCTTGTTACACTTCCTAGTTAGCCTTCCAGAAAGAATGTGTGAATTGTTAGTCCTTTCAAGCAGTGTTGGTAAGCCCAAATGCTTACCAACAGTTTGTTACTTTTAGTATCTTATCCCAGAAATTGGATATAAGAATAAATATGAGCAGAAGATGATTTCAGGCTCTGAGAAGGAAGTTTCCTAAACTAATAATTTTGTTTCTGTCTTGGTCAATAAAAAAATGAGGCTGAGGTCATCCTACTATGCAGAGTTTAGGTTTTGCGTATAACAATTCAGAAACCTGTAACCAGCACAGAGCCAATAGAAGGATCATATATTTTGTACCCATTACCTGAGGACGGACTTTAGAGCACAACAGTAGACTTCCAGCCCTGGGGAGGAGCAGCAGATCTGATGTTCAATTCCAACTCCAATTCTTACTAGCTGTCTGATCTTAAGCAAGTCACTATAACCCTGTGTGACTCAGTGTCCTGGTCTGTAAAATGGGGATGGTGAAATGGCACATATCTGTGCGAGCAGTTGTGAGAGGCCGTAATAAATTGTGAGTTCTGGTCTGAGATGAGATGCCTCAGCTGGGGATCCATATATCATCCCTTCAGGATGAAGTGGGAGACTCAGCCCCACTCTCTCTAACCCATTTTAGTTTGCCCCTGAGATCCTTGGTAATGAAGGATTTCAGCATTACCTGGATTATAAATGACTCCTGAGACCTCAATCGTGTCTCCTTCTCACCACACATTGGGGAGCCTCTGTGTCCCTCTGAGATCAGTTCCCCTCACTCTTAGCTGCCATCTGTTGCTCAGAGAAGTGTTTTGGGTGGGGGACAATTTGGCTGGTCATGAGCTATCTGAAAGGATAGAGGTTCCACTGACAAGTGGGGGAATGAGACAGTCCCTGGGGATACAGAAAACTAGTAGAAATCCAACTCAGCATTCAATAAGTGTTCCCTTATCATCCCATCATTGTTAAACTCTCAGGCATTTTTGAATCCACTCCAGTGCCTGTCAAGGGCCAGCCTTGGTGTAGCTCCTGGAGCCAGACTGTCACATCATCAGATTAACACTAAATAAGCATTGTCCACATGGCATGGACATTTAACTTTTCCACATCCTTCTGTAGTACAGTAATGCATTCTAGGAGAGTAATACTAGCTACCATTTCTTGACAGCGTACAGCGGACCAGCCCTGTGTTATTCACTCATACACAGGGCACACATGGGAAAGACAGGTGTGAATTTACACACCTCAATTTCCTCATGCATCATATGCAGATAATAATGCCTACATCATAGTGTTAGATAGGACAAGGGTCTTAAGGTCTAGACATTTCTTACTAAATGGTATTCCTTCCAAATGTTAAAATGTAGCCCAGTATTTTGCAGACGCAGCTATAATCTGATAAGCCTGACCAGAATCCAGCCAGATCAGTTGCAAAGAAATCAACATGTAATTAACAAAATCCATATAAATCTTTTAAAAAATAAAATAAGAAAGACAAAAATAAGAAAAACAAATCCATATAAGTTTAGCTAACTGCCAAGAAGAAATCAACATGCAATTAACCAAATAGTGTATATAAGCCTCCCTTCGGGAACACAGAGCTTTGAATGTGAATCCTATGTCTCTTTTACTTGCTGCAAGTAAATAAAACTACCTAACGTCAACCACGTCTCATCTTGTTCTTGAATAGAACATCCCAAATGGAGAACCCCTTTAGCTCAGTAACAATAGGGTGCTGTGAACATATGAGAGCTAAGACAAATAAAAAGTTTCGTCTTCCACCCTGGAGTCTGACTTCTGGCCCTATCACTGACTAGCTGCGTGAACCTAGGCACATGTCTTAAATTTCCACCCTATTTTCTCATCTGCAATATGTGCTAATAGTAATACCTATCTTATAAGATTTATATGAGGATTAAAGGAGCTAATGCATTTAAAGGACTTGGTACAGGATGCCTGGCACACAGTAAGCTCTTAATAAATCACAGCTGTAATGATTTTTATTTTTATTACTGTTATGGAGAATCAGAAAGAGGAAGAAGATTCAGTAAAGGAGACTGAGAAGTGGGTACCAAAAAGGTCAAGGAGTGGGAAACATGAGAGAAGGGTGTCATGGAAACCAAGGGAAAAGAATGCCAGGAAACAAGGAGATAGAATGCCAAAGGGTATTCAAAGACCTGTTTCTTCTGACAAAAGAGTGGTTTTCTTCTCTTAGAGACCAATGAGAATGAAAGCAGAAGGGAAGAAAATAAACCCTTAGTTTGAAATGAAGCCATTTTTTAAAAAAATCATATTTTTGTTAGTTTCAGGTGTACAAAGCAATGTATTAGTTAGACATTTAAACCCCTCATAAAGTGATAACCTACCCCCCCAAGCTACTACCCCTCTGACATCCTATATAGCTGGTACAATACCATCAACTCTCTTCCCTATGTTGTACTCCACATCCCATGACTATATATACCCGTGTATTTAGTTATAGTTGACATTCAATATTATTCTACTTCAGCTCTTCGAGAGTATAGTGCATTGGTAAGGCATCTACACAGTCTATGACGTGATCCCCCTGATAAGTCCAGTGCCCATCTGGCACCTTACATGATCTTTACAACATTGTGATTACATTTCCCATACTGTATTAACTATCAATTTGTATTTCTTAATGCCTTCACCTTTTCCACCCTGCCCCCAACCCCATTTTCATCTATCACCCTAATAGACCTAGTATATATCTGGCACCATACCTAGTTATTAGAAGATTATTGACTATATTCCTTATGGTATACCCTACATCCCTATGACTACTGTATAACAACCAATTTGTACTTCTTACTCCCTTCCCCTTTCACCCACCCTTAACCCCCCACCCATCTTAAAGAAGTCCCTCTAAGAGTCCTTGTAATACTGTTTTGGTGATGATGAACTCCTTCAGCTTTTTCTTGTCTGGGAAGCACCTTATCTGTCCTTCTATTCTAAATGACAGCCTTGCTGGGTAGAGCAATCTTGGTGTATGTCATTGCTTTTCATCACTTGAAATACTTCCTGCCATTCCCTTCTTGCCTGCAAAGTTTCTGTTGAGCAATCAGCTGACAGTCTTATGGGGGCTCCCTTGTAGGTAACTAACTGCTTTTATCTTGCTGCTTTTAAGATTCTCTCTTTGTATTTAACTGTTGACATTTTAATTATGATGTATCTTGGTATTGGCCTCTTTGGGTTTATCTTGTTTGGGACTCTCTGTGTTTCCTGGGCTTATATGTCCATTTTCTTCACCAGGTTAGGGAAGTTTTCTGTTATTTCTTCAAATAGGTTTTCAATTCCTTGCTCTATCTCTTCTCCTTCTGGTACCCCTATAATGTGAATATTGGTATACTTGATATTGTCCTGGAGGCTCCATAAACTCCTCTCAATTTTTGGATTCTTTTTTTCTTTTTGCTATTCTGGTTGGCTGTTTTTTGCTACCTTATCTTCTACATTGCTGGTTGGATCTTCTGCTTCATATTATCTACTGTTGATTCCCTGTAATATATTCATTTCCATTATTGTATCCTTTATTTCTGACTGGTTCTTTTCTACAGTTTCCATCTCCATTTTTATGCTTCTTATCTCTGTTGAAGTTATCCCTGAGATCATTGAGTATTCTTATAACCGGTGTTTGGAACTCTGCATCTGATAGAATGCTTATCTTCATTTCGCTTAGTTCTTTTTCTGGAGCTTTCTTCTGTTCTTTTATTTGGGACATATTTCTTTGTCTCTCCATTTTGGCTGCCTCCCTGTGTTTGTTTCTATGTATTAGGTAGGGCTGTTCGGTCTTCTAGTCTTAGTAGAGTGGCCTTATGTAGTAGGTGTGCTGTGGGGTTCAGTGGCACAGTCTTTCTGGTCACCTGAGCCATGTGCTCCAGGTGTGTCCCTTGTGTGGGTTATGTGTGCTCTCCTCTTGTAGTTGAGCCTTGGTTGATAAATGCCATCATTGTGAGGGACTGACCCTTGGGCTCACTGGTTATGAGGACAGGCTTTGACTATAGTGGAACAGGTGCTGCGTAGGGTTTGATCCTGCCTCAGGAGGACTCTGGTGCCTGCCCCATCCGCCCTTTGGGTGTGTCATACTTAGAGGTGGCTGGGTGATGCTCCAGCTCATTTTGAAGCTGGCCACTGGGGGCGCCAGCCTCAGGACCACCTTGGAGGGGATCCGCTGTAGGTATACTTTAGCCACAGACCATGCCCCACCTGGGGCCACCCAGCAGGAGCCAGAAAGAAACCACAGATGGCTGCCAACCATGCTGTACTTGGAAGAGCCTTGAGAGGCCAAGCCGCAAACCAAGGCCGGCTGCCGCTAGTGCCACACTTAGGGCTGCTCAGCCAGAGGCACAGGACATGCTCAAGCCAGATGCTGCTTGTCTGGGTTCCATGAACCTTTGAGAGACCCTAGGAAAATCTGCAGCTTGAGCCAAGGCAGGTGGTCTGTATGAAAAAGCCACTGGAAGCAGCTTGTGTGTGTCTGTAAGTTGGGTGGGGCAGGGTCTCCAATTGCCAGGACATGGCAAACAAACGGCAGAGACTCAGATATGTCTGCTGCCTGTGTTTGCACACCAGGAAGGGGGAGGGCTCAACAAAGAAACAACGGCCTTTGTCAGATCCCACATCCAGAATAAAGCCGCCTCTCCAGGCCCCATCCCAAGCCAGACAACTCAGTTCCCCACCATATGTCCCTGCCGCCTTCCAGCTGTTGCTCCAGTGCTGGAGCTCAGAGCGAGTTATTCTGTTGGTAAGTCCACATGCAGTCCCTTTAAGAGGAGCACCTGTGAGTGCAGATGCACTCAGTCTCACTCAGTCACACTCTCCGCTGATTTTCACGGCCAGATATTATGGGGACTTCTCTCCCTGGCACTGGAACCCTGGACTGGGGTGGGGCTGGTATCTGTTGCTCTTCTAGGGGCTAGGGTGGACCCCCACAGCCGAAATACCCCTCCTGACCTTGATTGGTCACACGTGGGTGTGGGACCAGCCCATTCCACATCTCTAACCTTCCTACCAGTCTGGAGGTGACTTCTTCTGCACGTCCTTAGTTGAAACCTTTCATTTCAGCTTGATTTTAGGCAATTCTCAATAATGGTTGTTTTACAGATTAGTTGTAATTTTGATGTGGTTGTGAGAGAAGGTAAACAGAGCATTTACTTACTGCGCTATATTGGTTGTCTCCCAAAATGAAGACTTTTTTAGGCTAACCCCATTAGCCTGATATGAATGCCCAGGTATTCTATGTCTTCTAATCAGGAAAAAGGTATATTTCTTAAGTAAAGGAAAAGCCAGTGCCACACAAATTAAATTTAAAAAAGAAATTTCAGGAATCAGTCATCAAAATGGCGGCGTGAGGTGAGCCTCTGTAAAGCTCCCCTGGAATTTACAAAGAATCGAACAACAATAACTCCACAAAGGACTCCCTGCACAGCAGACAGGCAAGACGAAGAGGCCCAGTACTGAAATCACCTACAGGTGGGAGAATTGCGCTAGAGGGGGAGGAGGAAAGGGAGAAGTGCGGAGACGGAGCCACGAAGGCACAGGACGCAGACCTAGCTCAGTGCTCCGAGCTCGCTGCATACCGAAACAATCACAGCTGTGGGAGAGGGAAAGACTCGGACTCCTAGGGCTCCGCTTATAGCCCACAGGGCTGAGGGGGCAGCATATAACATGGCTGAACCCAACACTCACGCCAGATACCTTGGAGAAAAGACTGAGTAAAAATGGCTGAAAATGGTGGTTTAAGCCCTCACTGAAGAGCAGAGAACGGAAGCCTTAGGCATTGAGACTAGCCACCCCCTCCTTACCATCCCAGAGCTAGCCTGCCCCCACCTGCCCGGTCCTAGAAACGGAACAGTAGCCGTGTCAGATCAAAAGACTAGAATATTTGCTATTCTGAGAACTCTGGACCGCAGACACAGATTCGCAGTCCAACTAGTTCCAGCAAAGGGGAGGGAGCTGTGGAAGCAGGACTGGCTGTGGTGGTGGTTGCCACCACTGCTCTGGGCCACCTCTCACAACTCACCCTACCCCTGACCCCACCTACCTGGGCGGATCCCTGCAGGAGTAAAAGAACAGCTGAAACATATACGCTCTGAATCTGGTACAGGAAGACCTTTGGAACTTCAAAAGTTCTCCGCATACCCACCGGGACACTGCGCCCTGTGACCCAGAGGAACTATTAACAGAGGAGAAGCCCATCTCCCAGGGAATCCCCCCATTGTATGAGAAGCTGGAATAGTGCAGAGAAAGCACAGCACTACCGTGTGAGAGAGAAAAAAATGGCTGCAGTCGGAGAAAAAATAAAACATTCTACCAACAAGTACTGGAAAACAAAAGAAAGACATCTTCCTATCAACCTGTTGCAGAAGCCCCTCCTATAGATGTCTAGAAAGAGAAATAGTAAATCATTAACTGCCATGAATAACCAAGGCAACAAGACAGCTCAGAAAGAAAGTGAAAAATCTCCAGATAAGGAACTTAAAGATACGGAAATATGTGACTTAAACGACAGAGAATTCAAGATTGCGGCTCTGAAAAAATTCAACGAGATGCAAGAAAACACGGATAGGCAGTTAAATGAACTCAGAACCACAATCAAGAACACCATGAGCATTTTACGAAAAAGATTGAAATTTTAAAAAAGAACCAAATAGAATTTCTGGAGATAAAGAAATCAATAGAAGAAATTAAGAATGAAATAACCAGCTTTGGTAGTAGAGTTGACCAGATGGAGGAAAGAATCAGTGACATCGAAGATAGAAACCTGGAAATGACACAGATGGAAGAAGAAAGAGACTTGAGACTTAAAAGAAATGAAAGAAGTCTACAAGAACTTTCTGACTCCATCAGAAAGAGCAATATAAGAATAATGGGCATACCAGAAGGAGAAGAAAGAGAGAAGGGAACAGAGAATATATTCAAACAAATTGTCGATGAGAACTTCCCAAACTTGTGGACAGAACTGGACCCTCGAATCCAAGAAGCAAATAGAACACCTAATTACCTCAATCCCAACAGGCCTTCTCCAAGGCACATTGTATTGAAGCTGTCTAAAATCAAACACAAAGAAAGAATCCTCAAGTCAGCCAGGGAAAAGACGGTAACTTACAAAGGAAAGCCCATTAGATTATCATCAGATTTTTCAGCAGAAACTCTACAAGCCAGGAAGGAGTGGAAACAAATATTCAAACTATTGAAAGAGAGAAATCATGAGCCAAGAATAATATATCCAGCAAAGATATCCTTTAGATATGAAGGAGGAATAAAGACCTTTCCAGACATACAGAAGCTGAAGGCATTTTCTAATACACGACCTGCACTACAAGAAATACTAAAGGAGGCTATTCGACCACCATCAACAGGGACAATTTGTGGCAACCAAAACTCAAAAAGGGGGAGAGTAATGCCTCAACCGGAATACGGGAATGGAGAAAGTAAGCGTGCTGAAGAAAATGGAATAATCTAAATATAAAACTTTCTTTTACATAAACTTAAGGGTAACGACTCAAAAAAAAAAAAATCAGAACTGAAATATATACTGTAATAAAAGAAGAAACAGAGGGAAACATCATAGACTATCACCACACAGAAATAACAACAACAACAAAAAGGCAAAGAAACAATTGAGACAAAGCCTTACCAGAAAACTAAAGATACAATGACAGGAAATCCTCACATATCAATAATCACCCTAAATGTAAATGGAGTGAACTCACCAATACAAAGACACAGAGTAGCAGATTGGATCAAAAAACTAAAACCAACCATATGCTGCTCTAAGACACACATCTCAGGTACAAGACACATCTCAGCTACAAGCATAGACTCAAAGTGAAAGGGTGGAAATTGACACTCCAAGCAAACGGTACCCAGAGAAAATCAGGTGTAGCCATAATGATATCAGATGAAACAGACTTCAAGGTGAAAAAGATAACAAGAGACAAACATGGACATTTCATAATGATAAAAGGGACTATACAACAAGAAGACATAACAGTCATCAATATTTATGCCCCCAGTCAGGGTGCACCGAAATATACCAAGCAACTACTAACAGAACTAAAGGGAGAAATTGAGCAAAACACACTTATACTAGGGGATTGAAATACATCATTGACAGCTTTGGATAGATCATCCAAACAGAAAACAAATAGCGAAATAGCAGCCCTAAATGACACATGAATGAAATGGACATATTTGACATTTATAGAGCTCTTCATCCTAAAACATCAGACTGTACATTATTTTCTAGTGTACATGGAACATTCTCAAGGATAGACCATATATTGGGACATAAAATCAGTCTCAACAAATTTAAGAAGATTGAAATCATACCAAGCATATTCTCTGATCACAAGGCTTTGAAATTGGATATCAACTGTAAAAAGATAACGGGAAAAAACACAAATATATGGAGATTAAACAACATACTTTTAAAGAAGCACTAGGTCAAAGAAGAAGTTAGAGGAGAGATCAAAAGATACATAGAAACAAATGACAATGAAAATACATCCTGCCAAAATTTTTGGGATGCAGTGAAAGCAGTTTTAAGAGGGAAATTTATCTCATTACAGGCCTATCTCAAGAAACAAGAAAACTCCCAAATAAATAACCTCATGTTACACCTTAAAGAACTAGAAAAAAGAACAACAAGTAAAACCCAAGGTCAGCAGAAGAAAGGAAATAACAAAAATTAGAGCAGAACTAAATGAAATAGAGAACAAAAAGACAATAGAAAATTTAATGTGACAAAGAGCTGGTTCTTTGAAAAGATTAACAGAATTGACAAACCCTTGGCTAGACTTACTAAGATAAAAAGAGAGAAGACACTGATTAACAAAATCAGAAACGTAAAAGGGGAAGTTATCACGGACACCACAGAAATACAAAGGATCATCCAAGAATACTATGAAGGACTATATGCCACCAAATTCAACAACCTAGAAGAAATGGACAAGTTCTTAGAAACATATAGCCTTCCAAGGCTGAACCATGAAGAACTGGAAAATCTAAACAGACCGATCACCAGTAACGAAATTGAATCAGTCATCCAAAACCTTCCCAAAAGCAAAAGTCCGGGACCAGATGGCTTCACTAGTGAATTCTACCAAACCTTCAAAGAGGATCTAATACCAATCCTGCACAAACTCTTCCAAAAATTGAAGAAGAGACAGTACTCCCTAACTCATTTTATGAGGCCAACATTACCCTGATACCAAAACCTGGTAAGGACAGCACAAAAAAGAAAACTACAGACCAATATCTCTGATGAATACAGATGCAAAAATCCTAAATAAAATTCTAGCAAATCGAATACAACAATGCATTAAAAAGATTATTCATCACGACCAAGTGGGGTTCATCCTCGGGCACAAGGATGGTTCAACATCCGCAAATCCATCAATGTGATACATCACATAAACAAAATAAAGGACAAAATTCATATGATTATATCAATTGATGCAGAGAAAGCATTTGACAAGATACAACATCCATTTATGATTAAAACACTTAATAAAATGGGTATAGAAGGAAAATACCTTAACATAATAAAGGCCATATATGACAAGCCCTCTGCTAATCTCATAATTAATGGAGAAAAACTGAAGCCCTTTGCTCTACATTCAGGAACACGACAGGGCTGTCCCCTATCACCTCTGCTTTTCAATATAGTGTTGGAAGTCCTTGCCAGAGCAATCAGGCAAGAGAAAGAAATAAAAGGCACCCAAATTGGGAATGAAGAAGTTAAATTATCACTCTCTGCAGATGACATGATGCTATATATAGAAAACCCTAAAGACTCCACCAAAAAGCTATTAGAAACAATCAACGAATACAGTAAAGTTGCTGGCTACAAAATCAACGTACAAAAGTCCATTGCATTCCTATATTCTAACAATGAAATCTCAGAAAAAGAAATAATAATAAAAAAAAAAATTCCTTTTGCAATTGCAGCAAAAAGAATAAAATACCTAGGAATAAACTTAACCAAGGATGTGAAAGACCTATATGCTGAAAACTATAAGACATTTTTGAAAGAAATTGAAGAAGACACAAAGAAATGGAAAGACATTCCGTGCTCATGGATTGGAAGAATCAACATAGTTAAAATGGCCATATTACCCAAAGCAATATACAGATTCAATGCAATCCCCATCAAAATCCCAATGGCATATTTTAAAGAAATAGAACAAAAATCATCAGATTTGTTTGGAACCACAAAAGACCCCGAATAGCCAAAGCAATCTTAAGAAAAAGAACAATAATGGAGGTATCACACTTCCTGACTTTGGCTTGTACTACAGGGCTACAATAATCAAAACAGCATGGTATTGGCAGAAAAACAGACACATAGACCAATGGAATAGAATTGAGAACCCAGAAATAAAACCACATAAATATGGACAGATAATTTTTGACAAAGAAGCTAAAACATACAATGGAGCAAAGACAGCCTCTTCAATAAATGGTGCTGGGAGAATTGGATAGCCACGTGCAAAAGAATGAAACTGGACTGCTATTTGTCACCATGTACCAAAATTAATTCAAAATGGATCAAAGACTTAAGCATAAGACCTGACACAATAAACTGCATAGAAGAAAACATAGGTACTAAACTTATGGACCTTGGGTTCAAAGAGCATTTTATGAATTTGACTCCAAAGGCAATGGAAGTAAAAGCTAAAATAAACGAATGGGACTATATCAAACTTAAAAGCTTCTGCACAGCAAAAGAAACCATTGACAAAATAAAGAGGCAACCAAATGAATGGGAGAAGATTTTTGCAAACAGTGCCTCCGATAAGGGGCTAATATCTAAAATATACAAGGAACTCATGAAACTCAACAACAAAAAAACAAACTACCCAATTGAAAAATGGGCAGAGGACTTGAAGAGACATTTCTCCAAAGAGGACATACAAATGGCAAATAGACATACGAAAAAATGCTCAACATCACTAATCATCAGAGAAATGCAAATCAAAACCACAATGAGATATCACCTCACCCCAGTCAGAATGGCTATCATCAACAAGACAAATAGTAACAAGTGTTGGAGAGGTTGTGGAGAAAAAGGAACCCTCATACACTGTTGGTGGGAATGCAGACTGGTGCAGCCGTTATGGAAGGCAGTGTGGAGGTTCCTCAAAAAATTTCGAATAGAATTATCATATGACCCAGCAATCCCTCTCCTGGGTATCTACCCATAAAATCTGAAAACATTTATCCATAAAGACACGTGTGCTCCAATGTTCATTGCAGGTTTATTTACGGTGGCCAAGACAAGGAAACTACCAAAATGTCCTTCGATAGATGAATGGATGAAGAAGTTGTGGTACATATACACAATGGAATACTATTGGCGGTAAGAAAAGATGATATAGGAACATTTGTGACAACATGGATGGATCTTGAGAGTGTAATGCTGAGCAAAATAAGTCAGACAGAAAAATCAGAGAACCATGTGATTTTACTGATATGTGGTATATAAACCAAAAGCAACAAAAGAACAAGACAAACAAATGAGAAACAGAAACTCAGAGACACAGACAATGGTTTGGTGGTTGCCAGAGGGTAAGGGGGGTGGGGGTGCAGGGTGGGAGATGAGGGTAAGGGGGATCGAATATATGGTGATGGAAGGAGAACTGACTCTGGGTGATGAACACACAATGGGATTTATAGATGATGTAATACAGAATTGTACACCTGAAATCTATGTAATTTTACTAACAATTGACACCTCAATAAATTTAATTAAAAAGAAAAAAAAAGAAGTTGTGGTATATATTCACAATGGAATACTCTTCGGTGGTAAGAAAAGATGATATAGGAACATGTGTGACAACATGGATGGATCTTGAGAGTGTAATGCTGAGCGAAATGTGTGAGAAAGAAAAAGCAGAGAACCATATGATTTCACTGATATGTGGTATATGAACCAAAAACCACAAAAGAACAAGACAAACAAATGAGAAACAAAAACTTGTAGACACAGACAATAGTTTAGTGGTTACCAGAGAGTAAGGAGGGTGGGTGGGTGGGAGATGAGGGTAAAGGGGATCAAATATATGGTGATGGAAGGAGAACTGACTCTGGGTGGTGAACACACAATGGGATTTATAGATGATGTAATACAGAATTGTACACCTGAAATCTGTGTAATTTTACTAATAATTGTCACCCCAATAAATTAAAAAGAAAAAAGAAAAGAAATGTTAGCTTGGTGAAATAAAAATTCAGACAATCTCAAATTTATACAACAGAGAGAAGGATGGGGGAGTGAGGAAACGGGATGAATCGCAGAACAGGTTTTCAAAGCAGGGGTCTATAAAAGGAAGTTAGTGGTAAAGATGGAAGTTCTTTATTCTTCATTTCATCTTTCTATACTACCTGGTGTCAAAAACAAATTATGGCAGCATAAACCATGTCATTAGGCAAATATTCAACAAGTGCTTATAGAGTAAAATTGAGAAAAGATGAGCAGGAAGTTAAATGATTTTCTAATCTGGACTAGATAAAGGAGGTAGCTACCTCCTAGGGTAGATTTATGGAGGGTCAGAGAGGAATTAAGCGTTAAAACCTATGTTAGCTGGGAAGTGTGAGGGGTGGCCCTGTGCCCTTGGGGGCCTGAGTAGAGCTGCCACTTCCTTGGTGGGTAAGGGAGGGATCCCATTTGGTTCTGGAGAGAACAAGATGGCTGTCAGTGTCTCAGAGGTGCCCTGAAGAGTTGCGAAGTGTGGCCTTTGCTACTGGCCAGTTCTCAGCTAAAGGGTCTGAGGCAAAGGGCCCCTCCCAGTCTCCTGTCTGTGAGGGTTAAGGAGGCTGAGGCTTAAGAAGGCTTGAGGCTTTAAGGCATACATGGAATGTGGGGTGGAGAGGATTCCTGGCAGAGCATGGGAAGTGGAGCCTCCATCCCCATCCACCAAGAGAGAAGAATGGCTGGGGGCAGGGAGCAGGGAGTTGTAAGGTCAAATTGTGGAGTCATGGATGGAACAAGAGCAAGAAGCCAGGGAGGAGCTGAGGGGCTGTTTCTGGAAAGAGAAGCACTTCAAAGCAGGTTCTGGGCATAGCAGCCCAGGGAATGCTCCACTGGCTTCTTATAGCCCCTGGCTTCTCCCCCTCCCTTGGGGCCCTTTGTTCCTATGAATGACACATCAACTGCTAACATAATTAGAACCCCAATACCTCTCCTTGGGCCCCCCAACCTGTGCAATTCCTAATACAACACAGCCCAGAGTTCTGTATGAAACCCTGGAATTTGCAGTGCCTACCAGTCTTCCTGTCCCTGTCAATATTGATGTGTGTCTCAAGGTCACCACTCCCTCTTACCTACACAGCTTTGTGCTTTTCCCCTGAAACACCATCTCCCACTGCTGCACATTCTGTCCCCTCAGTTCTGTGGAACACCAATTTCCTGTCTGACAAACTCCTTCAGGTCCTCAGATCTGCATATTCAATTCACTCCCTAACCCCTGCCTTAAATGCAATCATCTCCACACCACCAGCCTTGTCCTGCTTACAAAGATAGGGATTTATGCACCTACACGAGACTTAGGGACCCACAGGGCCTGAGGTCACACATATCCTTTTTTAATTGCCCTCCAATATGAGATCAGGAGAGGGGACAGCGCAGGTTCCCAGAAAGAGCCCTCTTTTCCTCTCTCCCCCAGAATGCCCTCCACTCTAGAATGGTGTAGAGGGCTTCTTGGCTTTCTGATCCCCATGTTCCTTTACATGGCCTGCTGCTATTCCTAATTCTCAGGTTGAGGTGGGGTTGGCTTGGAGTCCTAGGCTACCTGTGGCCTCTAGAATGTAGCTTCAGGGCTCATGGGTGTGGGGGGGGGTGGCTCTGGTGCTATCAGCTGAGCCTCTCCTTTCCTTAACTAGGTAGGAGAGGACAGTTTCAGCCCACAGGAGAGATTACTGGTTGTGACCACAGTGTCATCTAGAAGCAGCAGCAGCAATCTAAGAAATCCACCTAGAGGAGGAAGAGCTGCCCCTCCCCAAATGGACCAGGAAAGGAGCCCCTGGGATCCCCATTTTGGGCTATAACCTCAGCACCAAACTCCCTAGTCATCAGACTCCTCTGAATACATTAGAGAAGAAAACATTAGGGAATTTTCAACTAGCGGGTGCCATAGTTTGGCTCTATGACAAAGGGACAAGTTGTTTACTACTGTCCACTTACCCTTGGGAAATCTTTCAGCCCATTTCTTCTTCCCTTTTCCTCATCTGCAAAATGAGGTTGCTAAAAACCCCACCTCAGGGTACAACTCCACCCCTTTATAGATTTTTGCTGTATTTCTCTTATTCACTTTTCTTAAAATAATACCACAGAGACATTAAAATAGATGCTGATATATATTTATTGACATAGAAAGAAGCCCGCAACATATATTGTTTAGTGAAAAAATACAGACTATAGAACAGCACTTATATTTGATCACTTTTATCTATACATATCTCTATCTGGGTTCACAGGTATAGGGAAATATCTAGAAGGACATTCATCAAAGGGTTAACGATGGTTATATAAGGATAGAGGGTTTGGGGTAATTTGTACTTTAATTTTTGTATTTTATTGTTTAAAGATTTAACAGTGAATTATACCACTTTCACAAAGAGAATAAAGCCATCAAGGAAATGTGCACACACAGAAAATAGATCCTTAGGCAGCAGGGGTGGGTGTGGGTGTGGGGGAGCAAGGACAGAGGTCAGGCCGTCTTCCTCCATTGTGCTGGTATCCAAGACCCTATTTCCTCCACCCCAAAAGAAAGCCGCTTTGTGGATTAAGTCATGCAGTTAGAAGAATGCCTCCTACCTCCCCAGTTTTCCCATCTCTGGACTCTGAATATAGCTTAGGGTTCACTTAAGGCTGGGGACTAGCACTTCACTGTCATTAGGTTCATCAAGGGCCTCTCTTGAACCCTCCTCCTCAGTATGTGTCAGCTCCTGCAGGGTGACAATCAGATTCTCGAACATCTGGGCCTTGTTGCTCTCATTGTCACAGGTTTCCTTCGAGTGGCCCACCTCTCCACAATGTGAACAGCGGATTGTGTATTTTCTCTTCCTGGCTCTACGCATATCCCCAGGACTGTCATTCTTATACCCAGAACCCGCACTTGTGGAAGGAGATTGAGCCTGGGAAGTGTTGGGGGAATCAATGACTAGCACTTGATCCCGAGGCCTGGCCCTGCCTCTGGGGGGCGGAGAACCTGAGAATGAAAGTGGAGGGTCCTGAGCCTCCACCAGGATCACATCCTCATCTGAGTCATCCAGACTATCTTCTATCTCTATCACGTTGCAGTCGGCACTGCTGATCACTATCGGTAGGGAGCCCTGAAATGCCACTGGGCTGGTTGCCCTCTCCACCATTGTGTCAGATCTTTTGGACCGCTTCCATTTAATAAAAGTGTCATCCCAATCCTCTTCTTCCCTTATCATTCTGATTAACTCCAGGAAATTGGGAAGACGCTCCTGCTCATTTGCATACATCCTGAGAAGATGCTTCAGCCTGTAGCGCAGGTCCCCATTCAGCTCAGCTCCTAAAAGGAGCTGGTGCAGGCGAGTCTGGTTTGCATCTTTCTCAGCTATGATCCCTGCCTGAATAGCGTTCTGGAGCTGCACCTCTAAACGGATCACATAAAGGGAGGCTTTCTCCCCTTGTGCCTGCAAAGTGTTAAAAAATTTACCATGAGCGGTCACGCTACTTTCAGACTCCCCGAATACCAATTTCATTGCGTGCAAGAAATCTGCCACACTTAGATTGGGGTTGGCCGCCTGGAGCAAACGCATGACCTCACGGGCAGGGCCCCTAAGGGTTTTCAGCAAGCGTTTGAGCTTTTCCTCCTCAGACATATTCCAATCAGGCAGGACCCCATTGATTTGGATCAGCCAGTTTTCAAAGGTTTCTTCCCCCTGGGCTGGCACCTCCCTCCCCGAGAACAATTTCATGTTTCTCTCTGCCATGTTGGCCATTAAAGGACCAAGACTCCTCCCCAGGGACCTCAGCATAGCATAAGCCCACGGAGGCAAGGGTGCGTTCTGCCGCCGGCTATTACCCACACGTGCAATGATGCTAGCCATGACCAACGATGATCATATATCTGAATATGTTATAACAGATGTTCGGGCTTTTTGGAAAAGCCTACTCTGCAGGCGTGGGAGGGATCCGCCTTCCCCCTATCTCAGTAGGGACTGTGAAAAGGAAAAAATAGCAGAAATGGGATTAGTAAGTGTCTGGGGGGAGTAAATAAGGCTGCAGTTGTTTTCTCTCCCTTTCTGAATATCCTGCAGTATATTTTATATCTGCCCACTGCCCTAATAATATCCTCCAGGAGATTGGCAATTACAACCTCATGGAGCCAGCCGGTGTGTCCGTGTTAGCAGGGAGCTTTTGACAGCCCCAACCATCCCTCCCGCCAGTCCTTCAAGAGGGACTGCAACTGTTGCTTCCAATTCTAAGTATAATCGTGGATGGAGCTGATGTTGGGCTCTCAAAATAGAGCAAAGTGGTCACAGATTTGTGGGAATAAATAAGATCTCATTAAACTTACAGTCTCAGGTCGCAACCACACCCCCTTCTAAAAGTTCCCCCCACGTATCTCTCAGATTCTTACAAGAGCTCAGGAACAAGCGCGTCCCTTTATTTCATTTCCAGTCTCTGCAACTGGTAGCCTCCGTGAGAAAGATCGTCTCCGGGGTACAGTCGATCTTTGTCGCGGATCCGGGACCTCAGGGCGTCAAGACTGCGCCGCCGCAGAGGGCTGTGCAGGGAAAGGAAGGGTCAGAAGCAGCCTTATCCCTCATCTGCTCCCTCCCTCCCCACGACCCTCTCCCCCACCCCTCGCTGCCTCTTATGTAGCCAAGAGGAAAATCCCCTCTCCCACCTTCTGAATACAAGGTAAAGCGACCTCTGCCCCATTACATTTCCCCCGGAAAATCGTCAGCCTACCAGCTCTGCAATCAGCTGCACAGAATTCAACTTCGGATTCGGCTTTGATGGCCTGCCACCGAGAAAGGGAATAGGAGTTGAACATGCACACCCACATATTCCTCTCCAGGAAGAGATGAAATGCAAAGGGGGTTCAAGGCAGCCAGCCACCGATGGAGGTTCAAGACAGCCTCCCCCCTCCCTCTTGCCTCCCCACCCCCGAAAACGCCCCCCTTTCAATCCAGGCAAATCCTACCCATTGGGCAGCATCCAGTGGCACCCCCACCTCCTCCCTCAGCGCAGCCGGGCCTTGGGAGTGCTCCTTGCCCAGCCTCGCAGTTACAGATTTTCCAAGCAGGAAGCTGCTGAGTCCTAATTGGGCTTCCCCCTCCTCTCTCCGCGCCAGGCAATCACGCCCCCTTTCTTTACCTGTGAGCGGCCGGTGGCCAGCCGACGTTCAAGTGTGACGGCTGTGGATGCCGCCTTCAGTCTCCGCGGCCCTACAGTGGGAAAGGACGGGAGGCTCCCCGGCCGCTAAGCGACCCGGGGCTGCCCCACGGAGCTGCTCCGTCCGCTAGCCCAGCGAGGGGGAACTGAATAGAGGCAGCACGGTTCCTAAGGCAGCCGCGGCTGCTTTTATCCTCTGCCCACTGAGACAAAAGAGCGTGACGCGTGGCCTGGCGCGGCCAATCAGCGAGGCGGGGGAGCGAGTTATCCGCGGAGCCTTCAGCCCCTTGCAAATTATACCCGAGGCGGAGGCGGGGTTGGGGGAGGCGCAGGTTCGCTGGGCGTTAATGGCTGCAAGAGTTTGCGGCTCTTCCCTTCTCCCTGTCTGTCTCCCTTGGCTCCACTCTGCGCCTTGAGGCCAGGTGTATTAAACACGAGGTGGAATCGAAGGTAAATAAACAATAAAAGTACTTCACCTTTGTATAGGAGAAAGGGAGAAAAAAATGAACATTAGCGCTTTCTTTGTGCAAATAGACTTGCACAGACATCTCCTCTTTTACTGTGAAGGAGATGGCAGTATGTCCATTTAACAGTGAGGGGAGGTAGGCACCCAGGCTATTAACCAATTATTAACTAAACTATGGGTGCAAGGCTGGCTGCATCAGAATCATTTGAGGGAGCCTGTTAGAAATTAAGATTCCTGGGCCTGGCCTCTGAAGGATTCTGATTCAGGAATAGGGCTGGGGGTGTGATTTAGGATTTTGGAATTTCAACTGGCACTGTAGTTGACTGAGGTATATAGAAGATCGTGAATCAGTAAATGGACCTACCTCCAATGTGTCTGTTCATAGCATATCTGTGGTGAAAAGCATCTCCAGAGCAGATGTTCCTACCTCGGTTCATGATCTTCCTGAAATTGTATGGAAAGAGTTTGGACTCTGTAGGATGCAGAATAATGGCCATCCAAATACATCAAGTCCTAATCTCTGGAACCTGTAAATGTTACCTTATAAAGTAGAACAGTCTTTGCAGATGTCATTAAACTAAGGCTCTTGACCAGGGAGATTATCTTGGATTGATTATCTGAATGGGCCCTACATCCTATCACAAGTGTCTTTATAAGAGAGAGGAAGAGGGAGAGCTGATGCACCCAGAAAAAGAGCAGGTGGTGTAAAGATAGAGGCAGTGATTGGAGAGATGCAGCCACAATCAAAGGAATGCTGGCAGCCACAAGAAACTGGACAAGGCAAGGAACAGAGTACAGCCCTGACCACACCTTGAATTCAGCCCAGAGAAACTGATCCTCTGGCCTGAACTTCTGGCCTCCAGAACTATGAGAGAATAAATTTATCTTGTTTTCAGCCACCAAGTTTGTGGTAATTTGTTAACTGCAGCCACAAGAAACTAATACTGACTCTGTATTTTTCTGAATCCATAGCTTTGTAGATTTTTAAATAGGTTAGTGGCCCAGTACTAGTTAAAAACCACTCCCCTGCAGTCTTTCTTCATTAATATCTTACTCTTTCAATTTGTACTTAAGGAAGGAGTGTGAGAAATGAAACACAGTTTGACTATAGTGCTGAACCACAGCTTTCTGCAATGAGACATAGCTCTTTCCTTTCCTTGCTCAAGGATAGGTTGCTAGGTGGTTGTTCTGTATGCTCTTGAAGACACTTCACCTCTGCTAGACTTGGCATCACTGGCAGCAGAGAAGGAGCAAGTCCATGAAAATAGCATGTAGAGCTGTCCAAAGTGAATGGGCCGCGAAGCCAGTGGTTCTATGTCTGCCTGAGCTGACATGACAAAGTACCACAGATTGGGGAGGCTTAAACAACAGGTATTGATTTTCTCACAGTTCTGGAGGCTAGCAGTCCAGTTCAGGGTGCTTTTATCTGCTGCTCACTGAGACAAAAGAGCATGCTGCGTTGGCCTGCATGACCCACAGGTTTGGTTTTTCCTGAGGCCTCTCTCCTTTGCTTGCTGCCTCTTCACAGGATCCCACCTCTGTGCACCCACTCCTGATATCCAAATTTCCTCTTCTTATAAGGACTTCAGTCATATTGGATTAAGACCCATCCTAATGGACTCATTTTCATTTAATCACCTCTTTAAAGGCCCTATTCCCAAATACAGTCACATTCTGAGGTACAGGGTTAAGGCTTCCACGTATGAACTTTGGAGGGACACAATTCAGCCCAAAACACTCTATTTTCCCTTACTTCTGGTTCTGGGAAAGCATGTCTCCTTTCCCTCATGTGAAGTGTGACTAGGAGGACCCTGTAGTGCTTTTGGGGGTCAGGGTGGTGGTGTCATTCATTGTACAAGTGAAATGCCCAAGTGCAAAGTTGTTGCTGTTGCTTGTTCTTGACTGCTGATGCTTGGAAGCAAGGAAACGATCCCTTTCGCTGCTTTTGGGGTCGTCTGCAGCTTGCCAAAGTACTTGTTTTGCCTACACTTTTCTGCTTTCTTATTTCCAACCCCAATACTTAGAACTCCTTAGAGTAGACAATCCAAACTTGGAGACAAAGCACCTTCCATCTCAGGATTGTGCATAGAGCAGTGGGATGTGGTGGTAGTGGTGGAGGGTGGTAGAGGTAGAGAGAAGGCAGACTGGTCACTTTGCAGAGTCAGGGGTGATGCTGGCAGTAGCATATGGGTTACCTTTAGACTCTTCCTTTTGCTCCCCAGTACAATGACCTCTGACCCTGGCCTCGAAGCAGATTCTTGTTTTGAAATTTTATGACTTCATTACCAAATCAGGTGATCTACAGTTGGACCAGGTGGCATCAATAAAGACAAAGATACACATTAGATCTCTGACAAAAATGTTCAAAGGAAATGGATTGTGTATCAGGTGCCTGGGTTGGGCCATTAGAAAAAAAAGAGAGTCTCTCCATACACAGCTGAGAGGAGCATTTTCTAAGCTGGCTCCAGTTGGATATCAAGCATCCCTTATCTCTGGCCTCATGTTTTGGGGCATTGGGGGACACTTCAAATTGCAAAGATTCTGGCTATGGTGGCTTTAAGGAGGCCACATTTTATTTTCCAATTGCAAAAGCATAAAACTTAAAAATCTAAAGTTTAGGAGCTATAGCTTTCAGTTAAAACAAAAATAGCTACCTTTGGCTGCCTTCCTCCTTTTTGCTGAGAATTTTTCCTTCATCCTCTCATCATTTAAGTGTCTCTGGCAATCCTTTTGAGATAGACATCATTTTTCCACTGAAGGAGCTGAGGACATGCAGCTACTTCGCACTAGGGCTTTGGCTCATTGGAAGTAAAAGCGCAGATGAGGATGTTTATGGGAGACCCTGCCCACACTAAGCTGGGATCCCAAGTGCGGCATCTTTCAAGAAAACATTCAACAAGAGGGTAAAATAAAGATATTTGTAGACAAACAAATACTAAGAGTTTGTTACGAGCAGACTGAAATAATGGAAATTCTAAAGGATGTACTTTAGGAGGAAATGATCTTAAAAGAAAGAAATGCCAGGAATGAAGAGCAAGGACAGTAATAGTACGTGGGCAACGTAAGTCAAGATTGATGGAAGGAAGAATCATTAAAAAATCTATTCTTTTTTTTAAAGTTCATTAGGGTGTCAGTTGTTAGCAAAGTTACATAGATTTCAGGAGTACAATTCTGTAATACATTATCTATATCACATTGTGTGTTCACCACCCAGAGTCAGTTCTCTTTCCATTACCATATATTAGACCCTGTTTACCCTCTTCTAGAGCCTCCTTCCCCCCTTACCTTCTGGTAACAACTAAACCATTGTTTGTGTCTATGACATTTTGTTTCTTCATTTGTTTGTCTTGTTCTTTTGTTGTTTTCAGTTTTATATACCACATATCAGTGAAATCATATGGTTCTCTGCCTTTTCTGTCTGACATATTTCGCTTAGCATTATAATCTCAAGATCCATGCATGTTGTCACAAATGGTTCTATTTCATCTTTTCTTACCGCCAAATAGTATTCCATTGTGTATATATACCACAGCTTCTTTATCCATTCATCTATCGAAGGACATTTTGGTTGATTCCATGTCTTGGCAACCATAAATAAAGCTGCAATGAACATTGGAGCACACATGCCTTTATGGATAAATGTTTCCAGATATTTTCTGATAGATACCCAGGAGAGGGATTGCTGGGTCATATGGTAATTCTATTTGTAATTTTTTGAGGAACCTCTGCACTGCCTTCCATAATGGCTGCACAAATCTGCATTCCCACCAAGAGTGTATGAGGGTTCCTTTTTCTCCACAGCCTCTCCAACACTTGTTACTATTTGTCTTGTTGATGATAGCCATTCTTACTGGGGTGGGGTGACATCTCATTGTGGAGGAAGAGAGGTGGTAGATGAGGGTAAAGGGGATCAAACATATGGTGATGGAAGGAGAACTGACTCTGGGTGGTGAACATTCTCATTTGTTTCTATGTATCTTTTTATCTCTCCTCTTATTTCTCCTTTGACCCAGTCATTCTGAAAAAGTGTGTTAAGTCTCCACATATTTGTGGGTTTTCCTTCTTTCTTTTTGCTGTTGATTTCCAATTTCAAAGCCTTGTGATCAGACAATATGCTTGGTATGATTCCAAACTTCTTAAATTTGCTGAGGCTTGTTTTATGTCCCCATATATGGTCTATCATTGAGAATGTTCCATGTACACTAGAAAAAAAGTTATAGTCTGATGTTCTAGGATGAAGTGCTCTATAAATGTCAATTATGTCCATTTCATCTAATGTGTCACTTGGGCTGCATTTTCTTTATTTATTTTCTATTTGGATGATCTATCCATAGCTATCAATGATGTATTTAGGTCCCCTACAATAACTGTGTTTTGGTCAATTTCTCACTTTAGTTCTGTTAGTAGTTGCTTGGTATATTTCTGTGCTCCCTGTCTTCTTGTTGTATAGTACCCTTTATCATTATGAAATGTCCATCTTTGTCTCTTGTTACCTTTTTCACCCTGAGGTCTGTTTCATCTGATATCACTATAGCTACACCTGATTTTCTCTGGATACCATTTGCTTGAAGTGTCAATTTCCACCCTTTCACTTTGAGTCTATGCTTGTCCTTGTAGCTGAGATGTGTCTCTTGGAGACAGCGTATGGTTGGGTTTAGTTTTTTGATCCAATCTGCTACTCTGTGCCTTTTTATTGGTGAGTTCAGTCCATTTACATTTAGGGTGATTATTATTTTTTTTTTTTAATTTATTTATTTAAGTCAAGTTGTTGTCCTTTCAGTCTTAGTTGTGGAGGGCGCAGCTCAGCTCCAGGTCCAGTTGCCGTTGCTAGTTGCAGGGGGCACAGCCCACCATCCCTTGCGGGAGTCGAACCGGCAACCTTGTGGTTCAGAGGACACGCTCCAACCAACTGAGCCATCCGGGAGCTCAGCGGTAGCTCAGTTCAAGGTGCCATGTTCAATTTTAGTTGCAGGGGGCGCTGCCCACCATCCCTTGCGGGAGTCAAGGAATTGAACTGGCAATAGGGTGATTATTGATATGTGAGGATTTCCTCTCATTCTATCCTTAGTTTTCTGGTAAGGCTGTGTCTCCATTGTCTCTGCCGTTTTGTTTTTGTCTATTATTTCAGTGTGGTGGTATTCTATGATTTTTCCCTCTGTTTCTTCTTTTATTATGTTACATATTTCAGTTCCCAATTTCTTTTTTGAGTGCTTGTCATTAAGTTTATATAAAAGAAAGTTTCATATTTAATGTATTCCATTTTCTTCATCATGCTCGCTTTCTCCATTCCCGTATTCCAGATCAGGCCTTTACTCTCCCCCGTTTTCTGTTTTGGTTGCCACAAATTAACCCCATTTATACTGGTCAAATAGCCTCCTGCAGTATTCCTTGTAGTGCTGGTCATGTGTCAGAAAATACCCTCAGCTTCTGTATGTCTGGAAAGGTCTTTTATCTAAAGGATATCTTTGCTGGATATATTGTTCGTGGTTCATAATTTCTCTCTTACAATAGTTTGAATACTTGGTTCCACTCCCTCCTGGCTTGTAGAGTTTCTGCTGAAAAATCTGATGATAATCTAATGGGCTTTCCTTTGTAAGTTACAGTCTTCTTTTCCCTGGCTGCCTGAAGATTCTTTCTTTGTTGTTGATTTTAGACAGCTTCAATACAATGTGCCTTGGAGAAGGCCTGTTGGGATTGAGGTAATTAGGTGTTCTATTTGCTTCTTGGATTCGAGGGTCCAGTTGTGTCCACAAGTTTGGGAAGTTCTCATCGACAATTTGTTTGAATATATTCTCTGTTCCCTTCTCTCTTTCTTCTCCTTCTGGTATGCCCATTATTCTTATATTGCTCTTTCTGATGGAGTCAGAAAGTTCCTGTAGAGTTCTTTCATTTTTTTTAAGTCTCAAGTCCCTCTCTTCTTCCATCTATGTCATTTCCAGATTTCTATCTTCAATGTAACTGATTCTTTCCTTCTTCTGGTCAACTCTACTGCCTAAGCTGGCTATTTCATTCTTCATTTCTTTTACTGTGTTCTTAATCTCCAGAAATTCTATTTGGTTCCATTTTAAAATTTTAGTCTCTTTGGTAAAATGTTCATTTTGTTCTTTAATTGTGTTTCTGAGTTCATTTGACTGCCTATCTGTGCTTTCTTGAATTTTGTTGAATATTTTTTAGAACTGCAATCTTGAATTCTCTGTCATTTTACTCACATATTCCCATGTCTTTAAGTTCATTTTCTGGAGACTTTTCATTTTCTTCCTGAGCAGTCTTGTTACCTGGTTATTCATGGCAACTAATGATTTAATATTTCTCTTCTTAGATATCTGCAGGAGTGGGTTCTGCAATAGGTTGACAGAAAGAGGTATTTCTTTTGTTTTGCAGTAGGTGTTGGTAGAATGTTTTGTTTTCTCTCCGACTGCAGCCTTTTATTCTCTCTCACACTGCAATGTTATAGTTTCTCTGCACTATTATTCTTCTCATACAATGGGGGAGATTCCCTGGAAGACGGGTTCTCCTCTGTGAATAGTTCGCCTGGATCATAGGGCGCCACATCTGTGGGGAGACGAGGAGAGCTTCTGAAGTTCCGAAGCTGTTCCTGCACCAGATTTAAAACCCATGTGTTTCAGCAGCTTTGTTTACTCCTTCAGGGATCTGCCCAGATAGGTGGGGGAGGGGCGGGGTGAGTGGTGAGAGGTGGCCCAGAGCAATGGTGGCAACCACCACCACAGCCAGTCCTGCTTCCATGGTTTCCCCGTGCCCTTTGCCGGAAGTAGTTGGGCAAGGAGTCTGCTTCTACGGACCACGGTTCTCAGAACTGCAAATATTCTGTTCTTTTGATCTGACACAGCTACCGTTCCACTCTAGCACTGCGCAGTGGGGGGCAGGGCAAGCTCTGGGAGGGTAGGGAGGGGCAGTTAGGCTCAGTACCTAAGGCTTCCTTTCTCTTCTCTGCAGTGAAGGCCACCGTTTTCAGCCTTTTTCCTCAGTCTTTGCTCTGAGGTATCTGCTGTGAGTGTTGGATTCAGCCATCTTATATGCTGTCCCCTCAACCCTGTGGGCCATGAGCAGAGCCCTAGAAGTCCAAGTTCTCCCTCTCCCACAGCTGCAGTAGTTCTGGAATGCAGCAATCTTGGAGCACCAAACTGGTCTGCATCCTTCACCCAAGCAGCCCTGTCTCACTTCTCCCTTCCCTCCTGCCCCCTTGCGCAATTTGCCCGCCTTTAGATGATTTCAGTAGTGTGCCTCTTAGTGTTCCCTGTCTGTTGCGCAGGGAGTCCTTAGTGGAGTTATAGTTCTTCAATTTGTTGTAAATTCCAGGGGACATTTCAAGAGGCTTATCTCATGCTGCCATTTTTATGACATCGTCCTATTCCGTTTTTTAAAAATAAACTTGAAGAACTGTACAATAAGAAAAGACATCAGGAAGAGCATAAATGGAGTTGAACTTTTCTAAAGGGCTTGTATCATATTGGAATTGATTTAGGTATTTATTAAATATATACTTTGATAAGGTAAATCTATATGTAGGAATTAATAGGATGTAGCTATTAAAATAATAGCATCACATTGTAAATTTCCAAAATAGTAGAGTGGGAAAATAATTGATATTTTTCAATGCTCAATTAAAAAAAATAAATCAAGAAACAAAAAGTGAAAGAAACATACGTAGGACCAAAACAACCAAACAACAAAAATAATAGCTTGAAACACAACCATATAAATAATTTTATTAAACGTTTATGAGCTACATGCTCAAATTAAAATAAAAACAAATATTGTCAAATGTGATTAATAAATACACCCCTATGCTGTTTCAGAGGGGAAAATCCAAAATATAAAGATACAGATAAGTTGACAGTATAAAGATGGAGAGAGATAAATCACACAAATAACATGTAAGTGACAGAAAACTTGTATAGCTATACTCATGTCACACAAAATACACTTAAAAGCTAAAAGCATTATTACAGATATAGAAGGTTATTTCCAAAGACGTCATCAAAATGGAGGCGTGAGGTGAGGCTCTGTAAATATCCCCTGGAATTTAAAACTAATCGAACAACAATAACTCCACAAAGGACTCCCTGCACAGCAGACAGGCAAGACGAAGAGGCCGACTACCAAAGTCACCTACAGGTGGGAGAATCCCCCCGGAACTACCGCAGCTGCGGGAGAGGGAGGCACTCGGACTGCTAGGGCTCCGCTTATGGCCGACAGGGCTGAGGGGGCAGCATATGACACGGCTGAACCCAACGCTCACGGCAGAGACCTCACAGCACAGACTGAGGGAAGAAGGCTGAAAATGGTGGTTTAAGCCCTCACTGCCGAGCAGAGAACAGAAGCGTTAAGCACTGAGACTAGCCACCCCCTCCCTACCCTCCCAGAGCTCGCCCCGCCCCCACCTGCCCGGTGCTAGAAACAGAAGAGTAGCAGTGTCAGATCAAAAGAACACAATATTTGCTGTTCTGAGAACTGTGGACTGCAGACACAGATTTACAGCCCAACTAGTCCCGGAAAAGGGGAGGGAGCTGTCGAAGCAGGACCGGCTGTGGTGGTGGTCGCCGCCATTGCTCTCGGCCACCTCTCACAACTCACCCCGCCCCTGACCCCACCTATCTAGGCGGATCCATGCAGGAGTAAACAGAACTGCTGAAACATACGGGCTCTGAATCTGGAGATGGAAGAGCTTTGGAAATTCAAAAGCTCTCCGCATACCCACATGGACACTGGGCCCTGTGACCTAGACGAACTATTAACAGAGGAGAAGCCCGTCTCCCAGGGAATCCCCCCATTGTGTGAGAAGCTGGAACAGTGCAGAGAAAACATAGCATTACCATGTGGGAGAAGAAAAATAAGCTGCAGTCGGAGAAAAAATAAAACATTCTACCAACAAGTACAAGAAAACAAAAGAAAGACTGCTTTATATCAACCTGTTGCAGAAGCCACTCCTGTAGATGTCTAGGAAGAGAAATAGTAAATTGGTAATTGCCATGAATAACCAAGGCAACAAGATAGCTCAGAAAGAAAGTGAAAAATCTCAAGAAAAGGCACTACAGATACAGAAATATGTGACTTAAATGACAGGGAATTCAAAATTGCAGTTCTGAAAACACTCAACGAGATGCAAGAAAACACAGATAGGCAGTTAAATGAACTAGGAAACACAATCAAAGAACAGCATGAGCATTTTACGAAAGAGATTGAAATTTTAAAAAAGAACCAAATAGAATTTCTGGAGATTAAGAACTCAACAGAAGAAACTAAGAATGAAATAACCAGCTTAGGTAGTAGAATTGACCAGAAGAAGGAAAGAATCAGAGACATCGAAGATAGAAACCTGGAAATTACCAAGATGGAAAAAGAAAGAGACTTGAGAATTCAAAGAAATGAAAGAACTCTACAAGGACTTTCTGACTCCATCAGAAAGAGCAATATAAGAATAATGGGCATACCAGAAAGAGAGAAGGGAACAGAGAATATATTCAAACAAATTGTCGATGAGAACTTCCCAACCTTGTGGACAGAACTGGACCCTCGAATCCAAGAAGCAAATAGAACACCTAGTTACCTCAATCCCAACAGGCCTTCTCCAAGGCACATTGTATTGAAGCTGTCTAAAATCAACGACAAAGAAAGAATCCTCAAGGCAGCCAGGGAAAAGAAGACGGTAACTTACAAAGGAAAGCCCATTAGATTATCATCAGATTTTTCAGCAGAAACTCTACAAGCCAGGAGGGAGTGGAACCAAATATTCAAACTATTGAGAGAGAGAAATTATGAGCCAAGAATAACATATCCAGCAAAGATATCCTTTAGATATGAAGGAGGAATAAAGACCTTTCCAGACATACAGAAGCTGAGGGAATTTTCTAATACATGACCTGCACTACAAGAAATACAAAAGGAGGCTATTCGACCACCATCAACAGGGACAATTTGTGGTAACCAAAACATAAAAAGGGGGAGAGTAAAGGCCTGAACCGGAATACTTGAATGGAGAAAGTAAGAGTGCTGAAGAAAACAGAATACTCTAAATATCAAACTTTCTTTTACATAAACTTAAGGTTAACCACTCAAAAAAAATCCAGAACTGAAGTATATACTGTATTCAAAGAAGAAAAAGAGGGAAACGTCATAGAATACCACCACACAGAAATAATAGACAACAACAAAACGGCAAAGAAACAATGGAGACACAGCCCTACCAGAAAACTAAAGATAGAATGACAGGATATCCTCACATATCAATAATCACCCTAAATGTAAATGGACTGAACTCACCAATAAAAGGGCACAGAGTAGCAGATTAGATCAAAAAATTAAACCCAACCATATGCTCTCTCCAAGAGACACATCTCAGTTACAAGGACAAGCATAGACTCAAAGTGAAAGGATGGAAATTGACATTCCAAGGAAATGGTACCCAGAGAAAATCAGGTGTAGCCATAACGATATCAGATGAAACAGACTTCAAAGTGAAAAAGGTAACAAGAGACAAAGATGGACTTTTCATAATGATGAAGGTCCATCACTATACAAAAAAAGGCATAACAGTCATCACTATTTATGCCCCCAATCAGGGAGCACCGAAATATACCAAGCAACCACTAACAGAGCTAAAGGGAGAAATTGACCAAAACACAATTGTACTAGGGGACTGAAATACATCATTGACAGCTATGGATACATCATCCAAACAGAAAATAAATAACAAAATAGAAGCCCTAAATGACACATTAGATGAAACGGACGTAATTGACATTTATAGGACTTCATCCTAAAACATCAGATTATACATTCTTTTCTAGTGTTCATGGAACATTCTGAAGGATAGACCATATATTGGGACATAAAATCAGCCTCAACAAATTTAAGAAGATTGAAATCATACCAAGCATATTCTCTGATCACAAGGCTTTGAAATTGGATATCAACTGCTAAAAGAAAGGAGGAAAAACACAAATACATGGAGATTAAACAACATACTTTTAAAGAAGGACTGGGTCAAAGAAGAAATTAGAGGAGAGATCAAAAGATACATAGAAACAAATGACAATGAAAATACATCCTACCAAAATTTTGGGATGCAGCGAAAGCAGTTTTAAGAGGGAAATTTATCTCATTACAGGCCTATCTCAAGAAACAAGAAAACTCCCAAATAAATAACCTCATGTTACACCTTAAAGAACTAGAAAAGAAGAACAAGTGAAACCCAAGGTCAGCAGAAGAAAGGAAATAACAAAAATCAGAGCAGAACTAAATGAAATAGAGAACAAAAAGACAATAGAAAAAATTAATGTGACAAAGAGCTGGTTCTTTGAAAAGATTACCAAAAATGACAAACCCTTGGCTAGACTTATTAAGATAAAAAGAGAAGACACTAATTAACAAAATCAGAAACGAAAGAGGGGAAGTTATCACGGACACCACAGAAATACAAAGGATCATCCAAGAATACTATGAAGGACTATATGCCACCAAATTCAACAACCTAGAAGAAATGGACAAGTTCTTAGAAACATATAGCCTTCCAAGGCTGAACCATGAAGAACTGGAAAATCTAAACAGACCGATCACCAGTAACGAAATTGAATCAGTCATCCAAAACCTTCCCAAAAGCAAAAGTCCGGGACCAGATGGCTTCACTAGTGAATTCTACCAAACCTTCAAAGAGGATCTAATACCAATCCTGCTCAAACTCTTCCAAAAATTGAAGAAGAGACAGTACTCCCTAACTCATTTTATGAGGCCAACATTACCCTGATACCAAAACCTGGTAAGGACAACACAAAAAGAAAACTACAGACCAATATCTCTGATGAATACAGATGCAAAAATCCTAAATAAAATTCTAGCAAATCGAATACAACAATGCATTAAAAAGATTATTCATCACGACCAAGTGGGGTTCATCCTCGGGCACAAGGATGGTTCAACATCCAAGAATCCATCAATGTGATACATCACATAAACAAAATAAAGGACAAAAATCATATGATTATATTAATTGATGCAGAAAAAGCATTTGACAAGATACAACATCCATTTATGATTAAAACACTTAATAAAATAGGTATAGAAGGAAAATACCTTAACATTATAAAGGCCATATATGACAAGCCCTCTGCCTATCTCATAATTAATGGAGAAATGAGGCCCTTTGCTCTACGTTCAGGAACACGACAGGGCTGTCCCCCATCACCTCTGCTTTTCAACATTGTGTTGAAAGTCCTTGCCAGAGTAGTCAGGCAAGAAAAATAAATAAAAGGCAACCAAATTAGGAGTGGAGAAATTAAATTGTCACTCTTTGCAGATGACATGATGCTGTATATAGAAAATCCTAAAGACTCCACCAAAAAGCTATTAGAAACAATCAACGAATACAGTAAAGTTGCCGGCTACAATTTAATGTGCAAAAGTCCATTGCATTCCTGTATGCTAACAATGAATTGTTAGAAAAAGAAATAAAAAAAACCATTCCTTTTGCAATTGCAGCAAAAAGAATAAAATACCTAGGAATAAACTTAACCAAGGATGTGAAAGACCTATATGCTGAAAAGTATAATACATTTTTAAAAGAAATTGAAGAAGACACAAAGAAATGGAAAGACATTCCGTGCTCATGGATTGGAAGAATCAACATAGTTAAAATGGCCATATTACCCAAAGCAATATACAGATTCAATGCAATCCCCATCAAAATCCCAATGGCATTTTTTTAAAGAAATAGAACAAAAAATCATCAGATTTGTTTGGAACCACAAAAGACCCCGAATAGCCAAAGCAATCTTAAGAAAAAAGAACAATAATGGAGGTATCACACTTCCTGACTTTGGCTTGTACTACAGGGCTACAATAATCAAAACAGCATGGTATTGGCAGAAAAACAGACACATAGACCAATGGAATAGAATTGAGAACCCAGAAATAAAACCACATAAATATGGACAGATAATTTTTGACAAAGAAGCTAAAAACATACAATGGAGCAAAGACAGCCTCTTCAATAAATGGTGCTGGGAGAATTGGATAGCCACACGCAAAAGAATGAAACTGGACTGCTATTTGTCACCATGTACCAAAGTTAATTCAAAATGGATCAAAGACTTAAGCATAAGACCTGACACAATAAACTGCATAGAAGAAAACATAGGTACTAAACTTATGGACCTTGGGTTCAAAGAGCATTTTATGAATTTGACTCCAAAGGCAATGGAAGTAAAAGCTAAAATAAACGAATGGGACTATATGAAACTTAAAAGCTTCTGCACAGCAAAAGAAACCATTGACAAAATAAAGAGGCCACCAACTGAATGGGAGAAGATTTTTGCAAACAGTGCCCCCGATAAGGGCATAATATCCAGAACATACAAGGAACTCATGCAACTCAACAACCAAAAAACAAACAAGCCAATTGAAAAATGGGCAGAGGACTTGAAGAGACATTTCTCCAAAGAGGACATACAAATGGCAAATTGACATATGAAAAATGCTCAACATCACTAATCATCAGAGAAATGCAAATAAAAACCACAATGAGATATCACCTCACCCCAGTCAGAATGGCTATCATCAACAAGACAAATAGTAACAAGTGTTGGAGAGGCTGTGGAGAAAAAGGAACCTCATACACTGTTGGTGGGAATGCAGACTGGTGCAGCCGTTATGGAAGGCAGTGTGGAGGTTCCTCAAAAAATTACGAATAGAATTGCCATATGACCCAGCAATCCCTCTCCTGGGTATCTACCCAAAAAATCTGAAAACATTTAGAGATAAAGACACGTGTGCTCCAATGTTCATTGCAGCTTTGTTTACGGTGGCCAAGACATGGAAACAACCAAAATGTCCTTCGATAGATGAATGGATAAAGAAGTTGTGGTATATATACACAATGGAATACTATTCGGCGGTAAGAAAAGATGATATAGGAACATTTGTGACAACATGGATGGATCTTGAGAGTATAATGCTAAGCGAAATAAGTCAGACAGAAAAAGCAGAGAACCATGTGATTTCACTGATATGTGGTATATAAACCAAAAACAACAAAAGAACAAGACAAACAAATGAGAAACAGAAACTCATAGACACAGACAATAGTTTAGTGGTTACCACAGGGTAAGGTGGGTGGGGGGTGGGGGGTGGGAGATGAGGGTAAGGGGGATCGAATATATGGTGATGGATGGAGAACTGACTCTGGGTGGTGAACACACTATGGGATTTATAGGTGATGATGTAATACAGAATTGTACACCTGAAATCTGTGTAATTTTACTAATAATTGTCACCCCAATAAATTAGAAAAAAATAACAATTCATGAATGTCTTCTCTTGGTACTTCTTTCAGTATTGTATTGGGGACTCTTGCCAGAGAAACTAGGCAAGAAAAAGAAATAAATGGCATCCAAATTGGAAACAAAGAAATAAATAAAACTATCTCTATTTGTAGATGACACAATTTTGTATATAGGAAATCACTAAAAAGCTACTAAGTGAATAAATTAGTTCAGAAATCACGGAAAAAGTACTAAGTGTATAAATTAAGAAAACAATTCCTGTTCCAGAAAAGTAAAGTATTTATGAATAAATTTTAAATATAGAAATACAAGACTCTTAAAAAACACACAAATCATTGTTGAAAGTAATTAAACATCTAAATAAATGGAAAGATACTTCATCTTCCTGGATTGGAAGACTTAATATTGCCAAAATGGTGATCTATACATTGATCTTATGGTTTCACTGTAATCTCTATCTTAATCCCAGTTGGCTGCTTGGTAGAAATTGACAGGCTGATGTGAAATTCATATTGAAATGCAGGGCACCCAGAATACGCAAAACAAATTTGAAAAAGAAGAACAAAGTTTGAAGTTTCAACACGTCCCAATTTCAAAACTTATAAAAAGCTGCAGAATCAAGACTGTGTGGTACTGGCATGAGAATAGACATATAGATCAGAGCAGAATATAATTAAGAGTCTAAAAATAAACCCACACAATTATGTAAATCAATTTTCAACAAGCGTAACAAGATGATTCAATGGGGGAAAAGAATAGTCTATGCAACAAATGATGCAGGGACAACTGTATATCCACATAAAAAATAATGAAGTTGGACCTCTATCTCATACCATGAACAAAAATTAACACAAAATAAACCATAGACCTAAATATGAGTGCTAAAATTGCAAAACTATTAGAAGAAATCATGGAAGTAAATATTTGTGACCTTGAATTAGGCAAAAACTTCTATGACAGCAAAGCACAAGCAACAAAAGAAAACATAGATAAATTAGACTTAATCAAAGTTTAAAACTTTTGTGCATCAAAGAACACTGTCAGGAAAGTTAAAAAACAATCCACAGAATGAGAGAAAATATGTGCAAATGACATATCTGATAAGGGACTTGTACATAGATTATATAAAGTACATTACAACTCAATAATAAAAAGACCAATATTTTTCCGATTTTTTTTGGTAAATACCAAAGAGAGGGATTGCTGGATCATATGGTAATTCTATTCTTAATTTTTTGAGAAATTTCCACATTGCTTTCCATAGCGACTGCACCAATCTGCATTCCCATGAACACTGTATGAGGGTTCCTTTTTCTCCACAGCCTCTCCAACACTTGTTACTATTTGTCTTGTTGCTGATAGCCATTTCAACTGGGGTGAGGTGATATCTCATTGTGGTATTTATTTGCATTTCTCTGATGATTAGTGATGTTGAACATTTTTTCATATGTATGATGTATCTTGAGATTATTATGCTAAGCAAAGTAAGTCAGACAGGAATATTTGAGAACCACATGATTTCACTGATATGTGGTATATAAAACTGAAAACAACAAAGGAACAAGACAAACAAATGAAGAAATAAAAACTCATAGACAGAGACAGTCGTTTAGAAGTTATCAGAGGGTAAAGGGGGAGGGGGTGGTAGATGAGGGTAAAAGGGATCAAATATATGGTGATGAAAGGAGAACTGACTCTGGGTGGTGAACACACGATGTGATATATAGATGATGTATTACAAAATTGTACACCTGAAATCTATGTCACTTTGCTATCAATTGTCACCCTAATAAACTTTAATTAAAACAAAAACAAATAAGCTATTTTTAAAATGGGCAAAGGACCTGAATAGACATTTCTCCAGGAAAGATATGCAAATGAATAATTAACATATGAAAAGATGCTCAACATCATTAACCATCAGGGAAATGCAAATGAAAACCACAATGAGAGTGGCAGCCGGATGGCTCAGTTGGTTAGAGCCCCAGCTCTTAACAACAAGGTTGCCAGTTCAATTCTGGCATGGGATGATGGGCTGTGCCCCCTGCAACTACCCTAAGATTGAAAATGGTGACTGGACTTGGAGCTGAGCTGCACTCTCCACGACTAGATTGAAGGACAACGACTTGGAACTGATGGGCCCTGGAGAAACACATTATTCCCCAATAAAATAAAATTTAAAAAACCACAATGAGATACAATGTTATACCTACTAAGACATCGATAATTTAAAAAGATAGACAATAACAAGTGTTGGCAAAGATATGGAGAAATTGGAATCCTCAAATATTGCTGGTGGGGATATAAAGTGGTGCAGCTGGTTTGGAAAACAGTTTGGTATTTCCACAAAAGTTTAAATACAGAATTACTATATCATTTGACCATTCCATTACTAGGTAAATACCTGAGAGAAATAAAAACATATGTCCATACAAAAACTTGTACACACGTGCTCATAGCAACATTATTAAAAATAGCCAAAATGTGGAAAGAACACAAATGTCCATCAACTGATCGATGGATAACAGGAATGAAGCACTGATGCATGCTTCCACGTGGATGAACATTATGCTACATGAAAGAAGGCAGTCACAAAAGACAGCATATTGTATGCTTCTGTTTATATGAAATGTTTAGAATAGTCAAATCCATTGGGACAGAAAGTAGATTAATGGTTGCCTGGGGCTGGGAGAAAAAAGAATGGTTGTTAATAGATACAAGGTTTCCTTCTGAGGTAATGAAAATGTTCCAAAATTGATTGTGATGTTGACTGTACAACTCGGAATATATTTTATTTTATTTTTTAGAAATTTAATAAATAAATAAATAAATAAATAAATAAATAAATAAATAAATAAATGAAAATTTTTATTGGGGAATAGTATGTTTTTCCAGGACCCATCAGCTCCAAGTCACTACACTGTCCTTCAATCTAGTTGTGGAGGGAGCAGCTCAGCTCCAAGTCCATGGCCGTTTTCAATCTAGTTGCAGGGGGCACAGCCCACCATCCCATGCGGAATCAAACCAGCAACCCTGTTGTTCATAGCTCATGCTCTAACCAACTGAGCCATCTGGCCGCCCTTGGAATATTTTTAAAACCACTGAATTGTACACCTTAAAAGCATGAATTTTATGTGCGCTATATCACAATAAAGCTGTTTAAAAGTAAAAACAAGAGGGATAGTGGATGGGAGAGGGGGGCTGTCACTGTGTGAGGGATATAAATGATAAATGTCTAACTATTACATTGTTTTGTGTACCTGAAACTAATAAAAAAAAGTAAAAAAAAAAAAGAAAAAATAAATAAAAATTTTTTTTAAATACCTGTGATATGGATCCATTTATATAAAGCTCAAACACAGTTGAGACTAAACTATATTGTTCAGACATGCATACAGAGATTATAAAACTATAAAAGAAAGCAAGGAAGTATTATCATAAAAGTCAGCATAGTGGTTACCGTGGAGGTGAGGAAGGAGTTTTGATTGAAAAAGACCTACACAGGGCTTTCATGCCACCCCAGTGTTTAATTTCTGATCTTGATTGGTGGTTATGTGGAGATTTTGCTCTGTTAAAATGTACACACATGCTTTATGTACATTTCTGTATATATGTTGTATTTTCAGTAAAATGGTAAAATTAAGTTCATTTGTGTGAGTTTGTGTGGATGACACTGAATTGCAAAATGTTAGATTGAGCCAGGCTGTTTATTCCAGATATTTAAAGAAAAGAGTTGCTAAATTAAGTGACCATGAGATTGAAAGGGGGAGTAGAAGTGGAGAGGGATTGGGTAGAGCAGGAAGGAAGATTTGACTTTCCTAAAGGAAGTACTTCTTTCGTTTGGTTTAGTAAAGCACTAAAGATGGGGTAATAGTGGGGAAGTATGCAGGCTCAGCAGCCCAACCAACTAGGTTCAAAATCTGCACCTGCCACTTAGTTTTTAGTTTCTTAATCCTCCTGTGCCTCAGTTTCCACATCTGTAAACAGAGTTTATAATCACATCTAGTACAAATGTTATTGTGAGGATTAAAGAAGATAATCTTTATAAAGTCTCGAAAATGGTTTTTGACACCTAAGTGCTCAATAACTGTCATCTTATTTCTTTCTACAGCTCTTTATAAGGTACATTACATTGATTCTAAGTCCCTCTTGTATGTCTGTTATTGTCCTATTTTCCATTTGTTGTAGATACTTGAAAACATTGAAATTGCATTTTAAACATCTGCATTTTTTACTTTTCACTCTTTCAGACTGGTTCTGCCTCCTCAGCCCAAAGGAAGTTGAAAGGAGTATTTATTGAGTGGTCCAATGTGCTAGGCATTGTGTCAGGAGTTTTACATACACCAACTCCCTTAATCCTCAAAACTCTCATGTGGATTGCTACATTTAATAGAAACTGACACTCAGAGAGGTTAAGTTGGAAGCCTAAGTTTGCACAGCTTGGAAGAGAAAGGGTCATGTTTTGAAAACAGTTCCATCTAACACCAAAGCCCTTGCACTTCCCACTGCACATATTGCCATGGTGTCGAACATAACCATTAATCATAAGGGACTCAAATAATTTTGAAAACAAGCACTGCTTAATTAAGCTATTTATATGTCTTAATATGGAGAAAGCATGTCCAAAAGCCTGGGTGCTTTGTGTCTTGAGAAAGTTTACACAGTGCAAGTGTACCATTTCAGAGCAGACCTAAATCTCTTGCGCTCTGTAAATAGGTGTTCCTAGAAGTTTCTTAAATTGCAACAATCTAGCGGTCTGGCCAAATCTCGTGGATACAGTGGTAGGATTTTCAGGGGGAGTCTATTACTGACAGGAGAGCACAGGCCACCAAATCTGAGGGGGCCCAGTGTCAAACTTCTGATGAGGTACCTGGCATCCAAAACCATTATTTCACCAGTTCTCATTCTGCCCCAGGTCTCTGAACATAGGAAAGTACTCACCCAGACCACCACCATAGAGGGTCTCAGCTAAATGTCCAATCACATCTGTGCAGTGATAACACTTCAGAAAATGTAGACCAGCCCCTCCTTGCTGGTCTTGATTGACTGAGGTGACTGAGATCCGAGTGACCCTTTGGGACCTATTTACTGTGAAGTCACAGTGCTGAGCACTTGGAAAATTCCTGCTGCCTGATTAACTGGGCTGCTGCAGCGCAGACCAGATCTAGAGCAAGAGAGGGAGGAGGGTGGAGTGCAGAGGCAGAAGGCAGGCTGGAAAACCCTGGCTGCCCAACTGGCAAAGGGAGGCTGGAGAGAAGTAGATCAGGCTGGTGGCCATTCCAAATTTGTGCAATGAAGGGAGCACTAAAACAGACTGGAGGCCAGGGCTCAAATGTCAGCTCTTCCACTCTCAGAACAATTAATTAATCTCTGAGTATGTTAGTTTCCTCATCTATAAAATGGACATAATAACAATAGTATCTATCTCATTTGATTGTCATGAGGATCAAATGAAATCATGCGTATGAAAGCATTGTGAAAACTCTCATGATATATAGAGGTTACATGTTTACTTGTTTTCTTTACATGTATATTGCTGGCACCTGGGACAGTGGCACATGGCAAGTACTCAATTCATTCACACTGAATGAATGAATAAAATATGTACTAGATTTTGAGCATTGACTATTTAGAATACTAGGTGCTTGTGATAAGCAAAACTATGAGACAGGCAAAAGTAAGTTCTTGTATGTTTCCACTCTGAGCCCTGTCCCCTCTCCCTTGACAGAGAGGTGCCCTGGAGGTATTAAACATCCAGCGTCCTCATGCTACCAAGTTTTCCCTTACCTGGCCCACTTGACACCAATCATGAAAGCTAGCTGCTATTCATTGAAGGCTTGTTATGTTCTCAGCACGAAGCTTCACATGCACATGCTCAGCTTCATCTTCAGATCTACCCATATTTAATGACTGTTGTTCTTGGGGAAAAATACATGTTGATGGCTTTGAAGCTTAAGTTTTCTCATCTAGGCTGTAAGGCAAATCCTGCTGCAGAAACTGGCATGGTTCCTGTTAGAGTTTCTGTTTCGAGGACTCTTCTGGGCCCAAATCAAACCTGAGCTCAAAATTATGTGGCAAACTGTGCCATCAGGGGCTGTGATTGATGGGGGCAAAAGTATAGGCATGGGAGAAGCTGGGGTCTGGTTCCTGAGGTAGTCCCCCACATTCTGAGAGGTCGGCTAAGGACTCCTACTGTTGATTGATTCCAACCTGAACCATGGCACTGAGGCTATTCGATTTCTTTTACAATTATACTGCTGGGACACAGCAGCTATCATTCAAATGCAGGTAATCGCTTTTCAATGCTCTGTGACATTTAAGGGAGCAGATGGAACAACTTGTCAAATGCTTGTCCGAAGCTGCTCACCTGGACCCACAAATCCTTCCCCTCAGCCAACAGAGTTTTCGTAAAGGCGTGCTAATCTCTCTGGCTCATTGCCCTTTGCATCCCTCCAACCTTAGATGCTGGAGCCATTTGCTTGGTTTAGAACATTATGGTAGGCTTCCTCAAAGCACCCCATCCCCACTTTTCCATCCTAATTCTATCACAGAAAGAATATAACTATTTGTGGAGTAATTTGATGAACTTTGGTCTTGTCTAAGTGCCCCCAACTTCCATGAAAGCAGATGGAATTGACTGATTCTGCTCTATCCACAGAGCATCTGCCTGGCACAAAGCAGTTGCTCTATCAACATCGTTGATGAATGAATGAATGAACGAATGAGTGAATGAACAAGTGAGTGATAGATGAAAATAGAATCAAATAAATGTGGCAACCATTCTCAAGCCTTTAAAGAGCTGTCATATGGAAAAGGGAGGACTTTTTATTACTTTTATTTTGAAATAATTTCAAAGTTACAGAATAACTGCGAGAATACTACAAAGAATTCTTGTATACCATCTATCCAGATCCCACCAATTTAAAACATTTTGGCATTTGTTTTATCTCTTTCTCTCACTAATTATATATTAATGTTCTATTTTCTGAACTATTTGCAGGTATGTTGCATACATCATGACATTTTTCTCCTTAATATTTCAGAGCATAATTTCAAAGGACAAGGACATTCTCATGGATAACCACCATACAGTTATCAAATTCAGGATGTTTAACAGTGATACACTATTGCAGTCTACAGTCCTTATTCCAATTTTGCCAATTGTGAGGGAAGCATTTTTTATTCTGCTTAGCTCTCCAGGGCACAAGGAAAAAGACACATAGGTGGTCATATGAAGACTATGATTTTGGACTACATAATGTAAAGATTGATCTTGGGGTGGCTAGATGGCTCAGTTGGTTGGAGTGTGAGCTCTGAACAGTGGGGTTGCTGGTTCAATTCCCGCATGGGATGTTGGGCTGTGCCCCCTGCAACTAAAGATTGAGGACGGCGACTGGACTTGGAGCTGAGCTGTGCCCTCCACAACTAGATTGAAGGGCGGTGGCTTGGAGCTGGTGGGCCCTGGAGAGGCACACTGTTCCCCAACATTCCCCAATAAAATTTAATTAAAAAAAGAATATCGTGATTATGTTATTTAAAAAAGATTGATCTTAAAAATTAGAATTGTCTACCAATGAACGAAATGGCCTTTCTCCAAGAATAGGGAACTCCCTGTTTCTGGATGTATTTAGGAAGAGACTAAATTCCCTGTTAGGAATGAGTGAAGAGGAAGTCCCTTATGAACATGAACTACAGAGGAACCTTCTCTCTGTATGTACTTCTGCAAACCAGGTGACCTACATGGAATATATTGGACTTGATTTTTTTTCCACTTACCATTTCAGGGTTGGCCCTTTGTGTAGCTGGAACAGCCAGCCTCTTCCATGAGACGGTGTTGAAGCAACCTCAATGTTCCATCAGCCTGAAAGTGTTTCCCGTGACATGTTCTATAAACAGGTCAGCCCTGAAATAATATTACTAACATGTATTATGTGCTTATTATGGGCCAGGCACTGGGGTATGTGCTTTGAAATGTTAACTCATTATGTCTCCCAAAACCCCAGGATGTAGCTATTATTATTATCCCCATTTTACCAATGAGGAATCTAAAGTTTGGGTCGATTTTGATGTCTTGATTTGGTTCAGGTCCAACGTGTCAGAATATTTAAGACATTACGGGGGTGACATCATAGGAATGGTGGCAGCGAGGTGGTCTTCTTGAGTTCTCCTCCGGAACTTACCACAAATTGAACATCTGTAACCCATCAAAGGACTCTCTGCTCACCACACACAACAGCTAAGAGACTCGTAGGAGGATTACTTGAAGGTGGGCAAACTGGGCGAGCAGGGGAAGAGGAAAGGGAGCAGAGTGGAGACGCTGCCTGCATCCTGGCTGCAGAGACACAGGGGGTCTCAGGACAGAACAGAGACCACAAGAGCAAAGAGGTGGGCTCTGTCCCTGTGTCCCACAGCTGATCTCTCCTGCTGAGAGCAGCATATCCAGCATTGGAGGCAGTAACCTCAGCTGAGACCTCCAGCTGGGCCCTAGGTAGGACAAAGGAAATAAACTCCATACCTGGGACCCTCCCCCCACTCTCCCAATCCTACCCCCGCCCTTCCAGAAAATCAAGCTGGCCCCTGAACTGAGGAGTAGTGTCAGATTACAAAGGAGCCATAGATCTCAGGATCTTGGAGAACCCAGTTTGCAGCTGTGACCTAGGATAGAGTCTGGGAAAAGTGTGACACTGCTGGTCTGGGAGACAAAAGACTCCTCCATCCCCAGCCCCCACCTTTTCTTGCCTGCAGGATGAGTGTGACACTGCTGGGCTGGGAGAGAGAAGACTCCTCCATCTCCAGCCCCCACCTTTTCTGGCCTGCCTGGGGCAGGGCAATTACAACTGTGGAGACACTCCCAGGGGTCAGCAGCAGGTGGCAGACGCAGCTCTGGGCTTTCAGCAGCTCAGAAATCTCACGCCATCCCCAAGAAGGAAGTGCCTTATGACTCAGGAGACTTGGGCACAGAGCTGGCCCAACTCACAGTGCGCGTATGTACAGGAGAGAGCAGAAACTGCACTGACTTTGTATAAACTACCATCCAGACCCCATAGCCCCACTCATCTAGAACTGCAGTGCCAGGGTCACTCTGGGAGCCAGGTGGCTGGTTCTGCCTACACAAGACACAGAGGACTCTTTGGTACAGCAAAGGACAACCTGGAGATTACTTGGTGGACTTAAGCCAAGACTGGTGCTTTTTGTGTGTGTGTGTGTATTTTAGATATTTTTGCCTGTGTTGAGTGTGGGTTATCAGTTGTTTTTACATGTGAGAGTATTTGCTTTTTCTTTGTTGTTGTTGTGCTTGGTGATTGGCTTTGTTCTGCAATTGCCCTACACCAGGGCCCAGTCCAAGAGGAACAACACTCAACAAACCCAGAAGGCAATTCCATACCAAGCCAGAGTATTACCAGGTTTGACCTACAAGTGACACACCCAGAGGGAATTCTTTACAGGCACAAGAGCCCATAGAGGCCGAGCCTCATTTAAGCGGTCAACCCTCACGCAGCAGATCATCCACCGTAGGCAGAGCCAAGTCTCACAACGAGTCAGCCTAGGAGTCAATCCCACCTACTCATAAGCCAAAAGCATTTAAAGATCAACTTTAACAGGACAATACACACAACACAAGAATCACATTTGGAGCACATGCACAGGAGAACAGGGAAGTGGTGCAAGTTAAATATAAAGGACACATAATACATAAGATAACCCAACAAAACCCAAGAACCCTAGGGGATCTACCTAATACATCAAAGCAAACACAGAGAGTCAGCCAGAATGGGGAAACAAAGAAACATATCCCAAATAAAAGAACAGAAAAAAACTTCTAGAATTGGAACCAAATGAAATAAAGGTACCAACCTATCAGAGACAGAGTTCAGAACACTGATGATAAGTATGTTTAAGGAGCTTAGTGACGACATAAAGAAGGATAGAGAAATGATAATGAACAACCAGTGAGAACTAAAGAATACAATAACTGAAATAAAGAACACACTTGAAAGAATTACCAGCAGGTTAGATGAGGCAGAGAATTGAATCAGCGACTTAGAAGACAAGTTAGCAGAGATCACTCAAGCGGAATGACAAAAAGAAAAAAGAACAAAAAACAATGAAGATGGCTTAAGAGACCTCTGGGATAACATCAAGTACAATAACATGTGCATCATAGGAATACCAGAAGGTGAAGAGAGGGAGCAAGGGATCAAGAACATATTTGAAGTAATAATGACTGAAAACTTCCCTAGCCTGGTGAAGGAAACCGACATACAAGCCCAGGAAGTGCAGAGAGTTCCAACCAGGATAAACCTAAACAGCTCCACACCAAGACACGTTATAGTTAAAATGGCAAAGGTTAAAGACAAAGAGAGAATCCTAAAAGCAGCAAGAGAAAGACAGAGGGTTATATACAAGGGAACTCCTATAAGACTATCAAATGACTTTTCTACAGAAACTTTGAAGGCCAGGAGGGAGTGGCAGGAGGTACTCAAAGTGATAAAAAAACAAAGCCCTACAACCTAGACTGCTTTGTCCAGCAAGGCTATCATTTAAAATTGACGGAGAGATAAAGAGCTTCCCAGAAAAGACTAAGCTAAAGGAATTCATTACCACGAAGCCAGCACTGTAGGAAATATTAAAAGGGCTTCTGAAAGCAGAAGAAAGATGAAAGCAATCTAACTACAAATAAAAAAATGGCAATAACCATGTACCTATCAATAATCACTTTAAATGTAAATGGATTAAATGCTCCAATCAAAAGATGTAGGGTGGCTGAGTGGATAAGAAAACAAGACTCTTGCATATGATGTATACAAGAGACTCACCTCAGATCAAAAGATACACAAAGGCTGAAAGTGAAGGGTTAGAGTAAGATATTTCATGCAAATGGCAATAAGAAAAAAGCTGGAGCAGCAGTACTTATATCTGACAAAATAGACTTTAAAATGAAGAACATATTAAAAACAAAGATGGGCACTACATAATAATAAAGGGATCGATCCAACAAGAGGACATAACCCTAGGAAAAATCTATGCACCCAACATAGGAGCACCTAAATATATAAAACAGATATTGACTGACATAAAGACAGAGATCAACAGTAACACTATCATAGTAGGGGACTTGACCAAACCTCTGACAACAAGGGACAGGTCTTCCAGACAGAAAATAAATATGGAAACAGTGGTTTTAAATGACACATTAGACCACTTGGATTTAATCGACATTTTCAGAACATTTCATCCCAAATCTGTAGAATACACATTCTTCTCAAGAGCACAACTAACATTTATCAAGATAAACCACATGTTATGCCACAAAACAAGTCTCAATAAATTTAAGAAAATTGAAATCAGACCAAGTGTCTTCTCTTACCACAGTGCTATGAAATTAGAAATCAACTACAGGAAAAAAAAAAACAGAAGACACATGAATACATGGAGGCTGAATAACGAGTTACTAAATAATGAATGGTTCAACCATGAGATCAAGAAAGAAATCAAAAGATATCTCAAGACAAATGAAAATGAAAACACAACAACCCAAAATCTATGGGATGCAGCAAAAGCTGTCCTAAGAGGGAAATTCATAGCAATGGAGGCCTACCTAAAGAAACAAGAAAAATCACAAATCAACAGTTTATCCTCACAGTTAAGGGATCTGGAAAAAGAACAGCAAAATAAGCCCAAAGGGAGTACAAGGAAGGAGATAATAAAGATCAGAGCGGAAATCAATGAAATAGAGACCAAAAAAACAATACAAAGGATCAATGAATCCAAGAGCTGTTTTTCAGAGAAGTTAAGCAAAATTGACAATCCTTTAGCCAGACTCATCAACAAAAGGAGAGGACCCAAATTAATAAAATCAGAAATGAAAGAGGAGAACTGATAACAAACACCACAGAACTCTGAAAAATTTTAAGAAATTATTATGAGCTACTATATGCCAACAAATTAGACAATCTGGAAGAAATCTACAATTTTCTAGACGCATACAACCTGCCAAGACTAACTCAAGAGGAAACAGAAAACCTGAATAGACTGATTACCACCAGGGAAATTGAATCAGTAATCAACAAGCTCCCAACAAGCAAAAGCCCTGGACTGGATGGCTTTACAGGTGAATTTAACAAAACATTCAAAATGGAATTATCACTTATTCTCCTCAAACTATTCCAAAAAATCCAGGAGGGAAGGCTCCCAAACACTTTTTACGAGGCCACTGTCACCCTGATCCGAAAATCAGACAAAGACATTACAAAAAAAGAAAACTATAGGCTGATATCCCTAATGAACATAGATGCAAAAATCCTCAACCAAATATTAGCGAACAGAATTCAGCAATACATTAAAAAGATCATGCACCATGATCAAGTGGGATTCATTCCTGGTGTGCAAGGGTGGTTTAACATGTGCAAATCAATTAATGTGACACACCACAGTAACAAAATGAAAAAACAAAAGTCATATGATCATATCAATAGACGCAGAAAAGCATCTGACAAAATCCAGCAGCCACTGATGTTAAAAACTCTTAAGAAAGTGGAAATAGAGGGACCATATCTCAACATAATAAAGGCCATATATGATAAACCCACAGCTAACATCATACTCAATGGGGAAAAGCTAAAGCCATTCCACTTAAGATCAGGAGCAAGGCAAGAATGGCCACCTTTTCCACTTCTGTTCAACATAGTTCTGGAAATTCTAGCCACAACAATCAGACAAGAAAAAGAAACGAAAGGCATCCAAATTGGTAAGGAGGAAGTAAAATTGTCATTATATGCAGATGAAATGATACTATAGAGAGAGAATCCTAAAGACTCCACCAAAAAAACTATTAGAACTGATAAATGAATTTAGCAAAGTAGCAGGATACAAAATTAATATTCAGAAATCAGTTGCATTTGTATATACCAATAATAAAATATCAGAAGGAGAAATTAAGAAAACAATCCCATTTACAATTGCTTCAAAGACTATAAAATACCTGGGAATAAATTTAACCAAAGAAGTAAAAGATCTGTACTCAGAAAATTATAAGACACTGAAGAGAGAAATTAAAGAAGATACAAATAGATGGAAACACATACCATGTTCATGGATAGGAAGAATTAATATAGTTAAAATGTCCATACTGCCTAAGGCAATATACATATTCAACGCAATTCCTATCAAACTACCAAGGACGTTTTTCACAGAAATAGAACATACAGATGACAAACAGACATATGAAAAAATGCTCAACCTCACAAATCATTAGAGAAATGCAAATAAAAACCACAAGGAGATACCACCTCAGCCCAGTTGAAATGGTTATCATCAATAAATCAACAAACTAGAAGTGCTGGCGAGGATATGGAGAAAAGGGAACCCTTGGGCAATGTTGGTAGGATTGCAGATTGGTGCAGCCACTATGGAAATCAGTATGGAGGTATCTCAAAATTATGAAAATGGAACTAACTTATGACCCAGCAATTCCACTCCTAGGTATCTATCCAAAGAAATCCAAAACTCTAATTCGAAAAAAATTATGCACCTCTGTGTTTATTGCAGCACTATACACAATAGCCAAGGCATAGAAACAACCAAAATGCCCATCGGTAGACGACTGGATTAAGAAACTGTGGTACATTTATACAGTGGAGTATTATGCAGCCATAAAGAATGAAATCTTACCATTTGCAACAATATGGATGGACCCAAGAACATTGTGCTAAGTGAAATAAGTCAGACAGAGAAAGACAAATACCTTAAGATCTCACTTATATGTGGAATCTAAAGAAAAGAATAAATGAACGAACTAATCAGAAACAGTCTCAGAGATATAGAGGAAAAACTGATGGTTGCTAGATGTAAGGGGGGTTAGGGATGAGGTAGAAGGTGAGGGGATTAGAAAGCACAATCGGTAACCACAAGATTGCCACGGGGATATGAAAGTCAGTTTGGGGAATATAATCAATAACGTAAAATTTTTTAGGGTATCCGATGGACACTTGTCTTATTAGGGAGACCACTTCAGGGATGGTGTGGATGCTTAATCACTGCACTATACACCTGAAGCTGAAGCTGAATAATAATGAATGTGAGCTACAATTTATATATATTTTATTTATTTATTTATTTATTTTTTCAAAAGAAGTGGAGTCAAGATTAGGAATAGAGACAGTGGAAATGTAATGGCTGTATGCGATATCAGAGGGGTAGTAGATTGGGTGAGGGAGTTATCACTGTGTGAGGGATATAAATGATAAATGTCTAACTATTACATTGTTTTGTACACCTGAATCTAATAAAAAATAAATATAAATAAAAAATAAAATAAAGTACAAAAAAAGACATTATGTTCCAGTTCAAGTGACTGTATATGGAGATTTAAAAAATTGGTTCAATTCAAACTGATGGTTGCCAGAGTGGAGTGAAGTTGGGGAGCTGGGTGACAAAGGTGAAGGTATTAAGAAGTACAAATTGGTAGTTACAAAATAGTCATGGGGATGTAAAGTAAAGCATAAGGAATATTGTAAGTAATGTTGCAACAACTATACATAGTTGTATATAAATGTCTATATAAAGTATATAAATGTCTAACCAATACACTGTAGACCTGAAACTAATATAAAATAATATTGAATGTCAATTGTAACTGAAAAAAAAAAATATATATATATTTAAATCTTGGTAGTTTGGATTTTAAAAAAATCTATTCAAAAGTGGCCTCAGGTAACCAATACTACCTATTCTTAAAAATACACAGCTCTTTTTTTAACATTTGGAAATTTACATTTTTCAATTGACTTGCATTTCTATTCCACGTCACCACTGAAGTTTATCTTAATGTAATGTATTTTTATGCTTGGATGTCTTTTATTAATCACCCTATATTTTCTGTTACAGAAATGTATATGTAATTATAAATTACAATACATTTTTTCTTGTGCTTTTATGATTCTGAGGGTTAAAATTTTTTTTATTTACAAATTATTTAATGACTCTTTTAAATCGTAATTTAAATATTACTAATTTTTGTTAAATCTAATTACTATTATATTGCTTACTACTAAATTACTATTGATCAAAAACTAAATACATTGAAAGTTTTTATACTTAAATGTAAAAATATAAAACTTTATTGGAAATGCATCTTTTCATGAAATAAATGGGATAAGGTTTTTTCATTTAGGTCATGTATCCAAATATGAATATTGCTCATTGCTAAAGTTAAACAGGTCTCATTGTAAATTAACAACAAAATAAAAAGAATGAGGCCAGTAGTATTAAATATATATGTATATATGTGTGTGTGTGTGTGTGTGTGTGTGTGTGTGTGTGTGTATTCTTAGAAAGAAAACTAAAAATGAAAGAAAGAAACCAAAACAGCATTTCAAGGCTTCAAGAAAATTCATATTTCCTTATCTAGTTATATCTATTCCTTTCCAAAAGGGGCAGTCTAATTTGGAATTATTTTTTTCAGTTTTCTATCTCTATGTTTCTTGTTTTTATTGTTTTTTTGTAATTATTTTTATTTATGACACATACTTTTCACTTTAATTGACATGCCACCTCAGGATTAAAAATTCTCCTCCAAACTGCATGTGTAAAGCTGTTGAATCTCCCTACTTCATTGTCATCCTAGAAGACAGAAGAACTAGGAAGATTTTTTTTTTTTCACCGTTCCATCTTTTCTCGGCTTTGCAGGTTTCTTATTTTTCCAGAACAGTTAACTCCTAGGTAATTTCCTATTATATTACTCCTTTAAATTTCAGCTTAAATGTCACATCCTCAGAAAAGTTTTTGCTTTCAAAATTACGTCAGATTCCCCCCTTAACCTGCTCTCACTACATCATAACCTTTCTTTCATAGCAATGATCACATTTCATATGATTGGTTTTCTGTCTTTACAGTTAGACTGTAATGCAACTTTTTGAGGGAGCCCATCTGTTTTTGCTCCCCAATGTCTCCTCAGTACCTAGCACACTGTAGCCACTCAATAAATGTTTGTTGAATGACTGAACAAAAAGGTGAAGATCCAATTCCACTCCAAAAAAGGAGGCTGGCAAAGAGACCATCAATGATAAGTGGTGCCCCTGGAGGCAAAAAGTAGGATATTCTAGTATCAAAAGTCAGAACCAGCTAGTGACTCACTCAAAACAAGGGATTTGGTGGGTCCAGCAGTGAGTTGCAGTCCTGGATAGAACCTTGCTTAGTATCTACAGGACAGCAGGAGCAGCATGAAAGATCTCAATTCAGTGCTAGGATGCCATAGCTGACCAGAAGTAGTCTGCTGTTCAGAGTTAAACTGTTCTTGAGAAAGAGGCTACTACAGAACACGTGCCCTCATGGTTTTCTTCACCGGGGACAGAGAAATAGAGCTAGGCTAAAAAGAGTTCTAAGAAGACCTATAAAAGGCGTTTGAGAGGCGGGGTCTTCCTGGTTCCAAAATAATGTCCCCTCTTGCTAAGTGGATTTCACAACTTTACGATTACAATTTTTACATGCAGCCCCCAGGTGGCAGCAGTGTGTTACTCTTGAGCTGCAAGTTCTTGATAAGTGCTCTGCCTTGACAAAGTCTTGCTTGCCATCTCATGATGTCCCCATAGGCTTAGATCTAGGATTTCTTCACCCTGTGCCAAGAAGACTTTTAATGTATCTTTTTTCTGGGAATGACCTCACTGGTCTTTTCCTGGTAACTGGCTCCCATGACACTGACTCTTAAAGTTGCTCTCCTCTCATTGCCACCTCTGCGCCTTCCAACCCTGTTAGAAATCATGACCCATAGGTTCCCTCCAACAATCCAGTCAACATGTCCAAAACGGAATTCATATTTCTCACCTACCCCATCTTCCACTCCCAACTGAAAGCTTCACGTCTCTATATTATCAAGAACATTTCTCATCCATTCAAGTCATGGTGAAGCCACCCCTAAAATATTTCACATCTGCATCCTTCTCTTCAATTTGTTTGGCACAGGAGATCCTCCTGACTAAGCTCCTAACTCATCTGCTTATCTGCATCATTTTCCTCCCACAATCCATTCTGTCACCATGATCTGTGTTTTTACTTAAACTCCACCAAGGACAGGAATGCCCCCTTTTGTTGTTAATCTATTCAGATTCTACTCACACTTCAAAATGCAAATCAACTAGCACCTTTTTCAAGAAATTTTTCTGGGTCTTCTCCGAGCACCGACACCCCCATCATTCTTTCCACTGCCTATCTACAGCACTTTATTTAGACCTCCTTTTACAGCTCTGATTTTTAACATTCTGCCTTGCAGATTATTCATTATTTATACACATGAGTATCTCTCTCCATCCCTTAGCCCAGATGGCAACTATGTGGCACAAATGCTTCAAGTCATCCCTCCACCAGCATCCATTGAGAGACATCAGTAATACATCTTAGCTATCTTCCTACTAAGCCCAAACTCAATCTCAAAATCTTCGAATCAGGCAGACCTGGTTCACAAGATGAAATTAATTTTCTATCCTTCCCCTGGGCTATAAAAATAAATAAGAAAAAGCATGTCCTATTCTTCCTTGAATCCATCACAGCATCTTGCACATAATCTATACTCATGTAAAGACTTCTTAAATGAATAAATTAAAAGGTAACGTGAAACAGAGCAGACCATGACAGCAGGAATGCTGCCCCCAGACTCCGATATATCTACTATATCCTGCTGCTGCTTGTTACATGGTGTATGTCAATATTTCCCAATAGTATTTAAGGCAGCAACTTGCCAAAAGCTGCATAACTAAGTGTACACTCAGCAGATTTAAAGAGCACATACTTAACCACGCATAATTTTTCTCAACCTAACATTCAGAGTCGTAAGTCTGTTTTTCCACCCTGTTTGAATCAGGATCTAACAAGGCTCGTGGTAGAATTTTGAGTACTGGTGCTTTGTAATATAAGGGGCAAGAATTTGGGAACAAACAATTATTTGGCCCTCAAAACCACACTGCGTTGGCATCTCGTAATGAATATGGTCCTGTTACCACAAAATACCTTTTTTTCCCTCTTTCAGATTTCTGTGACTAAACATTAGTTTAGTATTTCATTGGACTCTGGAAATTCTTTATAAGAACAGTAAGACATCTGTGAAACAAGCGAAAACTAAAGTTTGGCTTTGAAATTTGAAAATTCTTATACAACAAACACATAGTTTTCCTTGGAAAAATAAACCCTTGCATGCACGTGCACACACGCACATACAAACAACCAAATGCCAAAGTTTAGTATGTCTAGGAATGTTTTAGCAAATGTCAATACAAAGCATATTTGTGATGTATCATTTTTTTCTAAAAACAACCAACAGTTACCATTTTATTGATTGCGAACGTTAGAGCTGAAGAGGCCCCTGGAATTCATACTCCTTTTTCCACAGGTGAGAAAACTTAAAGTAGGAGAAAGGAATTGACTTGCCCAGTATCGTACAGTGCGGGCACATGATAGGCACTTAAGAAATACCTATTGAATCCAGGATTGACAAATACTAGTATAACCTTACCAAGAAATTATAGCTGGTACCAGATCTGATTGGTTGGTGTTCATGTAATATAGTTTTAATATCACTCCTGGTTGAAAAAAAATGAACAAATAAATATGAGTAAATAGAGAAAACAAAGTTAGACTCTATCTGACTTATGGACCTTGTTACTCTGTAATTCTAGCTCTGGTCTCCATTGGGAACCTATGTTCACACCCTATGGATCTTGGCAGTGAAGCTCACAGCTAACCCAGGTCTCCTTTTGGGGCTGAGGTTTATGAATTGTCTGTTAGCCTTCACAGAGGAACCAGGTACTGGGCAGACTTATTTTGGACTGCATGGCAGAATATTCATTAATCCTCATAAATTAAAGATTTGGACTACACTCGCATTCTGAGAAATGGTTAATTTGGGCGCCAAACTACCTATTTTACTATCAAGGAGAAGCTATACAGCATTATTTTTCCAGTTTTTATCTACCCAAGGGGTAAGGAGATAGAGGAGATCTATGTTTGTTTGTTTCCAGATAACTTAAAAAGTAAAAAACAAAAATAAAATGGAAAGGAAAGAAGAAGAAAAAAACGACTTTTGATATTTTTTTAATTTCTTAGGGTGACAATTGTTACTGAAATTACACAGATTTCAGGTGTACAATTCTGTATTACATCATCTATAAATCCCATTGTGTGTTCACCACCCAGAGACAGTTCTCCTTGCATCACCATATATTTGATCCCCTTACTCTCATCTCCCAAACCCACACCCCTTACCCTCTGGTAACCACTAAACTATTGTCTGTGTCTATGAGGTTTTCTCATTTGTCTTGTTCTTTTGGTTTTTTTTGTTTGTTTGTTTATATACCACATATCAGTGAAATCATATGGTTCTCTGCTTTTTCTATCTGACTTATTTTGCTTAGCATTATACTCTCAAGATCCATCCATGTTGCCACAAATGTTCCTATATCATCTTTTCTTACTGCCGAACAGTATTCCCTTGTGTATATACACCACAACTTCTTTATCCATTCATCTATCGAAGGAAACTTTGGTTGTTTCCATGTCTTGGCCACTGTAAACAAAGCTGCAATGAACATTGGAGCACACGTGTCTTTATGTATAAATGTTTTCAGATTTTTTGGGTAGACACCCAGGAGACGGATTGCTGGGTCATATGGTAATACTATTCGTAATTTTTTGAGGAACCTCCACACGACCTTCCATAACGGCTTCTCCAGTCTGCATTCCCACGAACAGTGTATATGGGTTCCTTTTTCTCCACAGCCTCTCCAACACTTGTTACTATTTGTCTTGTTGATGACAGCCATTGTGACTGGGGTGAGGTGATTATCTCATTGGGGTTTTTATTTGCATTTCTCTGATGATTAGTGATGTTGAGCATTTTTTCATATGTCTATTTCCCATTTGTATGTCCTCTTTGGAGAAATGTCTCTTCAGGTCATCTGCCCATTTTTCAATTGGGTTGTTTGCTTTTCTGTTCTTGAGTTTCATGAGTTCCTTCTATATTTTGGATATTAGCCCCTTATCGGAGGCACTGTTTAAAAAAATCTTCTCCCATTCAATTGGTTTCCTCTTTATTTTGTCGATGGTTTCTTTTGCTGTGCAGAAGCTTTTAAGTTTCATATAGTCCCATTCGTTTAATTTAGCTTTTACTTCCCTTGCCTTTGGAGTCAAATTCACAAAATGCTCTTTGAACCCAAGGTCCATAAGTTTAGTACCTATGTTTTCTTCTATGCAGTTTATTGTGTCAGGTCTTATGCTTAAGTCTTTGATCCATTTTGAATTCATTTTGATACATGGTGACAAAGAGCAGTCCAGTTTCATTCTTTTGCACGTGGCTATCCAATTCTCCCAGCACCATTTATTGAAGAGACTGTCTTTCCTCCATTGTATGTTTTTAGATTCTTTGCCAAAAGTTATCTGTCATATTTATGTGGTTTTATTTCTGGGTTCTCAATTCTATTCCATTGGTCTATGTGTCTGTTTTTCTGCCAATACCATGCTGTTTTGATTATTGTAGCCCTGTAGTACAAGCTAAAGTCAGGGAGTGTGATACCGCCAGTATTTTTCATTTTTCTTAAGATTGCTTTGGTTATTCGGGGTCTTTTGTGGTCCCAAATAAATCTGATGATTTTTTGTTCTATTACTTTAAAAAATGCCATTGGGATCTTGATGGGGATTGCATTAAATCTGTATATTGCTTTGGGTAATATGGCCATTTTAACTATGTTAGTTCTTCCAATCCATGAGCACGGAATGTCTTTCCATTTTTTGTGTCTTCTTCAATTTCTTTCAAAAATGTCTTATAGTTTTCAGCATATAGGTCCTTCACATCCTTGGTTAAGGTAATTCCTAGGTATTTTATTCATTTTGCTGCAATTGCAAACGGAATTGTGTTCTGTATTTCTTTTTCTGAGATTTCATTGTTAGTATATAGGAATTCAACAGAGTTTTGCACATTGATTTTGTAGCCAGCAACTTTACTGCATTCGTTGATTGTTTCTAATAGCTTTTTGGTGGAGTCTTTAGGGTTTTCTATATATAGCATCATGTCATCTGCAAAGAGTGATAATTTAACTTCTTCATTCCCAAATTGGATGCCTTTTATTTCTTTCTCTTGCCTGATTGCTCTGGCAAGGACTTCCAACACTATGTTGAAAATCAGAGGTGAGAGGGGACAGCCCTGTCATGTTCCTGAACATAGAGCAAAGGGCTTCAGTTTTTCAAGATTAATTATGAGATTAGCTGAGTATTTGTCATATATGGCCTTTATTATGTTAAGGTATTTTCTTTCAATACCTATTTTATTAAGTGTTTTAATCATAAATGGATGTTGTATCTTGTCAAATGCTTTTTATGCATCAATTGATATAATCATATGATTTTTGTCCTTTATTTTGTTTATGTGATGTATCACATTGATGGATTTGCGGATGTTGAACCATGCTTGTGCCCCGGGGATGAACCCCACTTGGTCGTGATGAATAATCTTTTAAATGCACTGTTGTATTCGATTTGCTAGAATTTTGTTTAGGATTTTTGCATCTGTAGTCATCAGAGACATTGGTCTGTAGTTTTCTTTTTTTTGTGTTGTACTTACCAGGTTTTGGTATCAGGGTAATGTTGGCCTCATAAAATGAGTTAGGGAGTACTGTCTCTTCTTCAATTTTTTTGGAAGAGTTTGAGCAGGATTCGCATTAGATTGTCTTTGAAGATTTCGTAAAATTCACTAGTGTAGCCATCTGGTCCCGGACTTTTGCTTTTGGGAAGGTTTTGGATGACAGATTCAATTTCGTTACTGGTGATCAGTCTGTTTAGATTTTCCAGTTCTTCATGGTTCAGCCTTGGAAGGCTATATGTTTCTAAGAACTTGTCCATTTCTTCTAGGTTATTGAATTTGGTGGCATATAGTCCTTCATAGTATTCTTGGATGATCCTTTGTATTCCTGTGGTGTCCGTGGTAACTTCCCTTTTCATTTCTGATTTTATTAATTAGTGTCTTCTCTCTTTTTGTCTTAGTGAGTCTAGCTAAGGGTTTGTCAATTTTATTAATCTTTTCAAAGAACCAGCTCATTGTCACATTACATTTTTCTATTGTCCTTTTGTTCTCTATTTCATTTAGTTCTGCTCTGATTTTTGTTATTTCCTTTCTTCTGCTGACCTTGGGTTTCACTTGTTCTTCTTTTTCTAGTTCTTTAAAGTGTAACATGAGGTTATTTATTTGGGATTTTTCTTGTTTCTTGAGATAGGCCTAGTAATCATATAAATTTCCCTCTTAAAACTGCTTTTGCTGCATCCCCAAAATTTTGGTAGAATGTGTTTTCATTGTCATTTGTTTCTATGTTCTTTTGATGTCTTTTCTAATTTCTTCTTTGACCCAGTTGTTCTTTAAAAGTATGTTGTTTAATCTCCATGTATTTGTGTTTTTTCCTGCTTTCTTTTTGCAGGTGATATCCAATTTCAAAGCCTTGTGATCAGAGAATATGTTTGGTATCATTTCAATCTTCTTAAATTTGCTGAGGCTGATTTTATGTCCCTATATGTGGTCTATCCTTGAGAATGTTACGTGTACACTAGAGAAGAATGTATAGTCTGATGTTGTAGGATGAAATGCTCTATGTATGTGAATGATGTCCATTTCATCTAATGTGTCATTTAGGGCTGCTATTTCGTTATTTATTTTCTGTTTGGGTGATCTATCCATAGCTGTCAATGATGTATTTAAGTCCCCTAGTGTAATTGCGTTTTGGTCAATTTATCTTTTTAGTTCTGTTAGTAGTTGCTTGGTATATTTCGGTGCTCCTTGATTGGGGGCATAAATATTGATGACTGTTATGTCTTCTTGCTGTATAGTCCCCTTTACCGTTATGAAATATCCATCTTTGTCTCTTGTTATCTTTTTCACCCTGAAGTCTGTTTCATCTGATATCATTATGGCTACACCTGATTTTCTCTGGATACCATTTGCTTGGAGTGTCAATTTCCACCCTTTCACTTTGAGTCTATGCTTGTCCTTGTAGCTGAGATGTGTCTCTTGGAGACAGCATGTGGTTGGGTTTAGTTTTTTGATCAAGTCTGCTACTCTGTGCCTTTTTATGGGTGAGTTCAATCCATTTACATTTAGGGTGAGTATTGATATGTGAGGATTTCCTGTCATTCAGTCTTTAGTTTTCTGGTAAGGCTGTGTCTCCATTGATTCTTGGCCTTTTTGTTGTTGTCTGTTTTATTTGTGAGGTGGTACTTTATGATGTTTCCTTCTGTTTCTTCTTTTATTACAGTATTTATTGCAATCTCTTACGTAAAATGCTCATGTTGTTCTTTGATTGTGTTTCTGAGTTCATTAAACTGCCTTTCTGTGTTTTCTTGCACCTCGTTGAGGTTTTTCAGAACTTCAATCTTGAATTCTCTGTCGTTTAAGTCACATATTTCCATATCTTTTAAGTTCCTTTTCTGGAGACTTTCCACTTTCTTTCTGAGCTGTCTTTTTGCCTTGGTTATTCATGGCAATTACTGATTTATTATTTCTCCTCTTAGACATCTACAGGAGTGGCTTCTGCAACAGGTTGATAGGAAGAAGTCTTTCCTTTTCCAGTACTTGTTGGTAGAATGTTTTATTTTCTCTCCGACTGCAGCCTTTTTTTTTCTCTCCCACACAGTAGTGCTATGTTTTCTCTGCACTATTCCAGCTTCTCACACAATGGGGGGATTCCCTGGGAGACGGGCTTCTCCTCTGTTAATAGTTCACCTTGGTCACAGGGCACAGTGTCTGTGTGGGTATGCAGAGAGCTTTTGAATTTCCAAAGCTCTTCCTGTACCAGATTCAGAGCCCGTATGTTTCAGCAGTTCTGTGTACTCCTGCAGGGATCTGCCCAGATAGGTGGTGCCAGGGGCGGGGTGAGGTGTGAGAGGTGGCCCAGACCAATGGTGGCGACCACCACCACAGCAGGTCCTGCTTACACAGCTCCCTCCCCTTTGCCGGAACTAGTTGGGCTTCCAATTTGTGTCTGTGGTCCACAAGTCTCAGAACAGCAAATATTCTGTTCTTTTGATCTGACACTGCTACTGTTCTGCTTCTAGCACCGGGCAGGTGGGGACCCGGCGAGCTCTGGGAGGGTCCAGAGGGGGTGGCTAGTCTCAGTGCCTAAGGCTTCGGTTCTCTGCTCTGCAGTGAGGGCTTAAACCACCGTTTTCAGCCTTCTTCCCTCAGTTTTTTCTCCAAGGTGTCTGCTGTGAGCGTTGGGTTCAGGCGTGTTATATGCTGCCCCCTCAGCCCTGTGGGCCCTAAGCAGAGCCCTAGCAGTCCGAGTTCTTCTCTCTCCCGCAGCTGCGGTAGTTTTGGGAAGCAGCGAGCTCGAAGCACTGAGCTAGATCCGTGTCCTGCGCCTCCACGGTTCCGTCTCCGCACTTCTCCCTCCCATCCTTCCCCGTTCCTGCGATCCACCCACCTTTAGGTGAATTCAGCAGTGGCCCTCTTCGTCTTGCCTGTCTGCTGTGCAGGGAGTCCTTTGTGGAGTTATTGTTGTTCAATTAGTTGTAAATTACAGGGGAGCTTTACAGAGGCTCACCTCATGCCACCATTTTGATGACATCAATCCCCAATTCCTTTTATTGAAGGGACTACTCTGGTTATTTTTGGCAGTTGCTGCTAATAGCTATTTACTTCCTGTAGTAAGCGTAGGAGATAACTATAAACATACTTTCTTGATATGTCAAACAGAAGTCATATTAATTTTTGATGGATGTCGGAATAGAACTAATCTAGTACAACTGTCTCATTTACAGAGAACACTGATGCCCAGGTAGAGGAAGGGACCTGCTCATGGTATTGCTACAATGCATGTAAAAGATCCTTACTTCCAGATTAGCTCCACAATTTATGGCCACTGATATGAGCCTTGGATGCGATGAAAAATTGCTAAGTTTAACATCTTCATTATATAAATGGGAAAGAGGATACAGACAAGAAATACCTACCCAAAGTCATCTGGAACTCATTAATTCGAATCTATGTTTTCTTTTTCCTGAACAAAGTAGCCTCCCCCTGACTAACCACCTGACACCATGTTTCCCCGGAAATAAGACCTAGCCAGACAATCAGCTCTAATGCATCTTTTGGAGCAAAAATTAATATAAGAGTCGGTCTTATTTTAGTATAAGACCGAGTCTTATATAATAATATAACATAATATAATATAATATAATATAATTAATATAATTAATATAATTAATATAATATAATATAATATAATATAATATAATATAATATAATATAATATAATATAATACCGGGTCTTATATAAGACCCAAGGTCTTATATATTAATTTTTGCTCCAAAAGACGCATTAGAGCTGATTGTCCGGCTAGGTATTATTTTCAGGCAAACTGGGTACTAAGCCGAATCTTATTCACTTCTAAATTCCTGGTACCTAGCACATTGCCTGGCACATAGATGAATAAATGAATCTTAAGACAGTGTAAAAAGCTCACTTAACAATTAAATAATTTAAATCCTCAGTCTTCCAGATGATAAGGAATTTGGCAATAATGTGAAATGTTTCCTCTTTAGGTAGTTGCCTCCTTAGGACAAATATATACATCACTGGCTGTATTACATAAGCTGTAAAGTTGGGCTAATTTGTTTTCCAATTCTGTCTCAGTCACTTACTAGCTGTGTGATCTTGCACACATAAATCAATCATTTTATGCCTGCTTCTTCATCTATAAAATGAATATAATAATGCAACCTATCTCATGGGACTCATGTGGGGATTTAGTGAAATAATACATTTAACTTGTCATATAGTAGCCACTCAATAACTATTAATTTTCTCTTTTTATATAATAGTCTACCTGAAAAATGTTGAAAACTAGCAGTGAGATATTTTCCTATTGTTAATGGTAAACTAAAAGTGTGGCCATTAAGAAAGAGAGTTAAAGACCAAAGAACTGTCAGGAAGAAATCATCTTGGAGATTGATATCGAAAATAGCTAACATATCCAAATATCAGTAAAACGCCTCCCTTGCTTAAACTAAAAGTATGCCATGATTTACCTACAGTATTTATATATATACATACACACACACACACACATATATGTGTGTGTATGTATATATATATATATATATATATATATATATATATATATATATATATGTATGTATGGCTTGATATAATCATTAGGGTTTAAAAGAAAAGAGATTCTGGAAATCAATGTGCTTATTAGATCATTCTGGCTCCGTTCCCACTGAGATAAAGTGAACGTGTTTGTGGCTACAGGAATTTGTGTTCCATCGGTCTCAGATATACAATCTCAAGGGTCTTCAGTAAAATGTTTTCTGTCATAATATTCAGTGTGTTGATATATTAAGAATAAAAAGGAAGTTTTTTATTAAAAATAAAACAAAACTATACTCATACTTACCTGGAGGTAGATTTCCAGAATTTTCTTGGATCATTCTAGATAGTTAACAGGAGTTACCTGACCAAGAGTAGCACCCACTACCCACACCCTAGGGTTTGGATCCTGTGAAGATTCAGAGTAAGTAACAAATGTGGTCTGGCTATAGACCTACTCCTAGAGCTTAACACAAATGAGAAAAAACCCTCTGTGACATTCAAATCACGTTGCTGTAGTTATAGAAAATATGAAACTGCATCACCATCTCTATTGAGAATTTATTTTCTTAGTCTCAAATCTGAACTGATAATGTGATTAATTTGTAACTAGGGGTCCCCCTTCATGTATACCATGACAGTTTCCTTAAGTATATTACACTAGTTTAAGCCTAGTTATTAGAAAGGACCAGTTCTCCATTTCCCTTAATTATCATAGCTATACTTTATCAAATACTTATGTTGCTTTAGGTACTGCTTGCAAAGGCTGTACTAATATTAAACTAAGTGCATGCACTTATCAGAAAACAGCCACAATGAGAACAGCAGGGAAGCTTATAATAAATGATTGCCAGATAAAACAATTCTCTTAGAATTTTTCACATTTATTCTTTTAATTCCAATTTTTTCTGCCACCCACTCCTCACAACACTTTCCCCAAAATAAAACCCAAAGAAAACATTTGGGTGACATACAAAAAGACAAAATTTATTTTACTGAAGCTTTCCTATAAGAAGTTAAACAAAATGATCCCTAGGTGAAGGCATTACCAAAAAAGTTCTTAAACATTGTTTCACATATCCCTTTAGTGCCCAGATGAAGAAAACACTTAATCGAAATTAAAGAATAAGCATGGACATTCTTACAGTAGGTTTGCTTAGGTATGTGTAGAAAAAAAATCCATATGGATTAGACATAAAACAGTAAATGGACCTACTAGTTTCCTATAGGTGATGAGAATCCCACTGATTAAAGTCTCCAAGAGTTCCCAGCACCCTGGGGATCACTTTTCAGCAATTATGAAACTGCCATAGTTACTCCCATAACTCACTGTCCCCTTTTCCCTTAACTATTTTACTGCTAAAAGAGGAGGATGGAAACAAAATACAATTTCCCCACTCCCAGGCTGCATGTTAGCATCAGTAGTTCTTGGGTAAACAGAATATCAAAGCACCCCGCACCAATTACCATCTAAATAGGGTAACAGAAAAAATGCCCTTGGGTGAGGCATTTAGGTGTTTTGCTTCCCAGAATTATAAAACACCTGGCTAGGAAGTAATCTCGTTCCTACAAATGAAAACCAAATATTCTTTTTACAGAACAGTAGAACAAAGTGGAACATCCACTATGCCTGTCTCCCAGCCTCAATCTGACCTCAAAAATAAAAGCACAGGGAGGCAACACCTTGACATCTATCTACCCTAGCTCTGAACCCCAATTTTCTCAGAAAAACTTGGGCACAGTGCTCCTCCTCTGCAGTGCTAACAGGTTGCCACTTTTGCTCAAACCTGTGAAGAGCAGGGATCTCTGATCTCCCTCCCTTTATGAGCAGGAACTGCAAGTAGCACCATCTTATTTAATACAAATGGGTGAATGTTTGCAGAACTGGTGATACAAATTTCTCAAGTTCCTACCAGTAATCTGAGTCTATGTGTGTAAGAAAAACACTGGGGTGGAGGTGGGACATCTCATTGCCATACTTCTTTCAATTTGGAGGAAGTAGGAGTAGAGGGAATATATATGTCGTGGGGATACGTGAGGATAGAACCCTAACATATGCAAAAAAAAAAAAAAAAGGGGCATACAAACACTGGACCTTTGGATGCTGGTTATCAATATAAGACACAAAACCTACTAATAACTATTTGTGGCAGTAAGGGAAAAGAAGAAAAAATACAACTGTTCTTTTTATCAAGCAAATAGCAAAGTTCTAAGTAAAGATAATATCTCCTTTCTGTTTAGAAAATATGTAGTTATAGTAAATGCTGAAAATATTCAAACAAATCTTCAAACTTCACATAGAAGTTACAAAATATACAAGAATTTGTCATCATTTCTCAGTCTACTCACACTTTACCTGAGATGCTAATCACTCCCTGCTCCTCTAGATGCTCTGAGCAGATTTATACTCTAATATCTAACGAAAGGTGAAAGAATACAATGAGGGAGAACTTAAAAGGGGAAATTGGTGTGGGAATTGGGGAGATGAAAGGTCTGAAAAATGACTGGTGGAGAAAAATAAAGTGGTGAGAACTGAGGAGTCCCAACCAGACTGTGGACACCTGGAGGGAGTCTGCCTCACACGTGGGGGGACCCCCAGCACAATTTGGACACATAGTAAATACTTGACCTGAGTAGCACAGGTAAAGAAAAAACAATGCATCACTAGAGACTGCCGTGGTTCAAACTCTAATATCCAATAAGTCATTCTGTCTCTGCTGCCCTTAAAAGACTGCAATGGCTTTGAAAGGTCTTGGTAAAAGAAGTTGCCTCTGCCTTTGCTGTAGTTGTCATTATCATAGCCAACTCTGCTGTTCTGGGCCTTTCAAAGCAGAGGGAAATGCTGATGAAGGGATGAGGATTCGGACTCTGAAGTTTTAATAGCCACAAACATTACTTAATGGCATGTCGAACAGAGAACAGATTTTGTCAATTTTGTTTGTTAGGTGTTCTCTGTGACACAAGTTTGGCATGAGCATTTGCACCCAAAATGAGTTCCCCCACAAATAAAATTTGTTGGTACTGTTTGACATAAAGAATACAAAGCAGGCATAGATCGCTCAGGAAGTTGTCACAACTCTTGATAAGATTAACTCTACTGTGATCATCACTTTTTTCTTTGTCCCCTAGTTCGAAGCTTTCAAAAAAGACATCTGCTTTTATAATTCAATGGGAATGACTCCACTCACTTCTCCAAAGGGCCCATTATTTTTGTTTTTTTGGCACATGACTCAACATAAAGACGTTTGGCTCTTTGAGCTGCTTGTTTTTAAATGCTCCAGTAGTTTCCGTTTCCATTTAACAAGTTACCAGTTAACAAATGGAGAATGGGATGAGTCTTCACAAGGTCACATTGAAGGTTAAGATAAATTATCCCCATCACTGAGAGGCTCTCTTCAGGTTTTCTATCAGCACTATAGAGTCAGTTTCTTCTTTGGTTTGTTTCTCATAGATGTCATATTTCTTCCAGTGCTGGAAGAAAGGAAAAAACACATACACAATGACTTTTCTAAATAATGTTCTTTCCCTGAGTACTCACAGCCAATGCTTATTTTTAGGATTGCGTGCATGGAGCCATGAGTATATGTTTCCTGTTATGTTTTTATTTTTTGACCTAAGAATCTTCATGTATTTGAACAACTAATGAAACAAAAGAATCAGGAATTAACTTTAAAGAGAGAAAAAGCATGGGATTGTTATGTGACATTTAATGGCTATCTTAAGAGAGAAACAAATTTGGACATCTCCAAAATTGAAAACAGAGTCTTTGGAAGAAAAATAAAAGAGTTGTATACTTTTTTTTACCTTTATTTTCTCACCACTCAAATTTGACCATTGCTTGGGAGATATATAATAGGTTCAAAAAGTCAACTAGCATCTGAATGGCAACATAAAATGTCCCAAAAGTCTTAGTGCAGTTAAGACTTTTGAAAGACCTTGTATTAACAATTTCATATAACACCATTTGCTAGTACAGGGAATTATGCATATGTTAAGCCCATCTTGAACTCTTATAGTGAAACCCAATATCTTGGTCCTTGCCTTCTTATAAATCAAGGAAAAGGGTAAAACCTTAGCTCAGTCCCCTCATCTGTAAAATAAAAGTTGTTAGACTAAATCAGAGGTTGGCAAATTATGGTCTAAAGACCAAACCAGCAGGCTGCCTGGTTTTGTAAATAAAGTTTTACTGGAACACAGCCATGCCCACTTGTTACTGTACTGTCTATGGCTGCTTTCATGCAACAACAGCAGAGTTGAACTGACAAATTGCTTACTAAACCAAAACTATTTATAGATGGTCCTCTGGATCTGTGGGTTTCACATTTACGGATTCAACCAACCACAGATCAAAGGCAGTATTTTTTATCTGAGGTTGGGAATCCATGGATGTGTAAGGCCAATTGTATGCATTGTTCTAAACCATCTTATATAAGGGACTTAAGCATTCCCGGAGTTTGGTATCCACGGAGGGCACTGGAACCAATCCCCCATGGACACAGTGCTATCTGGCCATTTCCAAAAAAGTTTGCCAACTCCTGCACTAGATTATTTCTAAACTCCCTTTCTGCTCTTCTGTTTTATGGTTCTATAAGCCTAGGAAAGGAAATGGAAAGAAAGAAAACATAAGCAAGAGCAACAATGGATATTCAGCCACTTTAGGTTGACTAACTGGAGATGGACTGAGCAAATCAGGAGCATCCAGTCTTATAAAGCCTATGGAAAGATGAGTTGTGAAACACTGCTTAAAACATCCAAATAATTCTAAATAAATTACTTAATTCTGATTCTCCTAGCAGAATGGCTAAAATAATAAATACTGACAATTCTAAGTGCTTCCAGGGATACAGGGTAACTGGATCTCTCATATATTGTTGGAGGAAACAAAATAGTACAGTCACTATGGAAAACAGTTAGACCGTTTCTTATAAAACAAAACATATGCTTACCGACTGACCCAGAAATCCCACTCCCATGTATTTACACAACAGAAAAATATCCACACAAAGACCTCTACATGAATGTTTATAGCAGCTTTATTCCTAAAAGCCAAAAACTGGAGATAAGCTCAAAGTTCTTGAATAAATGCACGGTTAAATAAACCACGGTACAGCCATATCATAGAATATTGCTCATCAATAAAAATAAATGAACTATTGATATATGCAACATGGATACCTCTTAAATGCATATGCTAAGAAAGAAGGCAGACTTAAAAACTCTGTGTACTTATAATTCCATTTATATGGCATTCTGGAAAAGGCAAAACTTTACAGACAGAAAACAGATCAGCGATTGCAAGGGTATAGGGTCAGGGGGTAGGAGTTGACTGCAGAGGGGCACAAGGGAACTTTATAGAGAATGATGGAAATGTTTTGTATCTTGATTGAAGTGGTGGCTATAAAACTGCATACATTTGCTAAAACTCTTCTAACTATGCACTTAAAAACAGTAAATTTTACTGAATGTAAATCAAACCAAGAAACCTGATATTAAAAATGAGAAATGCAGATTTCTAATAAAAAAAATCTGAAAAAATTACATAACTTTAAAATAATGCTTCATTCAAGAAATTTCACTAGGACAACTGGCTTAGCATTTGAAGAATAAAGTTAAGCCATACCTCACAGCTTACATGTATTTTAGACTGAAATCTAAAATACAAAATCACACAAGTAATAGGAAAATATATTGGGCAACACTTATATAAATCTGAGGTAGGAAAGCACTTTCTACACATAAAAAAAATTAAGGAACATTTATTTTTTAAAAAAGAAAAAAGATTTGTATATCATTAATCACCTTAAATACAATACAAAAGCAAACACAGATGACAAGCCAAAGGATTAATATCTGATATATAAAAAGAGTTTTATAAACCACCAAGGAAAAGATGAATATTGCAGGGAAAGCATGGACAATGAACAAGAAATGCACAAAAGAATTAATTCAAGCCAATGAACATATGAAAAAATACAAAAGTTGATATGTAAAAACAAAACAAGATGCCCTTTCCTCATTTATCAAATTGGCAATAATTTTTAAAATTAGATACATTCACACAAAAGCATGGTAAAACAACCATTCAGACAGATTACTGGTACGTATATAAATTGGTACAACCTAATTGTAATCTATGCTTCTTCTGAAATGTTTCTATGTGTTCCAGGGCCCCATTGCCTTAATATGAAAGAATCACACCTTACATATGTAACCAGAGTGTTTAATTCAACAGCATATATTATATTTTTTTATACATCTGTAAAACAGAGCTACCTCATTTTCTTTAACCTCTGCATAATATTTCACTGCATGAATGCATGATAACTTATTTAACCAGTATCATTAATAGATATTTAACCTCTAGATCCTTTCCGGATGACAATTTCTCAATATCAATAAAACAGTTTAAAATGTATATATTCTCCTTTGATCCAGCAATCTTACTTGTAACAATCTATCCCAAGAAAATAATAAAATATATATGATAATATTAGCTATGAAACGATATCTATAGAATTGACGTCATCAAAATGGCGGCGTGAGGTGAGCCTCTGTAAAGCTCCCCTGGAATTTATGCCTAATCGAACAACAATGACTCCACAAAGGACTCCCTGCAGAGCAGACAGGCAAGACGAAGAGGCCGACTACTGAATTCAACTAAAGGTGGGGGAATCGCAGGAGCAGGGGAGAAGGGAAGGGAGAAGTGCAGAGACGGAGCCGCACAGGAGCAGGACGCAGACCTAGCTCAGTGCTCCGAGCACGCTGCATCCCAGAACTACCGCAGCTGCAGGAGAGGGAAAAACTCGGACTGCTAGGGCTCCACTTATGGCCCACAGGGTTGAGGGGGCAGCATGTAACACGGCTGAACCCAACGCTCACGGCAGAAACCTCGGAGAAAAGATTGAGGGAAGAAGGCTTAAAATGGTGGTTTAAGCCCTCACTGCTGAGCAGAGAACACAAGCCTTAGGCACTGAGACTAGCCACCCCCTCCCTACCCTCCCAGAGCTCGGCCGGCTCCCACCTGCCCTGTGCTAGAAGCCTAACAGTAGCAGTATCAGATCAAAAGAACAAAATATTTGCTATTCTGAGAACTGGGGAACGCAGACACAGATTCACAGCCCAACTAGTTCCAGCAAAGAGGAGGCAGCTGTGTAAGCAGGACCTGCTGTGCTGGTGGTCACCACCATTGCTCTGGGCCACCTCTCACACCTCACCTCGCCCCTGGCACCAACTATCTGGGCAGATCCCTGCAGGAGTACACAGAACTGCTGAAACATACAGGCTCTGAAAATGGTGCAGGAAGACCTTTGGAATTTCAAAAACTCTCCACATACCCACACGGACACTGCGCCCTGTGACCCAGGCAAACTATTAACAGAGGAGAAGCCCGTATACCAAGGGATCCCCCCATTGTGTGAGAAGCTGGAATAGTGCAGAGAAAACATAGCACTACCGTCTGTGATGAGAAAAAAAAGGCTGCAGTTGGAGAGAAAATGAAACATTCTACCAACAAGTACTGGAAAACGAAACACCTCTTCCTATCAACCCGTTGCAGAAGCCCCTCCTGTAGATGTCTAGGAAGAGAAACAATAAATCAGTCATTGCCATGAATAACCAAGGCAACAAGACAGGTCACAAAGAAAGTAAAAAGTCTCCAGAAAAGGAACTTAAAGATATGGAAATATGTGACTTAAATGACAGAGAATTCAAGATGGCAGTTCTTAAAAAACTCAATGATATGCAAGAAAACACAGAAAGGCAGTTTAATGAACTCAGAAACACAATCAAAGAACAACATGAGCAATTTACGAAAGAGATTGAAATTTTCAAAAAGAATCAAATAGAATTTCTGGAGATTAAGGACTCAATAGAAGAAATTAAGAAAGAAATAAGCAGCTTAGGTAATAGAGTTGACTAGATGGAGGAAACAATGAGTGACATTGAAGATAGAAACCTGAAAATTACACAGATGGAAGAAGAAAGAGACTTGAGACTTAAAAGCAATGAAAGAACTCTACAAGAACTTTCTGACTCCATCAGAAAGAGCAATATAAGAATAATGGGCATACCAGAAGGAGAAGAAAGAGAGAAGGGAACAGAGAATATATTCAAACAAATTGTCGATGAGAACTTCCCAAACTTGTGGACAGAACTGGATCCTCGAATCCAAGAAGCAAATAGAACACCTAGTTACCTCAATCCCAACAGGCCTTCTCCAAGGCACATTGTATTGAAGCTGTCTAAAATCAACGACAAAGAAAGAATCCTCAAGGCAGCCAGGGAAAAGAAGACGGTAACCTACAAAGGAAAGCCCATTAGATTATCATCAGATTTTTCAGCAGAAACTCTACAAGCCAGGAGGAGTGGAACCAAATATTCAAACTATTGAAAGAGAGAAATTATGAGCCAAGAATAATATATCCAGCAAAGATATCCTTTAGATATGAAGGAGGAATAAAGACCTTTCCAGACATACAGAAGCTGAGGGAATTTTCTAATACACGACCTGCACTACAAGAAATACTAAAGGAGGCTATTCGACCACCATCAACAGGGACAATTTGTGGCAACCAAAACATAAAAAGGGGGAGAGTAAAGGCCTGAACCGGAATACGGGAATGGAGAAAGTAAGCGTGCTGAAGAAAATGGAATACTCTAAATATCAAACTTTCTTTTACATAAACTTAAGGGTAACCACTCAAAAAAATCCAGAACTGAAATATATACTGTAATAAAAGAAGAAACAGAGGGAAACATCATAGAATACCACCACACAGAAATAATAGACAACAACAAAAAGGCAAAGAAACAATGGAGACACAGCCTTACCAGAAAACTAAAGATAGAATGACAGGAAATCCTCACATATCAATAATCACCCTAAATGTAAATGGACTGAACTCACCAATAAAAAGGCACAGAGTAGCAGATTGGATCAAAAACTAAACCCAACCATATGCTGTCTCCAAGAGACACATCTCAGCTACAAGGACAAGCATAGACTCAAAGTGAAAGGGTGGAAATTGACACTCCAAGCAAATGGTACCCAGAGAAAATCAGGTGTAGCCATAATGATATCAGATGAAACAGACTTCAGAGTGAAAAAGATAACAAGAGACAAAGATGGACATTTCATAATGGTAAAGGGGACTATACAACAAGAAGACATAACAGTCATCAATATTTATGCCCCTAATCAGGGAGCACCGAAATATACCAAGCAGCTACTAACAGAACTAAAGGGAGAAATTGACCAAAACACAATTATACTAGGGGATTTAAATACACTATTGACAGCTATGGAAAGATAATTCAAATATAAAATAAGTAATAAAATAGCAGCCCTAAATGACACATTAGATGAAATGGACATAATTGACATTTATAGAGCACTTCATCCTAAAACATCAGACTATACATTCTTTTCTAGTGTACATGGAACATTCTCAAGGATAGACCATATATTGGGACATAAAATCAGCCTCAGCAAATTTAAGAAGATTGAAATCATACCAAGCATATTCTCTGATCACAAGGCTTTGAAATTGTATATCAACTGCAAAAAGAAAGCAGGAAAAACCACAAATACATGGAGATTAAACAACATACTTTTAAAGAACGACTGGGTCAAAGAAGAAATTAGAGGAGAGATCAAAAGATACATAGAAACAAATGACAATGAAAATACATCCTACCAAAATTTTTGGGATGCAGCGAAAGCAGTTTTAAGAGGGAAATTTATATCATTACAGGCCTATCTCAAGAAACAAGACAAATCCCCAATAAATAACCTCATGTTACACCTTAAAGAACTAGAGAAAGAAGAACAAGTGAAACCCAAGGTCAGCAGAAGAAAGGAAATAACAAAAATCAGAGCAGAACTAAATGAAATAGAGAACAAAAAGACAATAGAAAAAATTAATGTGACAAAGAGCTGGTTCTTTGAAAAGATTAACAAAATTGACAAACCCTTGGCTAGACTCACTAAGATAAAAAGAGAGAAGACACTAATTAACAAAATCAGAAACGAAAAAGGGGAAGTTATCACGGACACCACAGAAATACAAAGGATCATCCAAGAATACTATGAAGGACTATATGCCACCAAATTCAATAACCTAGAAGAAATGGACAAGTTCTTAGAAACATATAGCCTTCCAAGGCTGAACCATGAAGAACTGGAAAATCTAAACAGACCGATCACCAGTAACAAAATTGAATCAGTCATCCAAAACCTTCCCAAAAGCAAAAGTCCGGGACCAGATGGCTTCACTAGTGAATTCTACCAAACCTTCAAAGAGGATCTAATACCAATCCTGCTCAAACTCTTCCAAAAAATTGAAGAAGAGACAGTACTCCCTAACTCATTTTATGAGGCCAACATTACCCTGATACCAAAACCTGGTAAGGACAACACAAAAAAGAAAAATACAGACCAATATCTCTGATGAATACAGGTGCAAAAATCCTAAACAAAATTCTAGCAAATCGAATACAACAATGCATTAAAAATATCATTCATCAACACCAAGTGGTGGGGTTCATCCCTCGGGCACAAGGATGGTTCAACATCCGCAAATCCATCAATGTGATACATCACATAAACAAAATAAAGGACAAAAATCATATGATTATATCAATTGATGCAGAAACAGCATTTGACAAGATGCAACATCCATTTATGATTAAAACACTTAATAAAATAGGTATAGAAGGAAAATACCTTAACATAATAAAGGCCATATATGACAAGCCCTCAGCTTATCTCATAATTAATGGTGAAAAACTGAAGCCCTTTGCTCTACATTCAGGAACACGACAGGGCTGTCCCCTATCACCTCTGCTTTTCAACATAGTGTTGGAAGTCCTTGCCAGAGCAATCAGGCAAGAGAAAGAAATAAAAGGCATCCAAATTGGGAATGAAGAAGTTAAATTATCACTCTTTGCAGATGACATGATGCTATATATGTTTAGAAAACCCTAAAGACTCCACCAAAAAGTTATTAGAAACACTCAACGAATACAGTCAAGTTGCTGGCTACAAAATCAGTGTACAAAAGTCCACTGCATTCCTATATACTAACAATGAAATCTCAGAAAAAGAAACACACAAAAAATTCCTGTTGCAATTGCAACAAAAGAATAAAATACCTAGGAATAAACTTAACCAAGGACATGAAAGACCTATATGCTGAAAACTACAAGACATTTTTGAAAGAAATTGAAGAAGACACATAGAAATGGAAAGACATTCCGTCCTCATGGATTGGAAGAATCAACAAACTTAAAATGGCCGTATTACCCAAAGCAATATGCAGATTTAATGCAATCCCCATCAAAATCCCAATGGCATTTTTTAAAAGAAATAGAACACAGAATCATCAGATTTGTTTAGAACCACAAAAGATCCCGAATAACCAAAGCAATCTTAAGAAAAAGAACAATAATGGAGGTATCACACTTCCTGACTTTAGCTTGTACTACAGGGCTACAATAATCAAAACAGCATGGTATTGGCAGAAAAACAGACACATAGACCAATGGAGTACGATTCAGAACCCAGAAATAAAACTGCATAAATATGGACAGATAATTTTTTGACAAAGAAGCTAAAAAAACATACAATGGAGGAAGACAGCCTCTTCAATCAATGGTGGTGGGAAAATTGGATAGCCACGTGCAAAAGAATGAAACTGGACTGCTATCTGTCACCATGTACCAAAATTAATTCAAAATGGATCAAAGACTTAAGCATAAGACCTGACACAATAAACTGCATAGAAGAAAACATAGGTACTAAACTTATGGACCTTGGGTTCAAAGAGCATTTTATGAATTTGACTCCAAAGGCAATGGAAGTAAAAGCTAAAATAAACGAATGGGACTATATGAAACTTAAAAGCTTCTGCACAGCAAAAGAAACCATCGACAAAATAAAGAGGCCACCAACTGAATGGGAGAAGATTTTTGCAAACAGTGCCTCCGATAAGGGGCTAATATCCAAAATATACAAGGAACTCATGCAACTCAACAACAAAAATCAAACAACCCAATTGAAAAATGGGCAGAGGACCTGAAGAGACATTTCTCCAAAGAGGACATACAAATGGCAAATAGACATATGAAAAAATGCTCAACATCACTAATCATCAGAGAAATGCAAATCAAAACCACAATGAGATATCACCTCACCCCAGTCAGAATGGCTATCATCAACAAGACAAATAGTAACAAGTGTTGGAGAGGCTGTGGAAAAAAAGGAACCCTCATACACTGTTGGTGGGAATGCAGACTGGTGCAGCCGTTATGGAAGGCAGTGTGAAGGTTCCTCAAAAAATTACGAATATACCCAGAATTACCCATCTGACCCAGCAATCCCTCTCCTGGGTATCTACCCAAAAAATCTGAAAACATTTATACATAAAGACACGTGTGCTCCAATGTTCATTGCAGCTTTATTTACGGTGGCCAAGACATGGAAACAACCAAAATGTCCTTTGATAGATGGATACAGAAGTTGTGGTATATATACACAATGGAATACTATTCGGCAGTAAGAAAAGATGATATAGGAACATTTTTGACAATATGGATGGATCTTGAGAGTGTAATGCTGAGCGAAATAAGTCAGACAGTTAAAGCAGAGAACCACGTGATTTCACTGATATGTGGTATATGAACCAAAAACAACAAAAGAACAAGACAAACAAATGAGAAAGAAAAACTCATAGGCACAGACAATAGTTTAGTGGTTACCAGAGTGGAAGGGGGGTGGGGGGTGGGAGATGAGGGTAAGGGGGATCAAATATATGGTGATGGAAGGAGAACTGACTCTGGGTGGTGAACACACAACGGGATTTATAGATGATGTAATACAGAATTGTACTCCTGAAATCTATGTAATTTTACTAACAATTTTCACCCCGATGAATTAAAAAAAAAAAAAAGAAATGATATCTATAATAACGAAACTTAGAATTTATTTATCTAAATGCCCAATAATAGAATTTTGGTTAAGTATATTATGACATATTTACATAAAGGAATAATAATAGGAATTTGGTTAAGTATATTATGACATATTTACATAAAGGAATACTATTTATTATTATCCCAAGAAAATTATATATGCTAATATTAGCTATGAAATGATATCTATAATAATGAAACTTAGAATGTATTTATCTAAATGCCCAATAATAGGAATTTGGTTAAGTACATTATGACATATTTACTTAAAAGGAATACTATTTAGCCATTATAAAGCATATTCTATAACCAGGGTTGGCCAACTTTTTCTGTAAATGGCCAGATAATAAATATTTTCAGCTTTGAGGGCCATATACTGTCTGTTCCAATTACTCAACTCTGCTTTTGTAGCATGAAAGCAGCCTTAGATAATACATAAATGAATAGGCGTGGCTATGTTCCAACAAAACTTTACTTACGGACATTGAAATTTGAATTTCATATACTTTTAATATGCCGTGACAGAGTCTTCTTCTTTAGATTTTGTTCAATTATTTTAAAACATGAAGATCATTCTTAGCTTGTGGGTTGTACACAAACAAGTGGCAGGTGGGATTTGACCTGTGTCTATCATTTACAGAGACATCCTGGGAGGAAGGCTCTGGTTGGCAGCATGTTTTTTTCAATCTCCCCAAATACCACCATAAAAACCACAAGTAGGGAAGGCAAGTAGGAAAGCAAAACCGAAATCCATGGACACAATGTAGAACAAAATCAAATGAAAATGATTCCCCGGGGCCGGCCCAGTGGCTCAGGCGGTTAGAGCTCCGTGCTCCTAACTCCGAAGGCTGCCGGTTCGATTCTCACATGGGCCAGTGAGCTCTCAACCACAGGGTTGCCGGTTCAACTCCTCGACTCCCACAAGGGATGATGGGCAGCACCCCCTGCAACTAAATTGAACACAGCACCTTGAGCTGAGCTGCCGCTGAGCTCCCAGATGGCTCAGTTGGTTGGAGCGTGGGCTCTCAACCACAAGATTGCCGGTTCGATTCTCGCAAGGGATGGTGGGCTGTGCCCCCTGCAACTAGCAACGGCAACAGGACCTGGAGCTGAGCTGCGCCCTCCACAGCTAAGACTGAAAGGACAACAACTTGAAGCTGAACGGCACCCTCCACAATTAAGACTGAAAGGACAACAACTTGACTTGGAAAAAAGCCCTGGAAGTACACACTGTTGCCCAATAAAGTCCTGTTCCCCTTCCCCAATAAAATTTTAAAAGAAAAAAAAAGAAAATGATTCCCCCATAAACCCTGAAATCTGAGTGGATGGTGACAAATTAGAGATAGCTACAAGAGCAAAATGGTATCAGCTATGGAAGAGTCTGCAGTGAGAATCACCAAGTTATCTGTGAGATCTGAGAACTAAAATAATTCACTCAAACCTCAGCAAGCTAATTTATGAACAACTGACACTAGCAGGGGTTTGCACTTTCAAAGAGTGACTGAGTGCAAGGAGTCAATTGTACAGCCGGGAGCCGCCTGGGCCACGTGAACTCTCAAAACCATCCAAAACTCCCTTCCAGGGCGAAGTCTCACTCTGAGGAGAAACTGGTGGGAACGGACTCCACACTGGCCAGGAAAGGGACAAGAGAGACAAAATAGAACATCCAGATAAAAGTAGAAGAGATAGAAAGGAATTAACTATAATTTTGAACAATTCTCAAAAACAATAGAAGATGGAACTCTATAGCCATGACATTAGGGGGGAAAAAAAAAACCTATCCTAAATCAAGCCTCCTTCTAAAACTTCAGGTAAATTAATTTCACGTAAAAATAAGCAACAGAATAATATACTTAGAGAATTAAAACATGCCAGAAAGATACATCTACAAAAAAAATGATGAAAATTAAAATATAATATTTCAAAACTAGCTAAAATATATTAAGAAAGAGTTATATGATATTAAAAATGTACATGATATGGAAGACTATAAAATTCAGAGTAAGAACAACTCAGAAATGACAGAATAAAACTCAGGGAAGAATTAGAAGAAAACAATCATTTCAGAAATACAGACAAAGCTAATTGGAACACAGGAGTAAATAAACACAACAGATAATACCTTAAGAGAAACAGGTGAAAAGGAAGCTTTTTTAATCAAAAAGAAATTGAAGGTGGATGAAAATTATCAAGAGGATGTGATAAACATCGAAGACAGGCAAAGAAAACAAGGGGACATAACTAACGTGCATAAGTGAAGAAGTTTTTACTGAAATTAGAAAAAAAAAAGATCTGCAATTACATACTGAAAGGGCACACCATATACCTTGGAAAATCAACCCAGAATGACCAACAATAGCAAGTCATATTTTAGTAAAATGATTGGACTTTGAAGAAAAAAATCATCTTTTGAAAACACCAAGTGTTTTAATACAGAAAGAAAATTATATTGTCAGCTGACTTTGACAACATTTTATGACAGGGGAAAATGGATGACATATTTATTATACCCAAGGCAAGACCATGTGAGCCTTGGATTTTATATTTAGCTAAAATGATTTTCAATTATTAATGTAGCAAACTCCATCAACGTGTAAATAATTTGGGAAATACTGGTCCCATGAATCCTTCCTGAGAAAACTTTTAGAGCTTCAAACCACCAAAATGACTGGAGAGACATAAAGACCAGTAGTGAGCATAGAATATATACACACACAGAATTAAGACTAAATGAGGGCTAAAAGGGAGACAATATAGTATATAATGTCCTTATGCACTGACAATATAGATACTGGACAACTTTAAAAATGGAGAGAAGAGGGAGAACACATGGAAAAATTGCTCTTTTCAATAATCATTAAAAATTATTTTATAATTTGTCAAAAGTTCAGAAATTCCTTCAGTTTCACCTATTTCCCATCTGTTAAGTTCAAATAAAATAAAATATGAGCATTTTATTAAAACATATTATGTAGTATGACTGGTTAAAAGTGTGGAGTGGAGAATCAGGATGCCTGGCTTCAGATCCCAGCTCTGATAGTTAAGTTTGGATCCTAGCTCTGCTATGTACTAGCAGGTATAGCCTTGAGCAAGTTACACATAATCCCTCTGGTACCTCATTTTCTTCATCTGTGTAATGAAGATAATTCTGCAGGATGGGGACATATTAATTAGGGAAGTAAGTGCTTAGAAAAGTGTCTGATAATAGTAAAAGTTCAGTAAGTATGAACTATTACTGTTGTTATTGCTATTATATTATTCCATTTACCAATAAAAGTATTTCCATTTCTCTATGTTGTTTACATAACATTAAATATGGTTATGTTTGGGTGATAGGATTAAGTGTGATTTTATTTTTCTCTTTTGATTATCTGTAGTGCTAATTTCTCTACAATAAATATGTATTGCTTTTAAAAGAAAACATTTTAATTTTTTTAAATGTACCCTGAACATTACACTTTCATTGTTTTCTGGTCATAGACCCAATGCTTAGCTATGTTGGACAGGAAAAAAGCAATCTGTTTTAATGAGGTGAACACTGCAGCAGAAATGGCTTCTAAGTATACATTCATTTTTTCAGTTGCCTTTTTTCATTTCTGAAACTTGAATTACTCTCATATCCACCCATCATGTGCATCATGACCTTTTTCTGAGTGCTGGTTCTATGACTATGGCCATGTAAGGTAAAAGGAACAAATGGAAAGGCTCTGACCTACTCTTCAATTTTGTGAGTTTTAAGTCAGTGTAATTTTAAAATCACTTGTAGAAAAAAACAAACCCACAAAATTACCAGTCCATAATTCAATTTTCATACTGCCAATTTTTTAAACAAGGTAATCAACAACAGAATAATGGCCAAGGATGAAAAACATCATAGATGGAAAATAGTGTTCAGGAGGCTAACACAAGTGGCTTTTTAGTTGTTAGTCATCTAATCAGAGAAAAACAGAGTGTTATACAGGCTTTTGTGTTTTCAAGAAATAAACAAATTTCATAGTATAATGAAACATACAGCTTCAATTTAAGAGTACTTTCAAGATCTGGTTATTTCCCATAGGAATTTTCTATAGGAGTGAAGTGGCTTTCATGCACCTGAATGCCACACAAAACATTGGCCTTTTGTACACAAGTCAACCGATTGTATTCCCCAGTCTTCTTCAGACCAACATTCACAATAGAAAGTTGTACAATATGAATTGTAGGTCCCCCATGCCTTCATCACTGCAGCTTCAAAAATAACTAGTTGAATGTGATGTGGAGGGGACTAATTTGGTACCACCTGAGGCGGTTAATAATCCAACTCTTCACTTTAAAAACTGATAATTAAAGGGAAAGAATTAAACATGTATCCTGCCTTTCTAGCAGAAACTGAATTTCAGAACAACCAAAGAAGTTAGTTGATGACTGAAAGCAGTGCTTTATATTAAAGTGCCAGCTTATAAATGTAGATTAAATGTAGAAAAAAACCATCATTCCACAGCCTTTAATGAAATTAGTGATTCAAGCAAGGATACCAACTGGCATAAAAAGCATTAGCTGAACAGTTGTCAGGGTGCTAACATAATACCACACAGATTATCTTCAAATGGCAAGGGGGGAAAAAGTGTAGATGGCAGGAGGGGATATGCTATTACCACCTTAAATTCAGTGGTCAATCTTAGCCTCACTAACAGTGGGACAACTGGATATTATCTGCCTCTTGACAACTGAGACAGTTGGAAAAATTTAAATATGGACTGAGCATTAGGGGATATTAAGAAATGAATAATTTTTAAAGTATGATCATGCTATTTTTGCCATATAGGAAAGCATTGTTAGTTTTTAAGGAGATATACTGAAGTAAAAAAACATCAGCAATATTTGGAAGTCAACTCCAAGTTAAAAAGCTGCTTTCCAATCAGGAATGCAAAACTGGCACAGTACTGAAAATATAATTGGCTTCCAAGAAGCAGGGGAAGAATAGATAATTTTTTGTGGATGAAAGAAGAAACACAGATGCAAAGGAGGAACAATTCCCTGTGTGCACCTCCCCCCCCACCCCAATATGGCCAGCAGCCCAATTAGTCACAAAGAAAAGGCAAACAGCAAAGCAACAGAAAGAAATGCTGTTGGCCAAAATGTTACTACAGCGATGAACAAAACATTGTCAAAACACTAGAAACCTTAAGGAAAACTATACAGATGATTAAATTTATTTGTGGACACACCTAAATGAGCTTTTTAAAGAAATATTACTGACGGTTCAGTGTGGAAGAAGAAAGTGTTTAGAAAGGGCACGGATTATTTCTTTGTATTATGAATCAGTAACTTGGGCTACAATGGGTTCTAGTTCAGGTTCTGCAATTTGAGTATACTAGCTCTCGAGAAATTTCTCTGTGGTCCCCAAAGTCCCCATCTCTCAAATGAGGGAGTAGGACTAGAATCTAAAGTTCTGAAAATTTATAATATTAAGAAATATAAATTAACCATGCTAAACTCCACCTCACTAGATGATCTCTAGGGCCATGTTCATTCTACAATTCGACGATTCTAGAAGTAAAACGTTAGTCTTCCTGCTGCATACACAGTTGAATTTGGGAGATGCGCTGCCGTGTAGAGAAAGGGGATTGTTCATTTGGTTAAAAAGAAAACATGAAAATTTGTTCTATTATCCTTTCCCCTGTCTGGCATTTTTGTTATACTTTTAGTTTGAAACACTGATTTTATTTAATGGTCTGCAACCATCACAAAAACTTCGTATGCTTTTAGTGGTCCATTTTGTCAGTGTATCCGCCTCACTAAATTATAGAATTATCTGACTCATTGGGACAACATATTATCCTCCAGACAGCAAATTGAAAAAAAAAAAGCAATTTTCCCATCTCTGAGAAAGATAATTGATCTGATTTTGCTGTTAGTGTTACCATCATTCACTTTATTACTCAGGCTTGATACCCTGAAATTATTTTTTACTCTCTCCACCTTTCATCAGCCACACAGTCACCAAGTCTAATGAGTTTCCTTTAATAATGTCTCTTGCGTCAATTTCCTCTGCTACCACCCAAGTTCAAGTCCCTATTATCTAATTCTCAGACCTAGATGACTACAATATTCTCTTTTTCCTTAATGACTTGTATAGGGTTTCTTTTTATCATAAAAGTAATATATTCTCATTATAGGCAATTTGGAAATTTCAGAAAGGTAGAGGGAGAATGATATCAATTATCCACAATCCTTCTGCCCAAGAGATTGTCATTTTGATCCACTTCCTGCCACTCATTGTTCTATGTATATATTCATTCTTTTTTAAAAAAAATTAGGATTGTAATATACTACACATTTGTGATGTTTCTTACTTTTATATCAAGAATATTTTGCTATGACAGTAAATGTTTTGAAAACCTAACTTTTTAAAACTAATTTTCGATTGTTGATGTTTCATTGGTTTCTAATTTTTCATGTTAGAAACAAATGCAGCATTGACCATCCTTGTGCCATTATTGGATTATTTCTTTAAAATAGATTCCTAAAAGTATAATTAAGATCAAAGATTCTTGTTACATTTTACCAAGTTGCTCTCCAGCAAGGATATATCCCATTTTAAAGCCCCCCCAGTAGTGCATGAAAAGTGCCAGTTCCCTGTCCACTTGTAAATACTGAATATTATCACTTTTTAAAAACATATTAGGCTGGAAATTTATATCTCATCAATACTTTGGTTGGCATGTCTTGTGTATATTAGTGAGTCCAAATATGTTTTCACAGGTATTGGGCATTTGTATCACGGCACTTTGGCCTTATTCTGCTAAAGGGGTAGCAAATTCAAACGCCTTCCAGGAGTCTGCATGTTAGGTCAACGTGTGAAACCACAGTGGCAATTGGGAATGGTAGGGCCTGAAATGAATTGGAGAGTATGTGCCCTGCTTAAGACTTCAAATTGAAAAATTTTAAACATACCATGCTGGCAAAACAAAACATCTTTGGGGCAAATTCAGGACTAGGTTCCCAGTTTGCTACCATGCCAGTGCCTCCGTTCTCTAATCCATTCCCTCCAAGCTGCTATCAGAATGATATTCCTAATACCTTCCCATAAAAGGCCAGCCATAATGTGACTCCCCACATCTTTTTCTCAGAACTCCCCTGTCCCAACCTTCTACTTTTGTCATACAGAACTCTTTGGAGGGGGCAAAGTTCTTGAGGATAAGCATTCTATCTTACAAGAGGCAAAGAGAGAACTCGGGATCAGACAGTTCTGGGTCAAATCCCACCTACCTACCTACTAGCTGTGTGACTTCAGTCAAGTTACTTAACCTCACTGAGGTTGCATTTCCTCATCTGTAAAATGGTACTAACAGCAGCTATAGTGCAGGATTCAATAAGGGACTATCAGCAAAGCACTTAGTACAATGCCTGGCACATAGTAGACTTTTAATAGCGGGTTAGAGTTGTTGTTAAGTACTTGCACAATTCCCAACCTCCAGGATCTATCACAGTAGCTGGTGAAATGAAGAAAGAGATAGTAGTAATCCTAAGGCAAATATCTATATGATTTTCAAACTCAGGTCCACAGACTATCATGCCAGGATAGGAATCACCTGTGGGCTCCTGTTAAATATGCAGACTCCTGGGCCGCATCCTAGAACTGCCGAATCAGAATTTCTGGAGCTAGATATAGCCCAGGATTCTACATTTGTACAAGCATTCCAATTGATTGTGACTCAACTAAAGTTAAAGAACTACTGGTTGCCATATTCACCTCAGTTACAGTGTACTATCTCCTTCTCACGTAGCTGACTTCTGCCTAGTTGTGCCCTATCCCCCAGGGTCTGGCAGATACCCACTGTCTGTGACCATGACTTGGTGAAAAAATGATCCATATGAATCATTATAAGAATTGTTTGGGGCCTAAAGATAAATAGAAAGTAGTATTAATAGTAATACTAATCACTAACACTTAACATGTTTCCCTGAAAATAAGACCTAGCCGGATCATCAGCTCTAATGCGTCTCATGCAGCAAAAATTAATATAAGACCCAGTCTTATTTTACTATAATGTAAGACCAGGTATAATATAATATAATATAATATAATATAATATAATATAATATAATATAATATAATATAATATAATATAATATAATACCGGGACTTAAATTAATTTTTGCTCCAAAAGATGCATTGGAGCTGATGGTCCGGCTAGGTCTTATTTTTGGGGAAACATGATACTAAACACCTATAATATGCCAGGCACGCTAAGCAGTTTTTATGTATTAAATGAATTTAATCCACATAACAACACTATGAGACACATGCTATCATTACCTGCAGTTAACAAATGGGAAAACTGAGGCACAGAGAGGTTAAGAAAGTTACTGAGGTCAAATAGATGGTAAATGACACAACAGAAATCTGAATCCAGACAGTCTGACTCCAGAGCCCAGGCTATTATCTACTATGCTGAACTACTTCCCTAAATTAACTGTCCTATGCCTGTTATTACTAATTTAAGACATATACAATAATACTGGTATTCATTTTCATTTAATGTCTTTATTATTTTATGAGTGAATGTATCTATCAGGGAAACTTCAAATTCCTTTGTTCCCACAAAGTCTTAGGTTTTCCAACCACAAATTCTAGCATGAGAGTCTGCAGCAAGCTAACTATAACAGTTGGGGTGGGTTTATTTTACTTCCATGAATTCAGAGGCCAGCTTTCCAGGCAATAACATGAACAAAATCTATTGCTATAGTTACCCTTCTCTTTTTGTTTCCCCAAATCAAGTTGTAAAAGTTATCCAAGAGTCAGAAGCCCTGCCTATTAGGTTATTTTCATAAAGCAGACTCCTCCCCTGCATGTTTGCATCAAATTATGTTCCCTACCCCAGAGAGAGAATGAAGCCCAGCGATACAAGATGGACGAAGTTCTTAAAAGCTATGCTTGGCCTGAAATACAACATTTTCAATCAGCACTTCTTTAATCTTTTAGATAAAATGTAGTTTCAAAGAACCAATTTTGAAATGAAATTCTGACATATGTTACAACATGGATGAACCTTGAAAACATTGAAAACATTAGGCTAAGTGAAAGCAGCCAAACACAAAAAGATACATATTGTAGGATTCCACTTATAATTAAGATTCTCTCTAAATAGGCAAATTCAGCGAGACAGAAAATAGAACAGAGATTACCAGAGGCTGGGGAGAACGGGGAGTTATTGTTTCTGTTCAGAATGATGAAAACTTTCTAGAAATAGTGATGATATTTGCACATTATAAATGTACTTAATGCCATTGAACTATACACTTAAAATGGTTTAAATGGTAAATATTATGTTATGTATATTTTACCAAGCTTTTTATAAATTCCAAAGCCTCCAAAAAAACAATTTTTTTTTAGTCTCACAGAGTCAGTGCTTACCAGGGTATCATCATTCTGGTCTCCAAACATTTCTTTAAAAATCTTGCCAGGATCAGGAATTGGAGGGAATATAATGATCTTGAGCCTTTAAGAAAACAGACATTTTTAATCAAATCTTCCACCCAATAGGAACATCCCACTTAAATACAGCCATATTAAAAGGAGGCTTGAACAAGAGACATGGTACAATAAGTCATCTTTAGTGACAGCAGTTATGAAGAAATTTCTAAAACAAGCTGAAAAATCGATGTCCAAAGAGCATCAAGTCTGTGTGGAGCAAAAGGGCCATCAGGACAAGTAGGCCACTTACACACTTTCATTTAAAAAAATGTTTCCAGCTTTATTGAGATATACTTGACAAATAAAATTGTATGCATTTGAGGTATACAATGTGATGATTTGCTATGAATATATCGTGAAATGATCACCACAATCAAGCTAATTAACACATCCATCACCTCACATAATTATGACTGTGTGTGTGATACCCTTCATTTAAACAATAATAATGCTTTAGTTATCACAGACCAGATGGGAGCCTACTGTTTGTAATTTTGAAAAAAATAATCTGAGAACAGGGTACATTCCTCTTTTATTTTGCTTTATTTTTCTTACTTCTCTCCTCTATTTTTGCATCTTATAGAACCCTTTGGTGGACCTACCTCATCTCCTAGGTCTCTACACATTGGTGTGCTCCGGGGTTCAGCCTTTTGTCCTCTTTATCTCACACACTTAATGAGCGATCTCTTCCTTTTTTGGAGCTTTAAATCCATTTACATGCTGAGGACTCCCAAAATTCTATCTCCAGCCCAGACCTCTCCCTTAAACTCCAGATTCATGTATACAACTACCCATTCACATCTCTACTTGAACATCTAACAGGAGTCTCAAGCTTATCATGTTCAAAACTGAAGTTCTCACCTTTACACAAAAATCTGTTCTCCTCAGTCTCCCCCAACCTCAGTAAATGATCCCAGCATTCACTCAATTGCTGAAGCCAAAAATCTAAGAGTTATCTTTGAATCCTCAATTTCCCCCACACCTCCACAGAGAAGCAACTATCTGCTAGTGCTATCAATTCTATCTTCAAAATATATCTCACACAGACTACTTCTTACTACCTCCACTGCCAACCACCTAGCCTAGGCCACTCTCATCTTCTACCACCCACCCACCCCCAGATACTGTACTGCCTCATAAACTAATGTACTTATTTCCATTCTTGCCCATTCTTCACTCAGCAACCACAATGATCTTTCATGATCATAAATCAGATTCTGTCCCTCCCCTGCTTAAAACCCTCCATCATGCTTAGGATAAAAATCTCCATTCCTTGCCATGGCCTACATGATCTGATCCTGCTAACCTCTCCAGATTCATCTCCTGGCACTCTCTCCCTTGCACACTCTACGTCAGTAAGACACACTTGGAGCTTTGCATTTACTGTTCCCTTGGCCTGGGATGCTCTTTCTCTGAATACCTGAATATCTCACGACTTTATTTTAAGACTCTCCTCATATGTCACTTACTCAGAGAGGCCTTCCCTGGCCATCCTATGTAGGATGAACCCCATATCACTTCCTAGACTTTCTCCCCACCACCCCCAACAACTTTACTGTATACTATGTGAAGTCGTAATATTTATTTTTGTTTTATAGATACAGGTAGCTATGGAGATGTGGATATAGATCCCTCCCACTAGAACTCTGTCCTGTCACTACTATGCCAGCAATTAGGACAGTGACTGGCACATAAACAGGCATTCAATAAATGTATGTTGAATGACTATTGATATAATAAAATATTGGTTCTAGACCCAGCTTAATAACCTTATTCCAACCATAGGTATTTACTGAAAGAGCAAATAATAGCACTAGACTAGTCCATATTGTGAGACAGAGAAAGTAAAACATTCTCAAGGAAGGAGTACTACATATTACAGATAACTTGGTGAAGTTCTCTTTGCAGCATTAAGTAGCAAGCTACTTTGCATTCATATCAGACAAGTCATTTAATTAGTAATGGTCTCCATTTTTAAAACTTTATTCCAACAGCTACCAACTAACTGTCGATAAATTAAGCATTTGAAAGAGTAGAAGGAACAACGGTCCTACTAACAATTCTAAACACATGCAAAGAGAATAGTAGCTAAGCAGGGCCTTGGGAAACAAATCTAATACTTTCTGCACCAAAAAATGGGCACAAACATACTTCTTTGCTATGCCATACTACCAAAAGCCAGTTGTAGCTGAAATAAGCATAGCAGCCAGGCTAGCAGAAAGTGTCAAGCCTGCCTGGACAGCGGCCTTACCTTTTTAAATAAAGAAGAAGGACTATGATTGCACCTGCAACAATTACTGGAATGATGAGTAACATGGTTATGTAGAATGTCGGATTGGCCTTCTTACCTAGAAAATGGAAAGCAAACAAAAAGATATGAGAAATAAAATCCTTTTACAAATAAACCAAGCAGCAGCTCTATTAGATTAGTGAGGTCACAGATATTTCTGCCCTCTACCCCAACCTATTTTCCAAAACTCTTCAATGATCTTATGTAAAGTTATTATTTTTTTTTTTATCCCTTGTCCCTCATAGTTCTCATTTGTCCCTTGAAATACCTGTGTTTCCCCTTAGCAGACCCTTCCTCATTTTTTTTTTGTTTGTTTGTTTGTTTTTTACAGGACTTTATTGGGTAATAGTATGTACTTCCAGGGCTTTTTTCCAAGTCAAGTTGTTGTCCTTTCAGTCTTAGTTGTGGAGGGCGCAGCTCAGTTCCAGGTCCAGTTGCTGTTGCTAGTTGCAGGGGGCACAGCCCACCATCCCTTGCGGGAGTAGAACTGGCAACTTTGTGGTTGAGAGCCCACTGGCCCATGTGGGAATTGAACCGCAGCCTTCGGAGTTAGGAGCACGGAGCTCTAACCGCCTGAGCCACCAGGCCGGCCCCATAATGTTATCTTAATAATGAAAAAATAAATAAAAGACCTGCTCTGGTGCCTAAAATTCCATGGATGAATAAACATTTTAAAGACTTTCTGAAACCAGGATATGTTAACTGGTTTCAGACACTATTAACAACGATGTTATATGTGTTAAATATGTCACCTCATTAACAGTGACTATCTTTTCTTATTGGTTACTTAATACTATTAGAACACTTGAAATAATCCTAACAACTGTTACTACTATTTTCAATTGAGTACCTACTATTATGTCTGATACCATACAAGTGCTTTTACATACATATATATGTTATGGAAATAAATAATATTATCTCACATTTATACAGATGAGAACGATAAGGCTCAGAGCAGTTTACTGACTTGTCCAGAAGGGTGTAGTAAGTGATGAAGTCAAACCTTACATCCAGCACTACTTCCAAAGTCTTTCATTAACTGCTTTGCTACACCTAACACATGGAATGTCCTATGTCTACTTATTCCCTTATGCTTTTCACTGGGGCATTAATATCCAGAAAGTGTCATCGGAGCCTAGCATCATTATGGTAGGCAGCCTCTAAGATGACCCCAAATGATCCCTGCTTCCTGATATTCACATGCTTCCATAATCCCCTCCCCTTGAGAGTGGGCTGGACTAATTGACTCATTTGTAAAGAATTCAATAGCAGACATCTTAGAAATGGCAGCATAAGGTGAGCCTCTTGAAATCTCCTCTGAAATTTACAACAAATTGAACAACTATAATTCCACAAAGGACTCCCTGCGCAGCAGACAGGCACGATTAAGAGACGCACAACTGACATCATGTAAAGATGGGCAAATTTGGAGAGCAGGGGATGAGTAGGAGGAGGGGGAGGAGAGAAGCACAGAGACGAGTGCCTCTCAGGAGCAGGACGCAGACCTGAGCTCGGAGCTCCCAGTTCCCTGCACTCCGCAGCTACCACAGGCACAGGAGAGAGAATAACTCCATATGCTACTGCTCCCCTCATGGCCCAGAGTCCCGCCTGTGGGATCAACATATAACATGGCTGAACGCAACAATCACGGCAGAGACCTTGGAGTAAAGACTGAGGGAAGAAGGGTGAAAATGCAGTTTAAGCCCTCACTGCTGAGAAGAGGATGGAAGGCTTAGATATGGAACCTAGCTGGCCCTCTCAACCTGCCCTCACTCTCCCAGTGCTAGAAGATGAACAGTAGCAGTTTCAGATCAAAACAACAGAACATTTGCAGTTCTGAGAACTGCAGCCCACAGCCACGGACTGGCAGACCAACTAGTTCTGGCAAAGGGCAGGGAGCCCTGGGTGCAGGACAGGCAGTGATGGTGGTTTCCGCCATTGCTCTGGGCCACCTCTCACAACCCACCCCGCCCCTGCCCCCACCTATTGGGGTGCATCCCTGTAGGGATAAACAGAGCTGCTGAAACATACAGAACGTGAATCTGGTGCAAGAAGAGCTTCAGAACTTCAGAAGCTCTCCACATATGCCAATGGAAGTGGTGAATGAGACCCAGGCAATCGTCTCACAACGGAAAAGCTCACCTGCCAGGGAATCCCTGTGTTGAGTGAGAAGCCAGAATATTACAGAGAAAATACAACACTACAGAGTGAGAGAGAGAATTAAATACTGCAGTTGGAAAGAAAATAAAGCATTCTACCAACACCTACAGTAAAGCAAATGAAAGACGTCTTTCTACAAACCTGTTGCTGACCCTACTGCTGTAGATGCCTAGAAAGAGAAATAATACACTAATTCTCATAATGAAGGTAACAAGGCAGCTCAGAAAGAAAACAAAAAGTCTCCAGAAAATGAACTTAAAGACATGGAAATATGTGACTTAAATGAAAGGGCACTAAAGATTGCATTTCTGAAAAAACTCAATAAAAAGCAAGAAAACACAGACAGGCAGTTTAATTAATGCAGAAACACAATCAGAGAATGAAATAAACATTTTACCAAAGCGATTGAACTTTAAAACAGAACCAAATAGAATTTCTAGAGATTAAGAATTCAAAAAAAAAAAAAGAAAAAAGAAATGAAGAACGTAAGAGACAGCTTCGGTACTGGAGCTGACCAGATGGAAGAAAAAACCAGTGACATTGAAGATAGAAAGCTGGAATGGACACAGATCAAAGAAGAGAGAGAAAGGAGAATTAAAAGAAATGAAAACTCGAATGGGTCATCAAAATGGCGGCGTGAGGTGAGCCTCTGGAAATCTCCCCTGGAATTTACAACAAATGGAACTATAACTCCACAAAGGACTCCCAGCACAGCAGACAGGCAAGACGAAGACTCTCACTACTGAATTCACCTAAAGGTGAGCAAATTGCGCAGGTGGGGGGGGGAGGGAAGGGAGAAGTGCGCAGAAGGAGCCGCGCAGGTGCAGGACACAGACCCAGCTCAGTGCTACGAGCTCGCTGCATCCAGGAATTACCGCAGCTGAGGGAGACGGAAGAACTCAGACTGTTAGGGCTCTGCATATGGCCCACAGGGCTAAGGGGGCAGCATGTAACACGACTGAACCCAACGCTCATGGAGAAAAGACTGAGGGAAGAAGGCTGAAAACAGTGGTTTAAGGCCTCACTGCCGAGCAGAGAACGGAAGCCTTAGGCACTGAGACTACCCGCCCCCTCCCTACCCTCCCAGAGCTCGCCCCGCCCCCACCTGCCGGTGCTAGAAGTAGAACAGTAGTAGTGTAAGATCAAAAGAACTGAATATTTGCTGTTCTGAGAACTGTGGACTGCAGACACAGATTCGCAGCCCAACTAGTTTTGGCAAATGTGACGGAGCTGTGGAAGCAGGACCAGCTGTGGTGGTGGTCACAGCCATTGCTCTGGGCCACCTCTCACAAATCACCCCGACCCTGGCCACACCTATCTGGGCGGATCCCTGCAGGAGTAAACAACTGCTGAAACATAGACACACTGAATCTGCTGCAGGAAGAGCTTTGGAACTTCAAAAGCTCTATGCATCCCCATGCAGACGTGGTGCCCTATGACCCAGGTGAACAGTTAACAGAGGAGAAGCCCGCCTTCCAGGGAATCGCCCCATTGTGTGAGAAGCTTGAATAGTGCAGAGAAAACATAACACTACAGTGTGAGACAGAAAAAAGGCTGCAGTCGAAAAGAAAAGAAAACATCTTACAAACACATAATGGAAAACAAAAGAAAGACATCTTCTTATTAACCTGTTGCAGAACCCACTCCTGTAGATGCCTAGAAAGAGAAATAATAATTCATTAATTGCCATGAATAACCAAGGAAACAAGACAGCTCAGAAAGAAAGTGAAAAGTCTCCAGAAAACGAACTTAAAGATATGGAAATATGTAACATAAATGATAGAGAATTCAAGATTGCAGTTCTGAAAAAAGTCAACGAGATGCAAGAAAACGCAAAAAGGCAGTTTAATGAACTCAGAAACACAATCAAACAACAACATGAACATTTTACCAAAGAGATTGAAATTTTAAAAAAGAACCCAATATAATTTCTTGAGATTAAGAACTCAATAGAAGAAATGAAGAACGAAATAGCCAGCTTAGTTAGTAGAGTTGACCAGATGGAGGAAAGAATCAGTGACATCAAAGACAGAAACCTGGAAATGACACACATGGAAGAAGAGAGGGACTGAGACTTAAAAGAAATGAAAGAACTCTATAAGAACTTTGTGACTCCATCAGAAAGAGCAATATAAGAATAATGGGCATACCAGCAGGAGAAAAAGGAGAGAAGGGAACAGAGAGTATATTCAAACAAATAGTCGACGAGAACCTCCCAAACTTGTGGAAAGAATTGGATACACGAATACAAGAAGAAAATAGAACACCTAAATACCTAAACCCAAACAGGCCTTCTCCAAGGCACATTGTATTGAAGCTGTCTAAAATCAATGACGAAGAAATAATCATCAAGGCAGCCAGGGAAAAGAAGATGGTAACCTACAAAGGAAAGCCCATTAGATTATCATCAGATTTCTCAGCAGAAACTCGACAAGCCAGGAGGAAGTTGAAACAAATATTCAAACTATTGAAAGAGAGATATTAAGAGCCAAGAATAATACACCCAGCAAAGATATCCTTTAGAGATGAAGGAGGAATAAAGACCTTTCCAGACATACAGAAGCAGAGGGCATTTTCTAATACATGGCCTGAACTACAAGAAAAACTAAAGGAGGTTATTCGACCACCATCAACAGGGTCAATTTGTGGCAAACAAAACATAAAATGGAGGAGAGTAAGGCCTGAACCGGAATATGGGAATGGGGAAAGTAGGCATGCTGAAGAAAATGGAATACTCTAAATATCAAACATTCTTTTACATAAACTTAAGGATAACCACTAAAAAAAATCCAAAACGGAAATATATACTATAATAAAAGAAGAAACAAAGGGAAACAGCATAGAATACCACCACACAGAAATAATAGACAACAAGAAAAGGCAAAGAAACAATGGAGACACAGCCTTACCAGAAAACTAAAGATAGAATGACAGGAAATCCTCACATATCAATAATCACCCTAAATGTAAATGGACTGAACTCACCAATAAAAAGGCACAGAGTAGCAGATTGGATCAAAAACTAAACCCAACCATATGCTGTCTCCAAGAGACACATCTCAGCTACAAGGACAAGCATAGACTCAAAGTGAAAGGGTGGAAATTGACACTCCAAGCAAATGGTACCCAGAGAAAATCAGGTGTAGCCATAATGATATCAGATGAAACAGACTTCAGGGTGAAAAAGATAACAAGAGACAAAGATGGACATTTCATAATGGTAAAGGGACTATACAACAAGAAGACATAACAGTCATCAATATTTATGCCCCCAATCAGGGAGCACCGAAATATACCAAGCAACTACTAACAGAACTAAAGGGAGAAATTGACCAAAACACAATTATACTAGGGGACTTAAATACATCATTGACAGCTATGGATAGATCATCCAAACAGAAAATAAATAATGAAATAGCAGCCCTAAATGACACATTAGATGAAATGGACATAATTGACATTTATAGAGCACTTCATCCTAAAACATCAGACTATACATTCTTTTCTAGTGTACATGGAACATTCTCAAGGATAGACCATATATTGGGACATAAAATCAGCCTCAACAAATTTAAGAAGATTGAAATCATACCAAGCATATTCTCTGATCACAAGGCTTTGAAATTGGATATCAACTGCAAAAAGAAAGCAGGAAAAACACAAATACATGGAGATTAAACAACATACTTTTAAAGAATGACTGGGTCAAAGAAGAAATTAGAGGAGAGATCAAAAGATACATAGAAACAAATGACAATGAAAATACATCCTACCAAAATTTTGGGATGCAGCAAAGCAGTTTTAAGAGGGAAATTTATATCATTACAGGCCTATCTCAAGAAACAAGAAAATCCCAAATAAATAACCTCATGTTACACCTTAAAGAACTAGAAAAGAAGAACAAATGAAACCCAAGGTCAGCAGAAGAAAGGAAATAACAAAAATCAGAGCAGAACTAAATGAAATAGAGAACAAAAGACAATAGAAAATTAATGTGACAAAGAGCTGGTTCTTTGAAAAGATTAACAAAATTGACAAACCCTTGGCTAGACTCACTAAGATAAAAAGAGAGAAGACACTAATTAACAAAATCAGAAATGAAAAAGGGAAGTTATCACGGATGCCACAGAAATACAAAGGATCATCCAAGAATACTATGAAGGACTATATGCCACCAAATTCAATAACCTAGAAGAAATGGACAAGTTCTTAGAAACATATAGCCTCCCAAGGCTGAACCATGAAGAACTGGAAAATCTAAACAGACCGATCACCAGTAAATTGAATCAGTCATCCAAAACCTTCCCAAAAGCAGAAGTCCGGGACCAGATGGCTTCACTAGTGAATTCTACCAAACCTTCAAAGAGGATGTAATACCAATCCTGCTCAAACTCTTCCAAAACATTGGAGAAGAGACAGTACTCCCTAACTCATTTTATGAGGCCAACATTACCCTGATACCAAAACCTGGTAAGGACAACACAAAAAAGAAAACTACAGACCAACATCTCTGATGAATACAGATGCAAAAATCCTAAACAAAATTCTAGCAAATCGAATACAACAATGCATTAAAAAGATTATTCATCACGACCAAGTGGGGTTCATCCCCGGGGCACAAGGATGGTTCAACATCCAAATCCATCAATGTGATACATCACATAAACAAAATAAAGGACAAAAATCATATGATTATATCAATTGATGCAGAAAAAGCATTTGACAAGATACAACATCCATTTATGATTAAAACACTTAATAAAATAAGTATAGAAGGAAAATACCTTAATATAATAAAGGCCATATATGACAAGCCCTCAGCTAATCTCATAATTAATGGTGAAAAACTGAAGCCCTTTGCTCTACGTTCAGGAACACGACAGGGCTGTCCCCTATCACCTCTGCTTTTCAACATAGTGTTGGAAGTCCTTGCCAGAGCAATCAGGCAAGAGAAAGAAATAAAAGGCATCCAAATTGGGAATGAAGAAGTTAAATTATCACTCTTTGCAGATGACATGATGCTATATATAGAAAACCCTAAAGACTCCACCAAAAAGCTATTAGAAACAATCAACAAATACAGTAAAGTTGCTGGCTACAAAATCAATGTACAAAAGTCCATTGCATTCCTATATACTAACAATGAAATCTCAGAAAAAAAATGCAAAAAACAATTCCTTCCGCAATTGCAGCAAATGAATAAATACCTAGGAATAAACTACCACCGAGGATATGAAGGATCTGTATGCTGAAAACTATAAGACATTTTTGAGAGAAATTGAAGAAGACACAAAGAAATGGAATGACATTCCATGCTCATGGATTGGAAGAATCAACATAGTTAAAATGGCCATATTACCCAAAGCAATATACAGATTTAATGCAATCCCAATCACAATCACAATGGCATTTTTTAAAGAAATAGAACAAAAAATCATCAGATTTGTTTGGAACCACAAAAGACCCGAATTGCCAAAGCAATCTTAAGAAAAAAGAACAATACTGGAGGTATCACACTCCCTGACTTTAGCTTGTACTACAGGGCTACAATAATCAAAACAGCATGGTATTGGCAGAAAAACAGACACATAGACCAATGGAATAGAATTGAGAACCCAGAAATAAAACCACATAAATATGGACAGATAATTTTTGACAAAGAAGCTAAAAACATACAATGGATGAAAGACAGCCTCTTCAATAAATGGTGCTGGGAGAATTGGATAGCCACATGCAAAAGAATGAAACTGGACTGCTATCTGTCACCATGTACCAAAATTAATTCACAATGGATCAAAGACTTAAGCATAAGACCTGACACAGTAAACTGCATAGAAGAAAACATAGGTACTAAACTTATGGATCTTGGGTTCAAAGAGCATTTTATGAATTTGACTCAAAGGCAATGGAAGTAAAAGCTAAAATAAATGAATGGGACTATATGAAACTTAAAAGCTTCTGCACAGCAAAAGAAACCATCGACAAAATAAAGAGGCAACCAACTGAATGGGAGAAGATTTTTGCAAACAGTGCCTCCGATAAGGGGCTAATATCCAAAATATACAAGGAACTCATGCAACTCAACAACAAAAAACAAACAACCCAATTGAAAAATGGGCAGAGGACCTGAAGAGACATTTCTCCAAAGAGGACATACAAATGGCAAATAGACATATGAAAAAGTGCTCAACTTCATTAGTCATCAGGGAAATGCAAATTAAACCCACAAGGTAATAATACACACACCTACCATATAACACCTAGTGTTGGTGAGGATGTAAAGGATCTAGCACTCTCAGTTTCTGCTCTCGGTGTAAACTGGCACAGCCACTTAGGAAAACTGTTATTTACTAGAGAGAATCAGAGGTAACCCTATGACCCATATACGCCCAAACGAAATGTATGCACATGTGTACCAAGAGACAAGTACGCCAATGTTCATAAAAACTCTATTCATAAAACTCCAAACTGAAAACTATCCAAATGTCCATCAATGGGAGGACAGAGAAATCAAATGTGGTATGTTGGCATGATGGAATGAATGCAATGAGAATGAACCATCTATAACTATAGGCAACAATATCAGTCAATCTCATAAACATAACACTGAATGAAAGAAGGCAGACACCCAAAAAAGTAAATTCTCTATAATTCATTTATATAAAGTTTAAAAAGAGGCAACAAAACTAACCTATGGGATTAGAATTCAGGATAATAAGTTGCTTTTTGGGAGAGTAGAGACCAAAAGTGATTATGATGGGGCTTGTGGGATGCTGGTTACATCACTTGTGAAAAATCACTCGTGAAAAATCATTGAAATCTACACAAAGACTTGTGCAATTTTTCTTGCTATCTGATGTAAAGAGAATAATCAGTTCCTGAAATGCAAATATTTCAATATCGAGTAAAAAAATCAACACATGAAAATCTGTTGCTTAGTCTACTTCTGCCCAACAGGTATATGAAGAGATGGTTCAACATCACTAATCGTCCGAGAAATGTAAATCAAAACCACAATGAGATGTCACCTCATACCTGTTAGAATGGCTATCATCAGAAAGATAAGACATAATAAATGCTGGCAAAGGTGTAGAGAAAATGGAACCCTTGCACACTGTTGGTGGGAACATAAATGGTGCAGCCATTATGGAAAACAGTATGGAGATCCATCAAAAAATTAAAAAATAGAACTAGTATATGATCTAGCAATCCCACTTCTGTGTATAATAATCCAAAGGAAATGATACCAAGGTCTCAAAGAGATATGCATTCCCATGTTCACTGAAGCATTATTTACAAGAGCCAAGATATGGAAACAACTTAAGTATCCATCAATGGATGAATGGATAAAGAAGATATAGCATTCATACACACACACACACACACACACACACACACACCCTATGGAATATCATTCAGCCATGAGAAAGAAAGAGATCCTGCCATTTGTAACAACATGGATGAAAGTTGAGGGCATTATGTTAAGTGAAATAAGTCAGACAGAGAAAGACAAATACCATACGATTTCACTTATATGTGGAATCTAAAAAAGTCAAATTCATAGAAGCAGAGAGTTAAATGGTGGTTGCCAGATGCTAGGTAATAGGGAAAATGGGAAGATGTTGGTTAAGGGCTACAAACTTTCAGTTATAAGTTCTGGGGATCTAATGTACAGCCTGGTGATTATAGTTAATAATACTGTATTATGTACTTGAAATTTGCTAAGAGAGTAGATGTTAAACGTTCTCACCACACCAAAAAAAAAGGAAAAAAAAGTAACTTTGTGAGGTGATGAATGTGTTAATTAACTTGATTGTGGTAATCATTTCACAATATAAATGTATATTAAATCATCACGTACATCTTAAAAATAATCACTATACAACATAAATATATACAATGTTACTTGTCAATCATACCTCCATAAAGCTGGGAAAAATAGTCAACTTCTATCAAAGAGATATTTAAACATGGGACAGAAACCAGAACACATAGCTATGAATTTTGGCATTCAATGTAATTCATTAAATGGTTCCTACCAGCATTTGTGAAGAGCTGAAAGGCCAACTGAATGATGAAAGGCCATCCTATCAATACTTCATATAGGGGCAGAGAAAAAGCCACTCAGGGGCTACTGTACCCCATTGTTGGCCATTTGGAATCAGAGGCTTGCTGGAGAATCACAAGTGTCAACTACTAATTGAGGGATCAACTTGCAGGCTGATGTCCCCCACCCCCTGGGCCATCTCCCAGACACACACACACACACACACACACACACACACGCAGAGGGTGCCAAAAAATATATACACATTTTAAGAAAGAAAAAAACTGTATTAAAATTACACTGATGGTAACTACTTTGAGCACCTCTTGTAATTGAAGAAGTCAAACATGACTTGTATTCATCTTTTGTTATTGGTATAATCGGTTTTAATACAGTTTTCCTTTCTTAAAATGGGTATACATTTTTTGGCACCGTGTGTGTGTGTGTGTGTGTGTGTGTGTGTGTGTGTGTGTGTGTATTCAAAAGTCAGCAAATCATCATGTCAGTTGAAGGTTCTGGGCTCTTGTTCAAATGTAAATCCTCTTGTGTTGTTTATCAGCTGCTCAGATACCTCTGTGAGAGAAGGCAAACAAGGGCACAGAGCACCAAATAGATCGTTTGCAGGGATGGGGTTGGTCAAAGACAAGTAATTCCTTTATGATTCTAACCACAGTCCCCATGTGATGGCACCAGTTCATGTTCAAGCCTACTTCCCCCTCTTAACTGGAACACCAGGCAAAATAATTCCTCAAAAAGTCTTGAAAAAGACAAAAAAAAGGGTCTAACCAACAGAGCTCAAGATCAGTGAACACACAAAAGGCTGATGACATTCTAGGAGAGGAAGCAGCTGGTGACCATCTGCTAGAAGACAGAACATTAAACTCAAGTGTATAAACAAAGTTAATTCCACATAGACTACAGTTCTGATTTAGGTGGATAAATTCCATAGTACATGTGTTCTCTTCAGTTCTGAAATTTATTTTTTTTTAAAAGATAACTCAATTCAATAAAAATGTATTAAATGATGACTATGCAAGTATTATTGGTCAAAGTTTAGTACTCGCAGGCCAACTTTTATTAGCTGTATTGCCTATAAGTTAGTTAACCTCTCTGAGACTTAGTTTCTCAATAAAATGTAATCTATTTTGTGAATTGTTATGAGCCACTGTATAATAAGTACACAGATATTATACCATGAACAATAAATGATGGCTGTTACTATTAAGAGCAAGTATTGAGATGGCTCCCAGTGGTTCAGAAGAAAAGCTTTGGAGTTACGCTTTTGCTGAAATCTTGGTTCTACCACTTTCTAGAAAAGTGATCTTAGGAGTAACCTCTGAGACTGAGTTTCCTCATCTGTAAAATGGGGACAAAATAACAGGATCTATATCCTTGGGGTTACTATGAGGACTACATGGGACAATTCAGATGAAATGTTTATTAAAATACTAATACATGGTAATTGCTCAATACATGTTAGCAGTTATTAATAGCAGAAACAGCAAAAAGTAAACATCACTCAACTCCTCCCTATAGGAGCTAATATTTTTAGCATAGAGAAAAGGCCTACAAATGTGATCAGGGTAACTAGCAGGACATAATTCAGTGCTAAATGAGTAATACAAATAGCATGTGTCTCATGATTTGACAGAAGAGAGCTGTAAAGGCTGGAGTACTCAAGTATATTTCAGCTTTCTGATAGCTCTCTTAGTTGGAATTCCAAGCTGCACCTCTTCCCCACTTGGAAGCCCTTTGCTTTTTCCCTTTGCGGTATTATATGGGGACACTGGTTTCTGGTTCGGAAAATGGTTATTCTATTTCAGAAACAGATTCAAGAGCTCTGCTCAGCTGTGGACTTGGTCACTCCTTCTGGAGTTACAGCTTGTCAACACTGGCTTATTTTAGTAAGTTCAGAAGCTCCTCAACTTATGATGGGGTTACATTCTGATAAAACCCTCATAAGTTGAAAATATCATAAGTTGAAAACGCATTTTATACACCTAACCTTCTGAACACCATAGCTTAGTCTAGCCTACCTTAAACGTGCTCAGAACATTCACATTAGCCTACAGTTGGGCAAAATCATCTAACACAAAGTTTCTTTTATAATAAAGTATTGAATATCTCATGTAATTTATTGACTACTGTACTGAAAGTGCAAAACAGAATGGTTGTATGGCTACTTACCATTAATGTACACAGCTGAAAGCACACTGGGCCTGATGAATGTTTGAAGCACTGAACTAAAATTAATTACACACACGAGAGTATTGTACCGCATATCACTAGCCCAGGAAAAGATCAAATTGAAAATCTGAAGTACAGTTTCTACTGATTGCATATCGCTTTCACACCATCGTAAAGTCGAAATATCATAAATCGAAATATCATAAGTCGAAATATCGTAAGTCGAATCATGGTAAGTCGGGGACCGCCTGCATTTTGAAACTTCCATGATGAGCTAAGACAAGTGAACCAAGGAATTTGCCCACATGTGTGATGCTGTGCTCCTTTAAAAGCCAATATAAAACACTTGGTCATTCTAACCTCTAAAACTCCAATGCACACAATGCCTGGGCAGGTGGCACACAAGTGAGTGGTACAGTCCCTCCCCATGGCCTTGAAGCACCACCTTATGGAAACTACACTTCTCAGGTACTACCACCATTTTAAATCTGGGCAAAAATTCAAATTTAATAAACAAACAAACAAAACCCTTCTTTGATTGTGGTCCAAACAAAAATGTTTGAGGCCCAGTTTGTGACCTCAATTTTAAAGCGTAATAATGAGACTGATGCCCTGAGGTTATGCCCGGTGCTCCACAGGGACCTCTAATAAGCATGTTTTGTATTAGATTCCAAATAGTGAAACTGTACATAATCCAATCGATGCTGACTACTCAAATTTGACTACTTTAGTTGCCACAAACTCCAAGAAAACTGAATGGCAATACCAGAGCCTCCACGTAGCTACCTGATCTGACCCCAGCCTCCTGCTCAGACATCTTTTCCTATTGTATTTAGGCCACACCAGTCTCCTTTCTGCTTCTCCCACATGCCATAGTCATTGTACTTGCTGTCTCCCAGACCTTCACATGGCTGTCTACTCCCAGACCTTCACATGGCTGTCTACTCCCAGACCTTCACATGGCTAGCTCCTTCTCATCATTCTGGTCTCATCTCAAATGCCATCACTTTGGATGACTGCCCTGCCTAATATTCCCTCAAGCTCTCCCCTCACTCTACTATATCACCCCGTTTCATTTTCTTCACAACATCCATTTTCTGAAATTAACTTGCTTATTTACATACTTATCTTCTAGTAGGTAAGCTCCATAGAAAAACAAATTTTTTTTTGTCAGGTGTCATGTGCCTGGCACCTGGCAGACACATGGTAAAAATTTGTTGAGCAAATGAATTAATGTATAGCTTGAATCTTGCAGTCATTACTACCATAAACCCTCAAACGTTCCACCACCCTATTTCAGACAAGACATTTCATTATCATCATATGAAAAATCTAAGAGCTAAATTTCATGGATATTTCAATTTATTGTACTGTAAGAAATTCAAATGAAAGAAAAATATCAAATAAAAACAATGATTTAAAAAAAACTTACGGATAAAATATAATGTGTCTCAGTTTGGCTGTTATTGAATTCTACTTCATAAGATAAGCATCTGCTATAAAAATTCTGTGGATTCTTCCCTAGTATGTATAAGTCACCATGTTGAAAGAAGAGATTTTTAATATGTGGAGGATCAGGTTGCACTGAAAGACAGAAATAGAAGAATACAAATTAGCTTCCAGAGTTTATATTGGAGAAATATGTATATGGGCAGAGATAACGAAGGTCATAAATTTAAATCAAAATAGGGCTGATACTTCTAATGACCTTACATGACCAGACATATAGTTCTCAATTTCTGATTCGCCACAATTAATGTAGGAAGCTTCTTTTAAACTGCCTAGAAAAATGCATCTAAAGAACATCTCTGGGGTTTCTGGCAAATGACATGAATTCTGACCTGCATCTGGTTAGAACATGGCTGGGGTATAATCAGGACTCCCAGTTGCAACATAGAGAATAAAGAAATGCTTGGGTCCAGATGTGCCTCCACCTGGTGGGTAATGAGGGGCACCAGGTACAAGGGTTCCCAAGCTATCACTCATTTGTGCCAATCAAAAACTGCAATTAAAATATTAGTTTACTCTCTGTCACATGCACAACATGGATGAACCTCAAGGACATCATGCTAAGTGAAATAAGCCCATCACAAAAGGACAAGTACTATATGATTCCACTCATGTGAGGCATCTAAAGTAGTCAAAATCACAGAAACAGAAAGAAGGAGGATGGTTATCAAGAGCTGTGGGAGGGGTGGGGGAATTAGTGTTTTGGTTTTACAAGATGAAAAAAAGTTGTAGAGATCTGCTGCACAACAATATGAACATACTTTATTGCACAGTACACTTGAAAATTTTTAAGACAGTAAATTTAATGTTATGTTACTCTAACTACAATTTAAAGTAAAAAAAAATTAGCTTAGCCAATTTAGTTTTGGAGGAGTCAACTATGCTTAAGACTGCACAACAGAAGAGAACAGATAATTAACAGAAAACAACTTGAAGATGTCATCTTCTAGCTGAGAAGGATCTCCCTTTATGTCACCACTAACCTCTGGGAAGAAAAGTAGCAAAATGAGCTTTAAAAGGTCTACGGAGGACAACCTGCCAAGCAAGGGAGAAGACAGAGATGGGCTTTGCTTCAGATTATCCCACCTGGCAAGTTACCGTGACCTCACTTCCTTGGCCTACAAACCAAGCTGCCTTTGGTCCACTCTTAGAATTCACTTCCATGACCATCTGAAGGGGCGGTAAATCTGAAAGTGCTCTACTCTCAGACTTGGGAGCCTCTGTTAATTCATGGTTATTTGCCTATAAATTTTCTGTATACCACTTAGCCAGAATCTGAGTTCCCATTGGGGTATTATAACAGATAAATAAACAAGATGCTTATAGTAGTCTGCTTTAGAGATTTACAAACACTTTTATACACCTCACATTATTTGGACCTTACTACAGCTGACCCTTGAACAACACGGGTTAGGGGAGCCAACTTCCTGTGCAGTCGAAAATCTACATATAACTTTTGATTTCTCCAAAACTTAACTGCTGTGTTTCCCCAAAAATAAGACCGGGTCTTATATTAATTTTTGCTCCAAAAGACGCATTAGGGCTCATGTTCAGGGGATGTCATCCTGAAAAATCATGCAAGGGCTTATTTTCAGGTTAGGTCTTATTTGTGGGAAAACACGGTAGTCTACTGTTGACCAGAAGCCTTCCTGATAACATAAACAGTCGACTAATGGATATTTTGCATATGTACTTTATATTATATTCTTACAATAAAGTAAGCCAGAGAAAGAAAATGTTATTAAGAAAATTATAAGGAAGAGAAAATACATTTACAGTACTAAACGGATTCACTGAAAAAAAACCATGTATATAAGTGGACCCACACAGTTCAAACTCATGTTCAAGGGTCAACTGCACAATCCTTTGAGGTTAAGGACTATGTACCCCGTTTTATAGGTAAGGAAACACTTAAAAAGAATTTATACACCTTTTCCAAAGTGAAGAAGCTAAGACCTCAAACAGATATTTTGTTTTCAAGTGGAGGACTCTTTCTAATAGCTAACACTTGGCTGCACTGGTTGTTCTGATTGATCAGTGCCTGGGCACCCAGAATGGCAGGTAGTTTGAGTATCACCCCATGATCACTCAACCGCCAGTCTAAGCTTTTTTAAACTAAGAGGTAGATTATTCAGGAGCTATATTTGATCATATTTATTCTGCAGCAGCATCCTGTCAAATATTACAAATAAAAGAGAGTAGATCTTATGAGTCAGAGAGCCTGGGTTCACATCTTGGTTCTAAAACTAACTGCTTGCTTTCAGGCTCAGTGTACTCATAAGTAAATAAGGAGAAAGCATGTGGCACGTGCTCAATTAATATAGAATTCCCAAGCTTGCTTCTTTAAAAAGGATCAAAGAAAGGTATATAAACACAACAGGTTTTTTTTGTTTTTTTGTTTTGTTTCTGTGTGTGTGTGTGTGTGTGTGTGTGTGTGTTTCTGGAAAGATCTTAAAACCAAAATCATCATTTTTTTATTATTTGTGTTGATTGCCCAAACTTACCATGAGAAGTTAAAGGTACTATATTGAAGGATGGTCTAATTTTTCCTGCATTATCCTTGACCATTACTTGGACACTGTGTTGGTCGAAACTGGAATCCTTCAACTTATTCAGAGCAAAGGAACAACCAATGTGTTGACCTGCTGTATAGATGTCTTCACATTGAAGAATTTTTCCCAGGCTGCTGTGCCTACAAGATAAAACGAGACAATCTTCTGCATTAATTTTTTTAAAATTTTATTTTATTAAATTTATTGGGGTCTGCATTATTTTTAACAAGGCATTCAAGAAACAAAAGCAGAAGTTTGTTTGTTCTTAATGACTGAAGATGTCCATGAAAAGCAGTATTTGCAATATGGTAAGATAGCTTTTCCTAAACCCGATTTTATGTGGCACCATTTCATACTCTAGGCAGAAATGAATGTTCCTTTTTGAGGAACATTGGTACTTTCAATAGCTATGGAAACTATAGGGATCCTGACTCTTTTTCCTCTTCTGTATACAAGATGTTATGAGGCCAGGATGAGAAATTTTGCACTTCTTGAAAATGCCCCATCTGCTGAAGTCCATGGTTCTCCTCTGGTCCCTATGTCTGCTCCTTCCTTGTTTTCTTGTCTTGCCCCTGTCCTTTCTCCTCTTCTCAGAGGGTTCCCATTCAATCCTCAGCCCTCTGCACATTCCTCTCTATTTCTAACTCCCTCATCTCTTCACCCCCAGCTTATCACTTCCATCTCTCGACTAGACTTTCTATGCTGGGGATTCCTAGTCCTGCTCTCTCACCTTGGATCCAGTCCCAGATTTCTAAGTGCTCCATCTGAGTGTTCCACTCTTGCCACAAATTCAACATCCAAAACATGTGTCCCCTCTCCCTTGACAAACTGCCTTTTCTTCTAACCTTCCCAATTTCCATCAGTTATAGCTCATTTTTTCTGGGCTCCTCGATTAGAGCCTTTGAAATCACCTTTCCTCCCTCCTTTCCCTACATTCTAGTAACAAATTCTGTTATTTCATCCTTTGCAAAGCTTCTTGCATTCTCTCCTACAATATTTCCATTGCCCTAACCCTGTTTCATGTCCTAATCACTTCAGGCTTCATATCTTCTCCAGATTGACCTCTTGGACCTTCATTATTAGTTCCCTCCGATCACTGCCAGAACAGTGTTCCAGAACACACTGGCTTTCTAAGTGTCTTACTTCACTGTGTGGCTTTAAATGTGTTCCATAACCAGTACTACTGGTATCTTATTTCCTGTTTCGAAAACCTCTACACATACCTTTCCTCAATGATCACTGACACCTAGCACAGTGCAGGCAGATAGCATGTGCTCATTACACTATTTTTTCTAGGCTATCTGTTTTGTAATAACTGGCAGAAGACACAGAGTCAAGCCTTACATCATCAACCACAATGGGAGGTGTGCAAAAGTTCTGCAGAAAAGGGAAACGATTTAAAAAATGAACTAAGGGTAAAGAATTCCAAACCCTTGACCTGTTGCCTCACAATCATCTGTAGTCATTTAAAATGCAGATTCCTCAACCCTTCTCCCAGAGGATCCTACTTAGAAGGCTTTGCCCAGGGCCTAAGAATCATCATTTTGACAGCAATTCTCCAGGGGATTCTGCTACAAATCAGGTTTTATAAAACTCAGATCTACTTCCATGAATATAGTCAGCCTATCTTTGAAAAAGGAGCAAAGGCCATATAAGGGAGCAGACAGTCTTCAAAAAATGGTGCTGGAACAACTGGACATCCACATGCAAAAAAACAAACAAACAAACAAAAAACACCAGAATAATCTAGTCACAGATCTTATACTCATCACAAAACTAAACTCACAAAGGATCACAGACCTAAATGGAAAATTCAAACCTATAAAACACCTAGGAGAAAACCTAGATGAATTTGGGTAGAATAATGACTTTTTAGCTATGACACCAAAGGTATGATCTATAAAAGAAATAATTCATAAGCTAGGCTTCATTAAAATTAAAAACTTCTGCTCTGCAAAAGACAATATCAAAAGAATAAGAAAACAAGCCACAGGTTGCAAGAAAATATTTGTAAAAGATACATCTGATAAAGGACTGTTATCCAAAATATACAAAGAACACTTAAAACTCAACACTAAGAAAACAAACAACCCAAATGAAAAATGGACCAAAGGCCTTTACAGACTCCTCACCAAAGATACACAGAAGGTGGACTCCGGAAGAAAAATGGCGGCGTGAGGTGAGCCTCTGTAAAGCTCCACTGGAACTTACAACAATTCGAACAACAAGAACTCCACAAAAAACTCCCTGCACAGCAGACAGGCAAGACAAAGAGGCCGACTACCGTAGTCACCTACAAGTGGGAGAATCATGCGAGCAGGGGAGGAGGAGAGGGAGAAGTGCGGAGACGGAGCAGCGCGGGAGCAGGATGCAGACCTAGCTCAGTGCTCCGAGCTTGATGCTTCCCGCAACTACCGCAGCTGCGGGAGAGGGAAGAACTCGGACTGCTTGGGCTCCACTAGGGCTCCACAGGGCTGAGGGGGCAGCATATAACACGGCTGAACCCAACGCTCATAGCAGAGGCCTCGGAGAAAAGACTGAGGGAAAAAGGCTGAAAACAGTGGTTTAAGCCCTCACGGCCGAACAGAGAAGGGAGCCTTAGGCACTGAGACTAGCCGCCCCCTCACTCCCCTCCCAGAGCTCGCCCCGCCCCCACCTGCCCAATGCTAGAAACAGAACAGTAGCAGTGTCAGAGCAAAGAACAGAATATTTGCTGTTCTGAGAACTGTGGACCACAGACACAACTTCGCAGCCCAACTAGTTCTGGTAAAAGGGAGGGAGCTGTGGAAGCAGGACCAGCTGTGGTGGTGGTCGGCGCCATTGCTCTGGGCCACCTCTCACAACTCACCCAGCCCCTGGCCCCACCTATCCGGGCGGATCCCTGCAGGAGTAAACAGAACTGCTGAAACATACGGGCTCTGAATCAGGAGCTGGAAGAGCTTTGGAACATCAAAAGCTCTCCGCATACCCACCGGGACACTGCGCGCTGTGACATAGATGAACTATTAACAGAGGAGAAGCCCGTCTCCAAGGGAATCCCCCCATTGTGTGAGAAGCTGGAATAGTGCAGAGAAAACATAGCACTACCGTGTGGGAGAAGAAAAATAAGCTGCAGTTGGAGAAAAAATAAAACATTCTACCAACAACTACTGGAAAAGAAAAGAAACACAGCTTCTTATCAACCTGTTGCAGAAGCCACTCCTGTAGATGTCTAGGAAGAGAAATAGTAAACCAGTAATTGCCATGAATAACCAAGGCAACAAGATAGCTCAGAAAGAAAGTGAAAAATCTCCAGAAAAGGCACTTAAAGATACAGAAATATGTGACCTAAATGACAGAGAATTCAAGATTGCAGTTCTGAAAAAACTCAACGAGATACAAGAAAACACAGATAGGCAGTTAAATGAACTCAGAAACTCAATTAAAGAACAGCATGAGCATTTTACGAAAGAGATTGAAATTTTAAAAAGAACCAAATATAATTTCTGGAGATTAAGAACTCAATATAAGAAATTAAGAATGAAATAACCAGCTTAGGTAGTAGAGTTGACCAGATGGAGGAAAGAATCAGTGACATCGAAGATAGAAACCTGGAAATGACACAGATGGAAGAAGAAAGAGACTTGAGACTTAAAAGAAATGAAAGAACTCTACAAGAACTTTCTGACTCCATCAGAAAGAGGAATATAAGAATAATGGGCATACCAGAAGGAGAAGAAAGACAGAAAGGAACAGAGAATATATTCAAACAAATTGTCGATGAGAACTTCCCAAATTTGTGGACAGAACTGGACCCTCGAATCCAAGAAGCAAATAGAACACCTAGTTACCTCAATCCCAACAGGCCTTCTCCAAGGCACATTGTATTGAAGCTGTCTAAAATCAACGACAAAGAAAGAATCCTCAAGGCAGCCAGGGAAAAGAAGACGGTAACTTACAAAGGAAAGCCCATTAGATTATCATCAGATTTTTCAGCAGAAACTCTACAAGCCAGGAGGAGTGGAACCAAATATTCAAACTATTGAAAGAGAGAAATCATGAGCCAAGAATAATATATCCAGCAAAGATATCCTTTAGATATGAAGGAGGAATAAAGACCTTTCCAGACATACAGAAGCTGAGGGAATTTTCTAATACACGACCTGCACTACAAGAAATACTAAAGGAGGCTATTCGACCACCATCAACAGGGACAATTTGTGGCAACCAAAACTCAAAAAGGGGAGAGTAAAGGCCTGAACGGAATATGGGAATGGAGAAAGTAAGCGTGCTGAAGAAAATGGAATACTCTAAATATCAAACTTTCTTTTACATAAACTTAAGGGTAACCACTCAAAATAAATCCAGAACTGAAATATATACTGAAATAAAAGAAGAAACAGAGGGAAACATCATAAAATACCACCACACATAAATGATAGACAACAACAAAAAGGCAAAGAAACAATGGAGACACAGCCTTACCAGAAAACTGAAGATTGAATGACAGGAAATCCCTACATATCAATAATTACCCTAAATGTAAATGGACTGAACTCACCAATAAAATGGAACAGAGTAGGAGATTGGATCAAAAAACTAAACCCAACCATATGCTGTCTCCAAGAGACACATCTCAGCTACAAGGACAAGCCTAGACTCAAAGTGAAAGGGTGGAAATTGACACTCCAAGAGAATGGTACCCGGAGAAAATCAGGTGTAGCCAAAATGATGAAACAGACTTCAAGGTGAAAAAGATAACAAGAGACAAAGATGGACATTTCATAATGGTGAAGGGGACTGTACAACAAGAAGACATAACAGTCATCAATATTTATGCCCCCAATCAGGGAGCACCAAATATACCAAGCAACTACTAACAGAACTAAAGGGAGAAATTGACCAAAACACAATTATACTAGGGGACTTAAATACATCATTGACAGCTATGGATAGATCATCCAAACAGAAAATAAATAACGAAATAGTAGCCCTAAATGACACATTAGAGGAAATGGACATAATGGACATTTATAGAGCACTTCATCCTAAAACATCAGACTATACATTCTTTTCTAGTGTACATGGAACATTCTCAAGGATAGACCATATATTGGGACATAGAATCAGTCTCAACAAATTTAAGAAGATTGAAATCGTAACATGCATATTCTCTGATCACAAGGCTTTGAAATTGGATATCAACTGTAAAAAGAAAGCGGGAAAAAACACAAATACATGGAGATTAAACAACATACTTTTAAAGAAGGACTGGGTCAAAGAAGAAATTAGAGGAGAGATCAAAAGATACATAGAAACAAATGACAATGAAAATACATCCTACCAAAATTTTTGGGATGCAGCGAAAGCAGTTTTAAGAGGAAATTTATCTCATTACAGGCCTATCTCAAGAAACAAGAAAACTCCCAAATAAATAACCTCATGTTACACCTTAAAGAACTAGAAAAAGAAGAACAAGTAAAACCCAAGGTCAGCAGAAGAAAGGAAATAACAAAAATTAGAGCAGAACTAAATGAAATAGAGAACAAAAGACAATAGAAAAAATTAATGTGACAAAGAGCTGGTTCTTTGAAAAGATTAACAAAATTGACAAACCCTTGGCTAGACTTACTAAGATAAAAGAGAAGACACTGATTAACAAAATCAGAAACGTAAAAGGGAAGTTATCACGGACACCACAGAAATACAAAGGATCATCCAAGAATACTATGAAGGACTATATGCCACCAAATTCAACAACCTAGAAGAAATGGACAAGTTCTTAGAAACATATAGCCTTCAAGGCTGAACCATGAAGAACTGGAAAATCTAAACAGACCGATCACCAATGTGAAATTGAATCAGTCATCCAAAACCTTCCCAAAAGCAAAAGTCCGGGACCAGATGGCTTCACTAGTGAATTCTACCAAACCTTCAAGGAGGATCTAATACCAATCTTGCACAAACTCTTCCAAAAAATTGAAGAAGAGACAGTACTCCCTAACTCATTTTTATGAGGCCAACATTACCCTGATACCAAAACCTGGTAAGGACAGCACAAAAGAAAACTACAGACCAATATCTCTGATGAATACCGATGCAAAAATCCTAAATAAAATTCTAGCAAATCGAATACAACAATGCATTAAAAAGATTATTCATCACGACCAAGTGGGGTTCATCCCCGGGGCACAAGGATGGTTCAACATACGCAAATCCATCAATGTGATACATCACATAAACAAAATAAAGGACAAAAATCATATGATTATAGCAATTGATGCAGAAAAAGCATTTGACAAGATACAACATCCATTTATGATTAAAACACTTAATAAAATGGGTATAGAAGGAAAATACCTTAACATAATAAAGGCCATATATGACAAGCCCTCTGCTAATCTCATAATTAATGGAGAAAACTGAAGCCCTTTGCTCTACGTTCAGGAACACGACAGGGATGTCCCCTATCACCTGTGCTTTTCAACATAGTGTTGGAAGTCCTTGCCAGAGCAATCAGGCAAGAGAAAGAAATAAAAGGCATCCAAATTGGGAATGAAGAAGTTAAATTATCACTCTTTGCAGATGACATGATGCTATATATAGAAAACCCTAAAGACTCCACCAAAAAGCTATTAGAAACAATCAACGAATACAGTAAAGTTGCTGGCTACAAAATCAACGCACAAAAGTCCATTGCCTTCCTATATACCAACAATGAAATCTCAGAAAAAGAAATACAAAAAACAATTCCTTTTGCAATTGTAGCAAAATAATAAAATACCTAGGAATAAACTTAACCAAGTATGTGAAAGACCTATATGCTGAAAACTATAAGACATTTTTGAAAGAAATTGAAGAAGACACAAAGAAATGGAAAGACATTCCGTGCTCATGGATTGGAAGAATCAACATAGTTAAAATGGCCATATTACCCAAAGCAATATACAGATTCAATGCAATCCCCATCAAAATCCCAATGGCATATTTTAAAGAAATAGAACAAAAATCATCAGATTTGTTTGGAACCACAAAAGACCCCGAATAGCCAAAGCAATCTTAAGAAAAAGAACAATAATGGAGGTATCACACTTCCTGACTTTGGCTTGTACTACAGGGCTACAATAATCAAAACAGCATGGTATTGGCAGAAAAACAGACACATAGACCAATGGAATAGAATTGAGAACCCAGAAATAAAACCACATAAATATGGACAGATAATTTTTGACAAAGAAGCTAAAAACATACAATGGAGCAAAGACAGCCTCTTCAATAAATGGTGCTGGGAGAATTGGATAGCCACGTGCAAAAGAATGAAACTGGACTGCTATTTGTCACCATGTACCAAAGTTAATTCAAAATGGATCAAAGACTTAAGCATAAGACCTGACACAATAAACTGCATAGAAGAAAACATAGGTACTAAACTTATGGACCTTGGGTTCAAAGAGCATTTTATGAACTTGACTCCAAAGGCAATGGAAGTAAAAGCTAAAATAAACGAATGGGACTACATGAAACTTAAAAGCTTCTGCACAGCAAAAGAAACCATCGACAAAATAAAGAGGCCACCAACTGAATGGGAGAAGATTTTTGCAAACAGTGCCTCAGAGAAGGGGCTAATATCCAGAAAATACAAGGAACTCATGCAACTCAACAACAAAAAAACAAACAACCCAATTGAAAAATGGGCAGAGGACTTGAAGAGACATTTCTCCAAAGAGGACATACAAATGGCAAATAGACATATGAAAAAATGCTCAACATCACTAATCATCAGAGAAATGCAAATCAAAACCACAATGAGATATCACCTCACCCCAGTCAGAATGGCTATCATCAACAAGACCAATAGTAACAAGTGTTGGAGAGGCTGTGGAGAAAAAGGAACCCTCATACACTGTTGGTGGGAATGCAGACTGGTGCAGCCGTTATGGAAGGCAGTATGAAGGTTCCTCAAAAAATTACCAATAGAATTGCTATATAACCAGCCATCCCTCTCCTGGGTATCTACCCAAAAAATCTGAAAACATTTATACATAAAGACCCGTGTGCTCCAATGTTCATTGCAGCTTTGTTTACGGTGGCCAAGACATGGAAACAACCAAAATGTCCTTCGATAGATGAATGGATAAAGAAGTTGTGGTATATATACACAATGGAATACTATTCGGCGGTAAGAAAAGATGATATAGGAACATTTGTGACAACATGGATGGATCTTGAGAGTGTAATGCTGAGCGAAATAAGTCAGACAGAAAAAGCAGAGAACCATGTGATTTCACTGATATGTGGTATATAAACCAAAAACAACAAAAGAACAAGACAAACAAATGAGAAACAGAAACTCATAGACACAGACAATAGTTTAGTGGTTACCAGAGTGTAAGGGGGGTGGGGGGTGGGATATGAGGGTAAAGGGGATCAAATATATGGTGATGGAAGGAGAACTGACTCTGGGTGATGAACACACAATGGGATTTATAGATGATGTAATACAGAATTGTACACCTGAAATCTATGTAATTTTACTAACAATTGTCACCCCAATAAATTTAATAAAGTAAAATTTAAAAAAAAAGATACACAAAAGGTAAATAAACTTGAAAAGATGTTCCACATCATATGTCATCAGGAAAATGTAAATGAAAACAACTATGAGATACCAGTACACACCTATTAGAATGGTTAAATCCGGACCTCTGACAACACCAAATGCTGGCGAGGATGTGCAGCAGCAGGAACTCTCCTTCACTGCTGGTGGGGATGCAAACTGCTACCGCCACTTTGGAAGACAGTTTGGTGGTTTCTTACAAAACCAAACATCCTCTCACCATACGATCCAGCAATCCCACTCCTTGATACTTACCTAAAGGAGTTGAAAACTTATGTCCACACAAAACCCTGCATACGAATGTTTATAGCACCTTTATTCATCCATTACCAGAGCTTGGAAGCAACCAAGATGTCCTTCAGTAGGTGAATAGATAAATAAACTGTGGTACATTCAGACAGTGGAATATTATTCAGCACTAATTAAAAATGAGCTGTCAAGCCATTAAAAGACGTGGAGGAAACTTAAATGCATATTCTTAAGTGAAAAAAGCCAATCTGTGAAGGCTACATACTATATGAGTCCAACTATATGACATTTTAGTAAAGGTAAAAATATAGAAAAAAAATCAGTGATTTCCAGAGGTTGGAGTGGAGGAGAGATGAATAGGCAAAGCCCAGAGGATTTTTAGGGCAGTGAAAATACTCTGCATGATACTATAATCATGTATACATGTCATTATACATGTGTGCAAACCCACAGAATGTGCACCACCAAGAGTGAACCCTAAGGTACACTATGGACTTTGGGTGACCATGATGAACCAATGCAGGTTCATCCTCTGTAACAAATGTGCCCTCTGGTGAGTGATGCTGATAATGGGGAGGCTATGCGTGTGGGGGGGGGGGCGGAGAGATATATGGGCAATCTCTGTACCTTCCTCTCCATTTTGTTGTAAACCCAAAACTGCTCTTAAAAGGTCTTTAAAAAGAGAGAAGAAAAATTTAGGTCCAATATATTTAATCCTTCAAAGGCTGTGCAAAGAAAGGCTTCAATATAGAAAATGCTCTTGTCCCTTTAAAAAAAAAAACACTGTACATCAAGTTTTCTTCCTAGTTGTAGGCCCTACTGGTTCGTGAATGACAACAGTTTTTTAAAAACTAAGTTACTACCCTGGCTAGTTTTCAGATCACACAGGCCTGGAATGTTTTCCATCCACAGCCAGAAACAGAAACTGAAGACACTCATGACATTTCTGTTACATAACTAAAGAAAACTATGTAGAAAATTAATTTTTGTTTCAAATAATGAAAAGCACTCCTCTACTGAGCAATCTTTGAGATTCCTTTTTCATTTTTGTACCCTATTTCACATATTGTCACGGACCCCATACATAAAATTAAAAAAAAAATTGTTGTAATTTAGAAAAAATAAGAAAAGGGAAATATATTGGTTTTGAATAGATGATTTTTTGGGGACTTTTTGTGAAAGATTGGATGATGACCTAAGACAGAATGCATTAAGGTGCTTCCTGTTAAAATTTACACACTGAAATCCTCCCCAGACTCACCCTGCAGACATGAGGATATGGACAAATGAAAGGCTGTTTCCTAAACTCTGAAGATGATTAATGTGGTAAGAAATTCCCTAAAATTCATTGGCATGGCTAGTCTGTAGCTATTAAGGTCAGGCTTCTTCAATGCCAGACTGTCCCTGCAGAGCCACAGGTCGCTGCCCTGGGGCTTCAAAATGACCCTCCACTTTTTGATTGGGGATTAGGGAAATAGTCTGGCAGTTTGACATGGTTTAAACTGGTACTGAATCCAATTCTGAGTGCCTGGCAATGAGCCAAATGTGTCCCTTTCTTTTGCATTTTTGATTGGAAAGAATCTCTCTAGGGAAGAGCAGAGGAGCAGGAAGTATGGGCTAGGTACTAGTCCTGTGAGGTGGGGGAAGAGGCCAGCAATGTATACTGGCTAATCTGCAAGGGAGTGGGGATGAATAATCAAAAACAATATAGCTTACTCTATCCATGTTAGGGGTTAGGCACAGTTCCTTCCAAATACTTTCCATACAATAGCAGCCCTCACAACAACCTTAAGTAGTACTATTACTATACCCATTTTACAGATTACAAAAATGAGTCTCAGAGGGAAGGCACTTACCCCAAATCACACTTGCTAGTAAGAGAGCCAGGATTTGAACCCAGGCAGTGTGCCTCCAAAAAAGTAAAAGCTATGGGATGGTGAGGACAGAAGATATAGAATCTATATTACACTGTCCAACAGAGTTTTCTGGGATTATGGAAATGGTCGGTATCTGTGCTAACACAGGAGCCACTAGCCATCTGCAAAACAGGCTAATAAGATTGAGCAACTGGAGCTTTAATTTGCTTTAACTTAAATTCAAATGTAAATAGTCACATGTGGCTAGTGGCTCCTGTATTGGACAGCACAGGTCTACACTACAGCAAGAGCCCGTGCTGATGACCAACTCCGGGAATGTGTATGACAAGAAATACGATCCCTGCCCCCGAGGGTGCCAGCGAACTGCCCCTCTCTTGGGATGGCTTCTAGAACCACCTCCAGTAATGGTAGACTGTGCCTTGCACAATGGCGTCAACTAAGGGCTGAAAGCCAGCCCAAGCACCTTCTGCTGTTAGCTTTGGCAAGACGCTGCATCAGCCCAGAGCAAGAGGAATACTTCAACCCAGAGGAAGAAGAATGCTGTTTTGAATTGGTTGGTCCAGTGTTTTGTAATTTAGTCACCCAAGAGGGCGATCATTTTGCACTTTGCTCTAAGACTTGGTTTGTGCTAGTACATGCCCGAACACACTTCCCCATTTTTGTGTTACAAGAACTCCAATGACTAGGCCACCATCTACCGCTAGTGTCACCCCGATTCCTATCCCACACAATTGGCCATGGAATAAGACACAGTTTTAAGATTTCTTCCCTTCCTTTCCCTGCCCCCTCTATAGACACAGACTCTTTAAAGGCGTTGCCTGTGATTTTACCAGTAACAACTCCAGGGAAAGCAAGAGGGGTTAGCAGCATAATAAACACAGGGATGCTACCAGTTTTAAGAACCCCTTAAAGCCTATAGTAACAGCTCTCTCCAGACTTCACTGCAACATTATCAGAGCCAAGCTACTCCTTTTAAGGCTCTTCTGGCCCCTTCACTCCCAATTCTTTGGGGAGTCAGATCAACCCAATCCTCCTCTCTTTTTATTTCTGAAGTATAATTCTCCTGAGTTGTTTATCCCTCCTCAGTCCTCACGCCAGTCCCAAATGTTCTCTAGCTTTGGATCTTACCAAACATTCAAGATTTATTTATGGAGCACCCACCACGTGTCAGGCACTGGGGAAAACAAGATACAGACCCTGTTCTCAAGGGAGACCACAGTCTAGGGAGGCTACCTCTTAGCAAACAGGAAATGACAACACAATGTGCTGAGTACTAAGTCACGGGAAAGTGCAAGGTACCATGGGACACGATGATGATGGGGGAACATATGTAGACTTGAGAGGTCAAGGAAGGCTTTCTGGAGAGGAAGTGATATCTGAGCTAAGATAAGGACAAATAAGAGGCATCCAGGTGAGAGGGCAAGACATAGGCTGCAAAGGGACACAAATGCTTCCACTGTTCAGTTTGAATTCCATTATTCTGTTTGAGTGTTTGAAGAGTCAGACTGAGGAGCTGAAAGTAGTGTGGGCTGGACAGTTGGGTGCAAGAGGGGTGGGGTGCACGGATAGAGGTGAGACTGAGGCTAGAGACTGACAGAAGCCAGGTCATAAAGGGCTTTTTCTGTCATACTGAAGATTTGGACTTTATCCTGAAGTCACGAGCAAGCCACTGAAGGGTTTTAACACGTTGCATACGGATCACGAGAATCTTCGTTTTTTTCTGAGCCATGCGTTAAGGACGGATAACGAGAATTTCAAAAGACTGGGCAGAGAGCAGTGAGAGGCCAAGACAGGGAGGTGAGATGAGTGGCGATAGGGAACCAGCTGTGAAAGTGCCTACGCAGCGGGCCCCCAAGGAAGACAATCCGGCCAGGCTCTCGGGAGATTTGGCCACGCATCATCTGGAGCCCATAGTGGGAAGAGGAAAGAAAAAACATCACACACGGGTGTGTAAAGTGTGCGCATCAAAAAAAGTGAGAAGTGAAACTTGGTACATATGCAATTTTTGCCGTGTCCCACTGCACAAAGGAAGCTGCTTTCTGCAGTATCACACCAGGAGGGATTACTAACATCATAGGTGAGTAAATCCTAAAAAATTCCATAGAAAAATAATAAATGACATAGAAGCATTTACGCTTTAAAGAGAAGAGTGCATTTTAAAGTAGTTTCTTTTAAAAACCTGCCGGAACAGAGGGGTATGAGGGATTTAAACCCCGCCGTACGCAACGTGTTAAGGACAGATGAAACAACAGGTCACACAAGTGGGCAGTGAAACTACAAAACCTCCAAGGACAATTCTTCATATCAGAAAAACCCCTCCAGACTCAACCACACCATCTCAGTGCCACCTGGCTTCACCTGCAAGGCTTCTCAACTTTGCCAGGAATACCCTGTGGAACAGGGAAGGAGAATGAATGCAAACCCCCAGGTAACTCTGGAGGTTTTCCTTCAAAAATTCATGTGATTTTTGCATTTTTTAAAAATAATTTTTTATTTTTCAATTACAGTTGACATACAATATTCTATTCGTTTCAGGTGTAAAACATAGTGATTAAACATTTGTATGACTTGCAAGGTGATCACCCCGATAAATCTAGTACCCATCTGACACTACACATATTTATTACCATATTATTGACTATATTCCCTAATGCTTCAAATTGCATCCCCATGACTATGTTTTAACTACCAATTTGTACTTAATCCTTTCCCCCTTTTCTACCTATCCCACAACCCCCCCTCCAATCTGGCAACCATCAAAATGTTCTCTGTTTTGTTTGTTCATTTACTTTGTTCTTTAGATTCCACATATAAGTGAAATTATATGGCATTTGTCTTTCTCTGACTTACTCCACTCAGTACAGTACCCTCTAGGTCCATCCATGTTCTTGCAAATGGCAGATTTCATTCTTTATGGCGTAGTACTATTCCATTGCACATGTGTACCACCTCTTCTTTATCCATTCATCCATTTGTGGACACCCAGGTTCCCTCCATATCTTGTAAATAATGCTGCAATGCAAATACGATGCACATGTCCCTTCAAAGTAGTGCTTTGGGTTTCTTTGGATAAATACCCAGAAGTGGGATTACTGGGTTCTTCTTTGTCTCTTGCTATATAGCCTTTGTTTTAAAGTCCATTTTGTCTGGTACAAGTACTGCCCCCGTTTTTGTTTTGTTTTGTTTTTTCCATTTTCAAGGAGTATCTTTTTCCATCCCTTTATTTTCAGTCTGTGTGTGTCTGTCAATCTGAAGTGAGTCTCTTGTAGGCAGCATATGTAAGGGTCTTGTTTTCTTATCCATTCAGCCGCCCTATGTCTTTTGATTGGAACATTTAACCATTTACATTTAAAGCAATTATTGATATGTAGTTATTGCCATTTTATTATTTTTATTTTTTATCTTTTTTCCTTCCTCTTCTTAAAGAAGTCTCTTTAACATTTCTTGTAATACTGGTTTGGTTATAATGAACTCCTTTACCTTTTCCTTGTCTGGAAAGCTCCTTAGACTTGAAATGATAGGTTTTCCTGGGTAGAGTAATCTTGGTTGTAGGTCTTGCTTTTCATCACTGAATATTTTGTGCCAGTGTCTTCTGGCCTGCAACGTTTCTGTTGAGAAATCAGCTGATAGTCTTATGGGGGATCCCTTATAGGTAACTAACTGCTTTTCTCTTGCTACTTTTAAGAATCTCTTTGTCTTTAACGTTTGATTAGGATGTATCTTGGCTTCTTTGGGTTCATCTTGTTTGGGACTCTTGTTTGTTTCCTGGGCTTGTACGTCTATTTCCTTCACCAGGTTAGGGTACTTTTCCATCATTATTTCTTCAAATAGGTTTTCAATTCCTTGCTGTATCTCTTCTCCTTCTGGTACCCCTATAATGCAAATGTTGGTACACTTGATGTTGTCCCAGAGGCCTCTTAAACTATCCTTTTTTGGATTCTTTTTTTTTCTTTTTGCTGTTCTGATTGGGTGTTTTATGCTGCCTTATCTTTTAAATCACTGATTCGATCCTCTGCTTCATCTAATCTACTGTTGATTCCCTCTAATGTATTCTTCATTTCAGTTATTGTATTCTTGATTTCTGACTGGTTCCTTTTAATGTCTCCTATCTCTTTGTTGAAGTTCTCCCTGAGATCACTGAGCATCTTTATAACCTGTATTTTGAACTCTGCATCTGGTAGATTGCTTATCTTCATTTCGTTTAGTTCTTTTTCTGGAGCTTTGTTCTGTTGTTTCATTTGGGACATGTTTCTTTGTCTCCCCATTTTGGCTGCCTCCCTGTGTTTGTTTCTATGTATTAGGTAGGGGTGCTACGTCTTCTGTTCTTAGTAGAGTGGTATTATGTAGTAGGTGAACTAAGGACTTAGTAGTGCAGTCTCCCCAGTCACCTAAGCTGGGTGCTCCAGGCGTGTACCTTTTATGGGATGTATATGCCCTCCCATTGTAGTTGAGCCTTGGTTGCTGTTTGCACATCAATGGGAGGGATTGACCTTCATCTGATTGGTTGTGAGGACTGGCTGTGACTACAGTGGAGGAGCTGTTGTGCAGGGGCTGACTCTACAGAGCAGGGTTCAGATTACTGGGGCTCTGGTACCTGCCAAGTCTGCCCTTTGGGTGTGCCATTTGTGGAGGTAGTTGGGTGGGGCTCTGGTGTGGTCTGAAGTGGGCCACCAGGTGTGTTGGTCCTGGGGCCTCTTGTGAGGGGCTCTACTGCTCGCCAAGGTCAGCTGCTGCCTGTGCCTTGTTCTGGGCCACTAGGTATGAGCTACAGTGTGATCTGCCAATGGTCGCCACTTGTGCTGAGCTTGGTGGTACCTGGAAGAAATGCAAACCGAGACCAACTGCCACTAGTGCTAGGCATGGGGCTGCTTAGAAAGAGGTACAGGGCATGCTGAGGCCAGATGCTGCTTGTTTGCAGTTGGTAAATCTTTCAGACGTTTTAAGAAAGTCTGAAGCATGAGCCAAGACAGGCCATTTGTATGGAAAAGCCACTACAAGTGGCTTGGGTGGGTCCACAAGTTGGGTAGGATGGGGTACCAGGGTGGGGCAAATGGTGTCAGCTAGGTTGATGTAGACTCTGCACTCTGGGTGGCAGGGAGGGCTCAACAAAGGTATAATGGCTTCTGCCAACACTTCTGTGTGGGAAAAAGCTGCCCTTCCAGCCCTTGTCCTGAAGCTAGACAATTCAGTTTGTCCCCATGTATCCCTGGCGCCCTTTTAGCTGCTGCCCCAGTGCTGGAGCTCTGAACAAGTATGTCACTGAGCAAATCCATGTGTGGGCCCTTTAAGAGGAGCTCCTGGGAGTGCAGCCATTCCCCATCTCACTCAGCCCCAATCTCTGCTGGTTTTCAGAGCCAGAAGTTATGGGGACTTTTCTTTCCAGCACTGGAGCCACGGGCTGGGGAGTCTGATGTGGGGCAGGGACACCTCGCTCCTAATTTTTAACCACCACATATGGGTGTGGCACCAGTCTGTTCTGTGCCTCCGCCACTCCTACCAGTCTCCCCGTGGCTTCTTCTGTATGTCCTTAGTTGTAGGAATTTGGTTCAGGGAGACTTCAGGCAATTCTCAATAAAGGTTGTTTTATAGTTTAGTTGTAAGTTTGATGTGGTCATGAAAGAGGCAAGCACAGCATTTACCTACTCTGCCATCTTGAGCAGAACCCTAACTTTTGCAAGCAATTCATGATCTAGCCACGAGTGCTTTAATATGCCAAAAATATTTTTCAAGTCATTGGGCAAAATGGACACTCCAGGATGAAAAGCCATGTTTATCTTATAGCTTCACAAGTCCTGGACACGGTCCTTTACACTCCATTCTCTCAGAAGTGGTTTGAAAGAATGATAGAAAGGAGGACAAGGCCCTGTGGAGAACAGATTGCCAACACTAGATTTCCCACCCTGACATCACACTGACTAAATATCCCCATTCCGCAGAATGCTCCTCCTCAAAAGCCAGCCTCTTAGAAACCCTCCATCCATGCTGTTCACCCCTTCATCAAAACCTCCCCTTGCTACTACCCCAAGATCCACACTAGCTACTCACAAGAGTTTTTCTATACCTCACGAGAGTTTGTCTAGACCTCTGCAACTGCCTTCATCACATACTCATGTTTTATATATATATATATATATATATATATATATATATATATATATATATATATATATATATGTAATTGTGTTGGGCACTGTCTCCCCCTCTACATTTTAAGCTTTAGGAGCGAAGAGACATGTTTCTTATCTCAGCTGCCTATTGAGTGGTTTACCCATAATATGCACTAATTAAAGTTTTATTGAATTGATTAACCTGGTCCTTTCTTCCTTGTTCTATTGCTAATAATTCTAGGCTCTAAAGGAAAGGGAATGATTAAAGATTAATTTAGAAATTTAACAAATTTTGCAGTTATAGTCACAAATGTCACATATAAGTTATTTTGTGGGGAGCTAAATTACTTTTTAACCCTGGACATGATAATAATTTTCCTTTTTTAAGGTAGGCACCAGTGACTCATACACAGCTGGTGGGAATGTAAAATGGTATAGCCACACTGAACAACAGTTTGGCAGTTTGTTATAAAACTAAATATGCAATTAGCATATAATCCAGCAACTGCACTCTTAGGCATTATTCCAGAGAAATGAAAAATTATGTTTACATAAAAACCTGAATGCGAATATTTACATCAGCTCCATTCATAATAGCAAAAAATAGGAAATTGATATATCCTTCAATAAATGAATGGTTAAACAAAGTAGTACATCCATGTCATGGAATACTACCCAGCAATAAAAAGGAGTAAACTGTTGATACATACAACAACTTAGATGGATCTCAAGGGTATCATGCAGTTAAAAACAAAACAAAACAACTTTAGCCTCAAATAGTTATATGCTGTATGATTTCATTTCAGTAGAACTCTTGAAATGACAAAATTATAGAGATGGAGAACAGATTTGAGGTTGCCAGAGGTTAGAGACTTGGGGAAGAGAATGTGGGTAGGGGGGAATGCAGAGGGAGGTAGGTATGGCCATGAAAGGGCAACTTGAGGTAATAGAACTATTCTGTATCTACACATGTAATAAAATTGCATAGAAACACACACACACACACACACAAATGAGTGCATGTTACCTGGTAAAAGTTGAGTAAGTTTGGTGGATTGTACCAATGCCAATTTTCTGGTTTGATATCGTTACCATTGGGAGAAGCTGGGTGAAGGGTACATGAGATCTCCCTGTACGGTTTTTTTGCAGAATCCTGTGGACCTATAATTATTATTTTCCTAAAAGTAGACACCAAAAGCAGATGCATTTTCCACTGAAGCAAACTGCCCATCTTCTTGGGGGTGCCAAAAATAGGCTTTTGCTTTTTTTTTAAAAAAAAAAAAAAAAAACAAGCTATGCTAGATCCAAAGATTCCCAGCATCATCACAATCAGTGTTTCCCCTGTAAGTCTCCTGTCCATACTCACCAGTAGTAGAGAGTATAGTTAGTGTCAGGTCTTGTGTTCCTTCCAGGGAGCCAAGTACAATTCATGTAGCTCAGGTTGTGCCAAATGCATTGTAGCTCAGTCACAGCCGACTCAGGATCACCTAGAATATGCACCCAAGAGTTTAGGATGTTTTTCTCCTTGTAAGGCAAACTAGCCAATCACTCCAGGGCATGGGGATGGTGAGGGTGTTTCATGCTGCTTTACCCAAATCTAAAATGTTCACATTCACAACTTTCTCTCTTAACTCCTGATACTAAGAAAACATTCTTATTATCATAAAGAGATCCCAACTCTTATATCCCTAACTGGAGAGGGAGTTTAAAGATGAAATATATTTCACTCATAGGAAATGACTACAGGATTCCTAAATCAATGTGACTCTTAGTAGTTGCCTATTATGTGTTATGACTTTAGGAGCCCTAACATCTTTATGATCTAAAATCTCTACCTTTATAAAGTTTTTTGAGTTAAGGCATCATGTCTCTAAATTAAATGCCTCTGTTTAAGATGCAAACATGTTATCCCTAAGAATCCTTGAAGTGGTACTATACTGAGTCATCATCAACCAATTTACTATCATAATACAATTTAGGTTTCTTTTGTTATTTATCAAACTCCTAAACTAATGAGAACAGGGGAGGTAAGTTGTTTTAAACCATGCTCCCAGCCTCCTAGCAGTACTGAATTTTACAATTTTACAAATATTACTTCATATACTTTTGATTAGTACAAGGCAAGTAGATAGAATGGTCTATAGAGCAAGCCATGTAGTGCTAAGGTTTGGAGGTAAGAGAAGAGGCCCTGCACAATCAAGGGGCAACATAATATTAATAGATAATATGTATAGAGCACTTTCTCTTTGCCAGGCACTATTCTAAGGTCCTCACTTATACTGACATGTAATCCTTTTCAACAGTCCTGGGAGGCAGGTACTATCATCATCCCCATTTTACAGATGAGGAAACTGAAGGGAAGAGGAGCTAAGTGATCTGCCTAGGGTCATACAACTAGAAGCTAGCCAAGCTGAGATTTAAACTTGAACATCTGGGTCCTAGTAGCCCTGCTCTTAATCAGTATATGCTACTCCCTGCATGTAACATAAAAGCCAAAGGACACTGGATAATGGGTGGGAAGGCAGCTGGTGGACAATGATCAACCTGACTACTTGACAGCTTTTCCTAGGGGTAGTCTTGAACTGGAACCAGGCCACCATGCCCATTTTCCTTTTTACACATCTTTCCCCAAATAATCCTGTATATCAAACTAATCTCTATATATAATGAGGAAGATGGTACATATTTTGGGGTTTTCTGAGGCACTGGACCTGGAATCTGAAGACTTACAACAACTCATTCAGTTCCCTTCTTCCTCATAAAATGAATCAAGACATTGGTATTCATCAGGACTTCGAAGGCAGGGATGACCTCATATTGATCACTGTGTTGCTACCACCTAGTTAAGTGCTGGAAACTTATTAGACTCAGCAAATGTTTGAAAATGAAATTAACACCGAACATAAGCACATGGATAATTGAGATTTATTCTCCAAATACCAAGAGAAACTGCTTTCAGTTATTACCTTCAGGGGGTGAGATGCACTTTTCCACCAAAGTGCTAGGATTGTCACTTTCATTGGTGCTACATTGGGACCCCACTTGCAAACAAACCCTCTCATTCAAGGGCACTTCTTTCGAACGATGAGTTTCTGGAGCAATTTTCTAAAGTTTGGAAATAAAAATAGGCATTGCTGTAGCAAACATACAGAAATACACCTATGTAATAAAACATTAGCATGTCGACGAATGTTGTAAGACAAAAAAAAAACAGGAAAGTTATCCAATGATATGAATAAGTCATCTCAACCTGGGGTGATTTTGCTCCCCTGCTCCCCAGGGGACATTTAGTAATGTCTAAGAATACTTTTGGTTGCCCTAACTTGAAGGGAGCTGTTACTGGCATTTAGTGGGTAGAGGCCAAGGATGCTGCTAAACATCCTACAATGCACAGGACAACCTTCCTTTCCCCCTACAACAAGAATTATCCTGCGCCAAATGTCAATGGTGCTACCACTGAGAAACCCCGGTATAGATAAAAGACAATTTCCCACATTTTAAATGTAGAAACATCATGACCTTTACCTATAAGCCTACCATACTAAAACATTCAACTGTCTAAAAGCCATTCTAAAGGAAACACAGTAAGATTCTCAAAATTCAATTACAAGCAGACACAGTATGCCATCAAGATCAAGGTAAACGGGACTGCTTTAAGAATCCAGTGATCCTAGTTACCTCTGAGGAAAGGAAGTAAAGAAGGGGGACCTGAGGGCCAAAGAGAGACTTTTCATTAAGCATCTTTCTGTACTGTTTGACCATTTTGACTACCTCACGTCTACATATAAATTTTAAGGGTCGCTATGTGCACTGAGTATACCACACTCTTATTCTGAAAAGTAGATAAGCTTTGTGGAACCACAACAGAAAGCCAACTCATAGACAGCACACAGACATAAATCATAAATCTGGTTATTATGATTTAGAATAATGAGATTAAAGGGCTCTTCAGGAAATTAACATTTCCCATGGTGACAGAGTTGGAATTAAGAATGGAGCTGCTTTTAATCAGAGCTCCAAGGAGTTTCCTGTTTTGCAATAGTTTCTGACTCAAGATGGAGACAGCATTTCCTTTTATATACGTGCTAATGGACATGAAGGGGAAAATTTGTCATAGCTACCTCTACCACCCTGAGGGGATACTCTGCCATTTTACATGCCTGCTGCCAGCTGAACATGAAAGCAACTCCCAAAACCAGGACATAGGATGCCCTCTGAGAGGTAGCTAGCCAAGAATTCATGAATTCAAGAATTCAAGAATTCATGAACCATAGCAAAGACATGAAAAAAAAATCACTTTCTAGATACTGAACAGCTCTTAGACCCAGGCAAGACAGCAATCTGAAAAGGGAGTTATTTGGTTAGCCCTGCAGGAAAAGAAAAAAATGTCTGTGAGCAAAATTCTGGCCAGGAGACAAGACTCCATGAACATTGAGTATTTCTGTCCCATCTGCAAAGCTATGCCTACCCGGAATGGGGCCTCCAGCTATTCTTAGCCAAGTACATTTTCACACCTAATTCCTGATTCCTTGCTAAGAAACCTACTTATCATTTGGCTTTCCATACAGTTGCTGCTTACAGGGATGGAATGCACCAGTTTTGCCAACAGAGGGCTTTCTAGAATGTATCACCTTTACAATTTTCATGGCAAAGTAAGAAAGTGGCCCTTGAGAGGTGAATGTGTGCTGAGCAAATGAGGTTTCTCAGCCTGTGAAGCTGAAGACCAGAATCATAGTTATTGGTGGCAGGAAAGCTCCAAATGCAAATTTCACCAACCTCATAATTTTATTAAGCACAAGTCCTACACAGTAAATCCTCACTTAACGTTGTTAGTAGGTTCTGTGACTTTAAGTGAAACGACATATAAGGAAACCAACTGCACCACAGGCTAGTTGATGTAAACAAGAGTTAAGTTCCTAGGGCATCTCATCAGCGTTACAACAAAACATTGAAAGAAATGTCGTCATTTGAGGACATGTTGAATACCCCTGAATGAGCCACCATGACCTAGGGATCCTTGATAATTCTTGTTTGAAAGCTGCATTTGACTTTTGAGGACACCAGGGGAAAAATATACAGTCAAATGCCATAAATTAGAATCACCATGGAAAAATCCCAGTTTTCTTATTATATTAGATGTTCCAGTGAGAGGGCTGAGTTTTATTATACAAATATGTTTATTATAAGGAATTGTCTGAATTGAAAAGATACTTTAGTACCTTAATTTGAACCTTGTTTTGGGCATATGAATAATAAAATTACTTGGAAAAGAGACAGTAGGGGAAAAGATAGAAAATTTTTTTTTCAATCTTCTTCAAAGCTCAAAGTAAATAATATTAAATTGGCATGAATAAAATAGGAACCCGAATTGTCAATGACTGCCAAGTAAAGTGCATCTCTTTCTATCAGGCGAGGAGCTAAAGCCCTCCCAGCAGATCTTGATGAGGTATGTGTGATGGCTCCCATGTGACTTTTGGCTACAGTGACTCATTCCACTGGTAGCTAGCTGCTGTATGGTATTGTTCCACATCTCAGTGAATCAGGCCTCCTTTGAAAATTTATCAAAAACCAAGGCCAGAGTCCTGAACTGACCCCTACCCCTCAGGAACAATGTTCATTTGGCTGGATCAAACTCCTCCCAATTACAGATGTCTTTCTCAGAAGAAAAGGGGTGTCAGCTTCAGCTCTGCCTCTCTGGATGCCTTTTAATTTACTCACCTGGTGAGACCTGCCTATCTCTTGGTGATGAAAGCTATCTAAAATCTAATGCCAGATCCTTCTTCTACTTGCCAGACTGTGAAACTATTAGAGATTGCTTAAACAGTGGTGGAGGGCAACCACTTAAGATAATTTTTTTTTTAAATCATCTATGAATCCTTGACTCATCTTATGGTCTTCCAATCTGAAGATTGAAAATGACCTCAAAGGTTTATCTCACTTAGCAACTTGGGACCTTTAGACATTCGCATAAGCCCCTTAACATTTACAAACTATTATAATGCCACTGCTTCAATATGCTTCAAAGGATATATGCACCCCAGTTTTGTCTGATGATGTTAATGCTGTGTCCAAAGAACAAAATGAAAAAAGGAAAGTCACTCCTGCCATTCATTCTTAGCCTCAAGATTGTAACCTTCAAAAGGTCCAGACAGGAAATCTACCCCCAGCACTGACTGGAAGGAATAATCCATATTTATCACAACTGAGGGACTGATAGCCACCAATGCTGTCAAATGGCTGGAATAAATGACTTTAAGCAGAGGTCACCCTTTATGTTCTCCATCTGGTCTCTTCAGAGGCAAAATGGAGGGAACAAGATTAAATGACATTAGGTTACACCATAGAATATGACCTATAAAAGTGACAATTGCTTATGGTTCAACCTAATAATAGTAATAATAAAAGCTAACAACTATTGAATATTAATTCTGTGCCAGGTGCATTATAAACATCACCTCCTTTTAATACACATGCCCTTCACGTGAAGTAGGTACAGTTGGCCCTTGAACAACAAGGGGGTTGGGGCAACCACTCTCCCCCAACGCAGTAGAAAATACTCATATAACTTTGATCTACAGCTGACCCTTTGAATACGCAGATTCAACTAACCACTGACTGAAAACAGTATTTTCTTTTCTTTTTCTTTTTTTATTAAATTTATTGGGGTGACAATTGTCAGTAAAATTACATAGATTTCAGGTGTACAATTCTGTATTACATCATCTATAAATCCCATTGTGTGTTCATCACCCACAGTCAGTTCTCCTTCCATCACCATATATTCGATCCCCCTTACCCTCATCTCCCACCCCCCACCCCCCTTACCCTCTGGCAACCACCAAACCATTGTCTGTGTCTATGAGTTTCTGTTTCTCATTTGTTTGTCTTGTTCTTTTGTTGTTTTTGGTTTATATACCACATATCAGTGAAATCACATGGTTCTCTGCTTTTTCTGTCTGACTTATTTCGCTCAGCATTACACTCTCAAGATCCATCCATGTTGTCACAAATGTTCCTATATCATCTTTTCTTACCGCCGAATAGTATTCCATTGTGTATATATACCAGTATTTTCAATCCAAAACAATATTTTCAATTCGCAGTTGCAAAACCGCGGTTGGGAATATAAAAATACTATTTTTGATCAGTGGTTGGTTGAATCCGCGGATACAAAAACCGGCACATATCAAGAGCCTACTGTATTTATTGAAAAACATTCATGTATAAGTGAACCTGTGTGGTTAGAACTTGAGTTGTTCAAGGGTCCTCTGTACTATTATTAGCTCATCCCACCCCACCCCACCCCCGACTTTTACAAACAAGGAAATGGAGACTCAGAGAGGTTAAGTGACTTGCCCAAGATCACAGCTTGAAAGGGGAAGAGACAAAATTCCAAATCCAATTCTATCTGATTCCACTGCCTCCTAAAGTTACTTTTAAGTCTAAATTTCTGTAAGTATACTGAGGAATTAGATCCATTTATAGGCTAGAATATCAGCATGTCTACCTGACTGATCCTTGAGCATGGTTGACAGGCTAATGAATAGGGACCTGTTAGAAAAAAGGTGACCTCTCATCAGAGTTTTGATTAGATACTTAGTGGACACTTAAGGGTCTTTCTCGGAATTTCTCAAGACTGAACTACCAAAAGCTGCTACTGACTCCAAATGCCTAAAGCCCCTCCTTAGGAAGAAGAGGAAGCCAACATAGTGAAAAGGGGAACTCAACTACTCAAGTTTTTTCCTGCTAGAAATATTGCAGGCTTCTGCATTTAGAGGACATCTTTTAAAATGCAAATACTTTTACTAGCCTCAATTCTTTATCCATTAACACCTACACTTTAATTAACATCTCAGCAAGAAAAGGGCAGGAAGGCAGATTAGCAAATTTCCCACAAGAGAAAAAGCCTGTTCCATCCTCACTTTATTAAGCCTTCGCATACATTAGTTTCCATGTCCCAGCAAGCCAGGGAAGTGAGTAGAGCCACACTTTACACACAAGGACACTGAGGCTCAGAGAGGTCTTTTCAATTAAGTAATTTACCACAGGCCACTGAGCTAGTTGAGTGGTGCACTAGCTACCAAGAACCTAGTTCTCCTGACTTTCTGCCACCAAGCTACTTGAATATGGCGATTTCACAATTCCCTACTCCAAAGTAGTCACTAATAACAACTTCTCATTCGGTCTCCACAAAATCCTGGACAAAGTCAACCCCAAACATCTCCCACCTCCACCCCACACACCCCCACTGAAAGAAAGTATAAAGATATAAAACAGATTTGAACAGATGATCTGATGTTTTGAAGAACCCATCAATTAGAAGGGGCTACAAACTAGTAAGGTCCAAGAGAAAATTCCGTTGAATAAGATTATCATAAAGAACCCAAAATTATCCAATCTTGTTAACAAAAATTCACATAAATCGGTCAACTACATCTGACTGGATAGGATGAAAGCTCCCCTCATTTTTCCTCAGGCATCAGGAAACCTAGTCTAGTCAACCCCACCTGCCATTGACATCTTTTTTTTTCCACTTTCCATATGGACATTTGCTTTGCATCACTAGTTCTTGCATACCTATCAATGCATATAATTAGCAAGATGGTGAATGTGAAAATCCCCTGAGAAATTAAAAGTGTTGTACAAATACAAGGCTACAGGCAGGAACACAGGAACCAATTTTAACATAATTATTTACTGAGTGCCTAATAGATAAAGATATCTAGCATTTCCTATCAGAGGATCTCAAACTGCATTTGATTGTCAAATAATTAGCAAATATCCTCAAATGTTCAATTTTGTCAACAGTTGTTTCTGTAATTTTGCCAGTTAAAATTTGAACACAACCCAAAATAAAATTCCCATTTTGAAGTAAGATTAGATTTGGCTTATTCTTGACTCTAATTCATAGTGTTCCCTTTATCTCATCAATGAGATATGTTCCAGAAAACTTACCTTATCCTGCTTGTTGCCAAAATGACTAAAATACCATAGACTACAATTCGGGCTGGCTCCCTCTGGAGGATTCCATGTCCATATTACCGTGCAGAGGTTTTCAACAGAAACACTCAAATTCGTCACTGGTGGCTGAGTTTCTGTTCAAATCAAGCACAAGAAATAAATATATCAACATCAGCCAGTGTTTTTAGTGGTTCATTTAATCCGTTCCTCCAAGTCCTAGAGGCCAAGAATAAGAAAACTGAGTAGAAATATCTAACATTCAATGATCCAGGCACCGTTCTAAGTACTCTCTACATATTCAACCACTGAATCCTCACAACAACCTTAAATATGAGGCAACTGAGGTACAGGGACTTTGCGTCACTTGTCCCATATCCCAAGGCTGGTAAATGGCAGAGCTGGGATGCAAACCCAAACAGTGTGGCTCCAAAGGCTCCATATTCGTAACTACTTGCTATACTGTGAACACAGAGAGGAGTATATTCCCAAATTTTTAAGTTTTCGTTCTGCAGGAATTTGGGGTCCCCTACACTTGGAATCCACATCTCCCTCAATAGACACTTCACTCTCAGCAGTTCTGCCAGTGAGCTTAAGCAGCTCATCTTTAATCGTCCTTGCTAACTTAACCTGGTAATTGTTTTTATAACTTTTCCCTAGAAGCACTGAGAAAGAAACTTAACAGCCCTTGCTGCTCCGCTGAGGCCTGACACTAAACAGCTGGAACTGTAGCTTCGACTCATCTGAAGAGGGAGGAAAAGAGGAGAAACTGTGAACCAGTGTCTTAAAAATAATTCATCTGGAGAAAACCCACCACTGTCTCCACCAAATATTTACTGACTATTATTTTGGACGCAGCTCTGAATATCAGAGAAAGGAGTTTCACTGCTTCTTCCAAATACAGGGAAATACATTGGTGGCGGGTGGGGGGAGAAAACATCATTTCAGTCTTTCCTGAGAACTTCTCCTGAGGCCAGGACTATCAAAACCATCCCCTTAGACACTGGGTGAGGGATGTACAGGAATGCTCTGTCCTACCTTTGCAACTTTTCTGTAAATCAAACATTATTCCAAAATAAAGTTTATTAAACTAATTTAAAAAAACAACCCCCTCAAACTGTCTAAAGTGGGAAACTTAATCATTATTAATTACTAAGGACTACAGTTGTATTAATTTATTAGTCAATAGTTACATTTTATACTCTATACCAACGCTTTAGAGTACACTGGGCCTCTTATATAATCTGCAATACTTAAAACATTACCTTCCTCTTTAACTGAACAAAAAAGTTCTACGTGTCCCAAAAATATCAACCACACAGGCACTACGTAGTTGGGATTTCCCCAACAGTCAGTTTACTACACAGCAGCTTGCAGAGGCCCTTGACTCAATGTTCATTCCCTCTTTCCCGACTCCAGTACCATTAGCTTTTCTGCAAGGTAGACCAGAGGCCCAACTGTGAGGGGGAACAGCCCACAGCAGGCCAAGTTCTTGTGGAAACAGGGAATCCCAACTGCATTCACACCCAGCTAGTGCCAGAGAGCACCAATGGCTCTGGCAACAGTGCTGGCGTTAGGATATGAAGCGATTACAGTAGTATACCACTATTCCATTTTGGCCCTATCAATGATGTTTTTGAAGACAAATCATTGGTCAGGTATAGAGCCTCCAATAAAACCTTGCTCCTACTGAAGACTACAATCTACTTTAGGATTACCTAACGCATTCTGCACGTTCCAGAACCACATTGCAACAAACTTCCTGGCACTATCTTCCCACCTACCTCCCACTCCCACACAAAAATTAAAGCCCTGATAATAAAAAATATTATCTAGCTATGGTTCACTTAAATTGGACCCCAATTTTCAAGGTATAAGACCTTTTTAGTCCATTTTTTAACCTCAGTATTTTAATAGAACAATAAATAACCTAACCTATTTCCAATCTCCAAATGGGTTTGCTTTTCCCCCCATCTGTTTTAAAGTGTCCTTTAGTCAGATCGTCTAATTGTTTTGCATTTTAGGCTACTTGTGGCTATCTGCCATCCATTTTCTTTCTAATGGTTCCTTCCATTTCTCTTGAGATTTTTCTACTTCCTATACTTTAACACACGCGCGCACACACACAGAAATTTTAAATACAATCTCCAGATGTTTAAATATATGTAAATACATGTGTATGTGTGTATAATACATTGTGACATCTACATAAATAAGTGGAGACTGTACTTCTTATAAAAGTCTCTAACAACTGCTCGATGTAGTAGGACAGATAATTTCAGTATAGTGTAGTGACTAAGAACATGGACTCTGGAGCCAGACTGCCTGAGTTCATATGCCAGCTATGCTACTCACTAGCTGGCAAGTCACTTAACCTCCCTATGCCTGTTTATGCATCTATAACATGAGGATGATCACGATAATCTAATGATTGTTATGAGGATTAAATAAATTAACATAGATAAAATGCTCAGAACAGTGCCTGGCACCGGGCAGTGCTAGACAAATGTTAGCTAGCTGCTTTCTTTCTTTTTGAAGAGACAAAAGAATTCTAAATGATTGTTTTGGAAGTGATATGTGCCCATGGCATTTGAGACAGAACATATATCTATTCTGCCTGATAAGCTTTCCTTAGTTACCTAATTTCACCCAGGTCTTAGAGATTGATCACTGACTTCAGAGAGCGAAGTGGGAAGGAGAGGGACTCACGTAACTTCCCAAATTAAACTTCAAACCTCAAGTGATCATCTAGCACAATATCCTATTCTAACTAGGAATTAACATGAGCAATGCTCTTTCTCATAATAAGACATATTGCTTAGCTCATAGTTTTGCATGCATATTTTGGGAAAAGTTAAGGAAATCATAAGAATCACATATAAGTCATCCATCTCCTTCCCTTTGTCTACTCAGTCATCGACCTCGGTCCATTCTTTCTTGCAATACCTCTCTCGTGATCGCAATCACACTAATGTGCTTTGCTGGGCCCCGTGAGGCAGGCAGAAACCAGTAAGCCATTGTTCTGAACAGAAGGCATTCACAACACATCTTTCTAGTGGACACCTTCGAGCCTAAATTCCTGCATAGCATCTGTGGGGACAGAGTCCCAGAGAGCAGTTTCCAGGCTCTCAGCCTCGCCTCCCCTGGCTCGGGTAGTGAATGACCATCAACTGTGACTGGTTGGCCATCAGCTGTAACCGGTTAGCCAATTGACTACTGATGTAACTGCGGGGCTGTGTTGACTGGTTGGTTGGTTGGCAGGCAGAGAAGTGAACGGCGGACTGTGGATTGTGTGGCTATTACTACTGTGTGTGTCTCGCATGGCCGCCAGAGAGACTATAGTGGTATGACTCCCCTATATATGGCTCCGTGGGTGTTCCTTTTTGGACTAGCCACATCCTGCGTTCTTATGTGGGGAGCGGGACCAGAGGCCCCACAGGCCGCCCCGCAAGACAAATGGCGCAGCGAGCAAGGTCTCCCGCACAACAGCATCATACTCCAGCAATTCCCCTCACCCAGGCCAGTTTCCCTGCTGGCTTCTCCTCCAGTGTCATTTCCCCCGCGCTGGCCCTCCCTCAGGGCCTTCAAGGGCAAATGAGGCTCTACTGCTTGGACTGACTTTACCAATGCACCCTCCTTGCTGACCACAAAGGAACACTCACCCTCTCTCTTCAAGGTCTCTGCTCCTGCTATCCCCCCACATCGGGAATAACTTCTCTCCTCCGCCTACTCAAATTCCACCCATTCTGAAGGTCTAAATCTAGTTTTACCTCTTCCACGAAACTACCAGCCCTCGGTTTCCACTTTTCTGAACGCCTACAGTGCTTACTGTTTGGACCACACATTCTGGCAATTATAAAGCGAGTCTCCTATCTATGATTATTCACTTCATAACAAATGGCCTGTACGTACTTTCATGGGTTCCAACCAGTCCTGCCCTGCTACTATGGGAGGTGCCCAGCTCCTTTCCCAGCCAAGGACTCCCCTCACTTCTAAACAGAGAGGTGCCGAATACCATGGTTAAGGGCCTGGCCTCTGGAATCAGGCTGCTAGTGTCAGAAGCCTGGCTCCTCCACTCTACCAGCTATGAGACTTTGAGCAAGACTCTTAGCCTCACTGTGCCTCAGCTTCCTCATGTACAAAATGGAACTAATAACAGCACCTACAAGATAGGTTTTGTGTAAAGATTAAATGAAATAGTACAAGTGAAAAACTTAGAACACTGCCTGGCATAAACACTACATAAATGCTAGATGGTTATTAAGACATGTCACAATGTGGACTATCAGCCTAAACAGACTAAACTAAGCTGGTAACGTAATCATTTTATAAACTTTCAGATGATTAGAGCTAGAGAGCCTTTAGAACTTACGGAGCTCAATCCCCTCCTTTTACAGATGAGAAAACTGCTGCATAAGGAAGGGGAAATGACTAGCCCAGAGTCCCACAGCTGGGAAATGTCAGACCACTAAAACTCAAGCCCCCCCCCCTTTCCTTCCTCATACCTCAATGCAATTTTATCAATATTTCTAATAGGGAAAAAAGTTTCTGTATTCTAAGTAATCAAGTTACCAATGAACCCATGTGACAAAACTGATTAAGTTGGGGGTTGCCAGTATTGTCTAGAACACCAGCTGTTGTTTCAGGTGTGTGTGGGAGGGAATCTATAGGAGGGAGGGTGCTGGAGCAGCACTGTGAAAATCAGGAGACTAATGAGATGGGTGACCCTAGACAAGTCGTTTCCCATCTCTGGACCTCCGTTTCCCCAAATTATTATGGGAATCGAATCTCAACTAAACTTAGAGGCACATTGGAGACAAGGATGATGCTGTAAATGCTCAGGTTCTAAGAGAACCTACAGAGTCTGGCTCAGTATTAAACAAGGCAGACACTTGAATAATTACAGACTGACAAACTTCAAACCTCCTTCAGGTCTCTACTCAAATGTCACCTTTTCAGTGAGCCTTCCCACTGTACCCTCGTTACAATGGCAAACCCCTCCCCTCTTAGTTTATCTGTGCATTACTCAGGGCCATATGACATACCTTAATATTTTACTTTTTCCCCCCTCTGTGACTCTACCCACAAGGTGGGGACTTGGTCTGTTTTGCTCACCGCTGCATTCTCAGCCCCTAAACACTGCGTGGCACAGAGCAGACTTTGCATACGTATTGTTGACTGAATCAATAGAGGACGTCAAGGTTTCCTAATCAGCATTCAACTTGGGTTTCAAAGCACAACACGATGGTGAAAATGCAGTAAGCAAATTGTGGGTGTTTGTGTCGATATGCTAATAAAACCTATCAAATTTGGAGATAGTATCATGGCCCAAAATGTCTGCAAGGTCACTCATGCCAAGAGCTGTTGGTGAGGAAGTCATTAACCCCCAAGTTTTCACAGAAACTCTGACGAGCTGAATAAAAGTTGCAGCAGAGGGTGAAAGGTACACAGGATCTCTGTACTTTGTTTGCAACTTTTTCTGTAAATAGAAAATTATTCCAAAATATAAAGGTTATTAAAGAAAATAAAAAGGCATCTGCCTGGATGCTGCTCCGGATTTCCCAACGGATTTCTTGGACTGCGGAGGAGGCCATGACCATCACGTCCTTATTCTACGAGGACGAGGCTCTGTAGAGGTTCCCTTCACACCCACCCCTTCATTGGACCCGGCTCGCCGGGACATCGGTCGCCGTCCCCCACTGGCTTCTGGCCCCTCATCCCCAGAGCCCACACAGGACATTCAGGATTCCAACCAGCCCCCCCGCCCCCGGACGACGCCGCGGGCATGTTTCGGTCCCGCGCCCCGGCGCCGGGCTCCTTGGCTCTTCCCGACAGCGCAAGGGAAGTGCGGCGGCGAGTCGTCCTCCCGCTCCGCCGCCGCCGTCGCCGCCCGGAATCCGGGCAAGCCCCACCGCTCCAGGGTCCCCCACCTCGAACCCTGCCCCGGAGGCTGCCGTCGCCCAGCGCTGGGTATCAAGAGAAAACCGCCGGCGCCCACCCCCGCCGCGGCTCTCGGCCCCGCGGAGCTGTCGCCAGTCCCTCGGCCGCCGCCCCGGGCCCAGGGGCTGCACTCACCCGTGGGCGCGGCGTCCCCGCCGTCGGCGAAGCAGAGCAGCAGCACCCACAGCCCGCAGAGCCGCGCCGGTAGCTCCATGCAGCCCCTCGCCTTGGATCCCGGCGGGCGGTGGCAGCCTCGCCAGTCTCCGCCTCCCTCGCTCCCGCTCCCACTTCCCGGCTCCGCCGCCCTGGAGGCTGGGGGACGGCGCAGACGGGAAGGGCCGCCCCGCCCACCGGCCGCAGGTAACCCGAGCCCGCGAGCGCGGGCGGGGGCGGGAGCGGGGGTGGGGCGGGGGCAGGGGGCGGGACGCTGCGGTTCCGCGGCTTCGCGGCGCGACACCTGGTCTCGCCGCCCCTATCCCCTCCCGAGTCCGGTCGCCGGCCCAACAGAACTTCCTCGACCACGTCGAGGCCCAGCCCCAGTGCCTGCCGTCCCCGCCCCGGCCTGCGTCGCCGCTGCGTGCCGACTGGGAGGCCTCAGGAATGCCGAGGATAGGGCCAGCTACGGAAAGAACCTTGGCCTGGGAGTCTGGGCTTCCAATCTTGACCTCTGAGCCCTTGTTTCCTAAACTGTGACATCAGGGTGAATAATCGCAGACCGACCTCACAGGGTGGATTTGGAAGGCCAGAAAGGGGACTTGGCAGAGCGGCTCTGTGACAAGGAAGAGAGGTGTATTTGAATAATACATAATGTCGAATGGGAAAGAAAAAGCGCAACTCTAAATGTGAGGGTCATTGAGGCTGGGGATGGAGGAAAGCCGGAACCCTTATTAGTTTCCTATTACTGCTGTAATGAATTACCACGAATTTAGTGACTTAAAACAACACAGTTTTGAAGTATTCGAGTTCTGGATGTCAGAAGTCTCACTGGGCTAAAATCAAGGTGTGGGCAGAGCTGCTTTTCTTCTGGAGGTTCTAAGGGAGAATCTGTTTCCTTGCCTTTCCAATTTCTAGAGACTGCCCACATCCCTTGGCTTGTTGCTATAACACTTAGACTTATACTTCCCTGGTCACGTCTCCTCTGACTCTGACCCTACTGTCTTCCCATTTAATTTATAAAAACCCTGTCATTAGATTGGACCTACCAGATAATCCATGATAATCTCCTCATCTCAAAACCCTTGATTAATCACATCTGCAAAGTCCCTTTTGCCACGTAAGAGAACATTCACAGTTGTCTGGGATTAGGGCATGGACATCGTGGGTGGGTGGGGCATCATTCTGTCACTACCCCCAAAAAAGTGTCTGTCTGGATGAATGATGACACCCAATAACTGAAGTGTATTTTGGTTGAATGAAACCAGTGTATACTCCTGAAATATGTTGCAAAGAATATAGCAATTAAAATGCTGATAATACACCTTGTCTAGACCTTCCCCAAAGGGCATGGGGATGTTTAACCTATCCAGAACTTGCTCTTGGAATTAAGGCCCTCAAATTCAATAAATAGTTATTGTCCTTCCACGAACTGTGGTAGACAGTCGTTAAAAGCTGCAACCAGTGTGAGGGGCTATCATAAAAGCAAGAACAAGGAACTCTGGGACACAAGGAAGGGGCACATTCTGGGAATGGAGGAGCAAGGCAGGCTTCCAGGAAGCAGGCCTGCCTGTGCTGAATCTTCGGACATTGAATCCTGCAGTTCAAGGTTCAGCATAAATCCTTGCCTGCATATATTATTGAACAAAATAATGTTTATGAAAACACTTTGTAAACTGTCAAAGCCTATCGAACTGACAGATTATTTCTCAGTTATCGTTTCTTATACTGTAATTTCTAAATCCCCCTGCAAACAGGACAGCCGCCACTCTGTAACTTAAGGCCTCCCTCCCCCATCACCACACACACGCACTTGTTGACATTTGCCATAAACATATAATAAGTTTATAATAATGTTTCCAAAATGATTATGTCATCTGCCTTTAAGAAGTCTCCAGTTGGAACAAGAGTCCTTGGGGACTGGCTGACTGCCATTGGGGGCACTGTCTGCATAGACTGAGCAAGTGCTTAATGAAAGAACAGTAATGGCAGCAAATGATTAGGAAAATAAGGGTCACAGGTTGTCGTTAGCTTCCAGCACGGACCCTGAGAATTTGAACATTGTGAACAAAAGGACAAAGGACGGCAGTGTGGCCATGATAGTTCTGGCCTGCTGTCTGTGAGTAAGACTGTTATAGTCAGTTCCACTTCCTCTCAACGCTAAACATAAAGCAACATTTTTTTAAAAATGTGAAGGGGGGTGAAGGTTAGGCATGCTGTTTCTTGGACATCAAACTTTTATTTGTAATTTCTGTGTACTTTTATTCAAAGAGCATCTTGGATGGAATTAGGCCACTGTCCTGGTCTGCAGGAAGATGAAGATAAATGGAAGGCTTTCCAGGAACTGCCATAAACACAGAGCTCTCATTTTGCCTTTGTGTAATCGAAGTCATGATGAGTCAACATCAAGTTTAGCTTTAACCCTTAATTCATTGAGCCCTGACAACTTGGGTGTGAGACTACCAATTCCCGTTCCTTTGCACTTTGTCCTGAGGTGGCTGGAGTTCTGGGCTGATCTGTCTACCTCAGCCACTCTAGGTGGCTTTTCCGACCCCCTCCCCGCCCTTTCTCACTAGGCTTTCTTCTTTTCTGTAAGTGAAGTTAGAAAAGGGAACAAACAAGAAAATATCTGGGAGGAGAGAATAATGTCTCTCTTTCCAAAGTCAGGTCTTCTTCCATCAGTTAGAAACACCCTCCTGTATTCATAAAGGGCACAGACACCAGCATAAACCACAGGCTTCCCTAAGAATTCTGGCTCCTAGGTAAGAATCCCACAAAGTGTCTCCTACCTTTTATTATGCAAAAACTGAACAGATCCTCACGGCCACTGCAAAGACAAAAAGGGAAGAAGCAAATAGGGAATTTCCCTCCTTCTGACACTAGAGCAATGGTTCTAATGGGGTGATTTTGCTTCCTCAGGGGGCATTGGGCAATGTCTGGAGATACTTTTGTCATGACTTTGGGTGGTGGGCGTGCTACTGACACCTCGTGTGTAGAGGCCAGGAATGCTGCTAAACATCCTACTATGCACAGGATAGTCCCCCACCACAAAGACTTATTCAACTCAAAATGACAACAGTGCCAAAGTTGAGAAATCCTGAGCTACTGTACTCTTTGTTATCTTTTGTACTTTGCCCCTACCCACCCATTGTTCTAATGCCCACTAAAAATTTGTGAGACATTAATTCTAAAGGTACTTATCTTTGACACCTCTTTTCCTTGTATCAAGTGCTCCTAGTTTCTCCACCCCACCATCTAGCCCTGCAGTCACTTACATCATAAGACATCTCTCAGATGTATTCTCTACCTTCTTCACTTCCACTGTTCAACTCAGGGCCTTTTCACCTTTCCCTTATAGTATCAAACTGGTTTTCAAATCCGCCCTCCCCAAAACAGATCTTCTCAATGTGCAAATCTGATCATTTCACTCCCAGCTTGTTTCTTAAGTGACACCCTTACCTCTCAAATGCCACAAAAGGAAATCCCACTCCTTTGTCTGCAGGATTGCTTCTTCATGACAGATTTCCCTAACTCTTCCCAGCTTCATCACCAGCCAGGCTACCCAAGTCACTCAGAACTCTCGCACTCCTAGCCGAATGGCCACCTTTCAGCTGAATGTCCCTTGTAGGCAATTTTGTTCGGCCCGCATCAAGTTTAACTTTATTTGGATTTAGATGACAAAAATGAAAAAAAGAAAAATCAGGAGATTTTGCATAACACCCCAGATTTCCAGCTTTTCCTAAGAAATCAGAAGTTCTGGTAACATTAGAACTGTATTCCAGTATACCAACAGTCAGCAGGTGCTAAACAGGGGTGGCCACCTTAGCTACAGGGCACGCGCTCCCTGGCCTGGCCTGCTCCCCACACTTACTACTTGCCTGGCCCCTGTTTATCACCTCTGATATTTTCTGACTCCAAACCTTTCCTCTTGCTGTTCTCTTTGCTCAGAAAGCTTTTCTGTTCCTCAAGTGTCACATGTTTTGGGCTTCTTTAACCCCCAAATGCAAAATTATTTACTCCTTCCTACATGTGTGCTCATGGCACTTGACAAATCCCTCTACCATAGCAAATAATACAGAGGTGTGTGTGCATATCTATTTCTGCCACTGGATTCAACCTCCTGGAGGCCAGAGACTCTGTTCAGAGTGACTCTAGGATTTCCACATAGGAGGAGCTTAGGGGCAGTCATCTAATTGGAAGGGACAACCACGGGCCTTGTCTTGAAGCCATGCATGTATAGCAAGCACACTGCTCTTACTTAGATTCTAAGTTCATTTGGGGCAGCTGGAGTGAAGATACCAAGTGGCACCACAGAGAAGATAAAGATGAAAGTCACATGGTCAGTGACATACCTTGCCTTCAATGTGCAGGCTTAATTAACTTAATTGAAGGTTCTTGTTCTTCAGCAAGTGGTGTTTCTACAAGTTTGGAAGGGTCACTCAAGGCAGTGCTGTTTGCTCAAGAGGTCTGTGACAGGACCCTTTGGGTTTAGCCTGAGGCAGAGTAGCGTGGTGCTGGGGTATCTGGGTCAGTGTTCTGAGCCCTATTGACCTCTAGGTCTCCAAACTTTACAGAGGTTATTAAATTGACTCTTAAATTCAACAAGGCACTCCTCTGCTCAGAACTCTCCAACACCCCCCAAGGCCCTACCCCTTTCCACCTCACTAATCTCTCCTTTCTGTTCTCCAGCTACACTGACCTCCTGGCCATTTGTCACAACAGCCTAGTACAGTCTTGCCCTGCCTATTTCCTTTGCTACTTGCTCCCCCCTCCAAAAGAGCCACAGATCTCACTCCCTCCCATCATTCAGATCTCTCATGGAGGCCGTCTTGGCCACTATATCAAAAATTGCAAGCCCCATCCACACTCACTCATTATCCCCCTTCCCGGGTGATTCCATCTCTCAGCATTCGAATGGAAGCTTCATAAGGGCAGGGATTTTTTTCTGATTTGTTTCCAGCTGTATCCCCAGCACTCAGAACTGTCCCTGATACATAGTATATACTCAATAGATACTTTAATTAATGAAGAAATCATACTTTGCTAGGTGCTATGAGGGATACCAACCAACCAACCAAAAGCAGCAGTTCTTGTTTCCCTTGGGAAACTTCCAATCTAAGTGTGAAAAGGTATATAAAGCAGTTAGAGAAAATGAAAAACAAAACAAAACAAAAAAAACCCAGAAACAATAAGAATGCTCATTTGTGATACAGGTTTCAGAGAAAGGTGAGACAGACCAGTGTGGTTGGAATTGCTTTTAAAGGCTTCTTGGAGTAGATGGAGTTAAACTAGACCTTGAAGGACGACCAAAACTGAAACAGAGAGAGGTGAGCAGTGAGCAGCAGTCAGTTTATGGCTAGATCTCAAGCAATAAGGAATCACAGCAGACTTTTATAAACAAGGTGGTGACATAATAAAAGTGGTATTTGGGAGATCTGGTTTCTAAGATGAATTACCAAGACTTCCTTAATTCTTGCCCAGTGGCAAGAAGGCTAGGGAAATACCCTTTGAGGTTTTGGCAATCGGCCTCCTAGACAGTGGTTTGCTGTTACCATCAGACCCCAGGGCTGTGATGCTGATTCTTCTCTGGGCCCGAGGACTTAGGGTGCTACTCTATAAAACAGCACACCCCTGCGGCCTGAGACCCCTACTCTCTCTTGCTCTCCTGAAAGCATTCAATATCCCCTGCAGTTGCTCTGTGGCCTCAGTCCCTTCAGGCTGAAAACCTTCCTCTCCAAAATTGGCCCTATTCTGCTTTCTGACACTTTGGTGTCTGAAAGAGGAAAGGGCCTCTGTGCATCAGTCAGGGCTCCCCTCTTTGGCTTCTGGTTGGAGTGCTGTCATTGCTGCCACTACCCCAGCACCTCAGCCAGGATACCATGACACCTTTTCACAACACCCTCTCCACCCTGGATCTACAGCCTTACATATGTAGGCCCTATCCTCTTTTCCCTTTCCCTGCCCAGTTGCACACTGTCAAGGGCAGCTTTTAACAGCCCTGTTAGTGCCACACCATTCAGCTTCCTCATGTCTCTCTTTCTTTCTCTCTCTCTCTCCCCACTTTCTCCCTCTCTCTCCCTCTTTTTCTCCCTCTCCCTCTCTCTCTTTCTTCCTCAGCCTCAAGACTCCTCAGTTTAAAGATTCAAATGTATCATTTGCATGTTAGTAGCCTACACCTCCTTGCCCTGAAAAGTCTCCATTGTTTGTCTTGAATGTGTAGGGTGATTAATATTTACATCTGAACATAGAAACCTCCAGTCAGTCTCTCTTGTCTCTTAGGTGGCCCCTCAATCCATAAAGCCTCTCTGAGGAAGGGGCTCTTTGCATAGCTGTGACCTTGCCCCAGGAATCAAAGCTCTAATTTGCACATCCCCAGAAGTCACTTTGCCTATCTGCCTGTTGCACAGTTCCCTCTGCAAGCAAGGAATTGAGGCCTCACTTGGTAAACACTGGGCTTGGGGGATAGTGAAGCAGCAAAACCTACTCCAGTTTAGTCCCTGAATTACCTCATCTCTCCCACAACCCTTCACCTGGATTGCCCTTTCTGGTTCTGTGCTACTTAGAGCAAGACAACTGCAGCCCGACTTCATTGGTAGCATCTCTCCTGCTGTGCTGTGCTGTGCTGTGTGCGCCCTGGACTAAGAACTAGAGGCCAGCCTCACCACTTCTCAGCCACAGCAGCAAAGGCTAGTCATTTAACCTCTCTGCAGCCTCAGTTTCCAGGATGGTACCAGTCCTCATGAATTGGATGAGCTCTGTTTTGTGGCACAGATTTTTGTAAATGTTCCATGAGTCTCTGAGGAAAATGTATATTCTCCAATTATTGCGCTCAATATTCTACATGTGTCCATTAAATCAAGTTTATGGATAGTGCTGGTCAAATCAGTATACTTGCTTATTTTGTTGTTGTTGTCTGTTGGACCTATTAGTTGCTGAGAGACATGTTAAAATCTCCCACTATGATACAATGATAATGGATTGGTCAAGTTCTCTTTATAATTCTGTGTGTGTGTGTGTGTGTGTGTGTGTGTGTGTGCGTGTGTATACATAGATGTACATACATATATATATATATATATATATATATATATATACATACACATATATATATATATATACATACATATATATATATACATACATATATATATATACATATATATATACATATATACATATATATATATATATATATATATATATACATACATACACATAGGTATATGTATATATGAGGTCTGATAATTAAGTTCACAAACTTGTTGCAACAATGTTGCTAACGTTTTTTTTGATATCACAGGGATAAACCAACTGGACAAACAGTTAACCAACTTTACTATTTGAAAGCGCTGAAAAGGATGTGTGAAAAAGTTGGATGACCTGAACTTTTCTCCAACAATTCATGGCTCTTGCATCACGACAATGCTCACATGGCACTGTCTTTGAGGGAATTTTTAGCCAGTAAACAAAATGGAACACCCTCCCTACTCACCTGATCTGGTCCCCAATGACTTCTTTTTTTGCCCAAAGATAAATGAAATATTGAAAGGGAGACATTTTGATGACATTCAGGACATCAAGGGTAATACGATGACAACTGTGATGGCCATTCCAGAAAAAGAGTTCCAAAATTACTTTGAAGGGTGCACTAGGTGCTGGCGTTGGTGGATAGCTTCCCAAGGGGAGTACTTCAAAGGTGACCTTAGTGATATTCAGCAATGAGGTATGTAGCACTTTTTCTAGGATGAGTTCGCGAACTTAATTGTCCGACCTCATATATGTGTGTGTTGGTGCCAAAAATGTCTACACATTTTGAGAAAGGAAAAAACTATATTAAAATTGTAATACTCAATATATACCAATAACAAAAGATGAATACAAGTCATGTTTGACTTCTAAAATTACAAAAGGTGCTCAAAGTGGTTACCATCAGCATCCAGACATTTCTGATTATGGTGAACTATTGCTTGAGCAACGTTGACCAAAGTGTCCACTTGTATACATTTTTTTTGGCATCCCAGGTATATGATTTTTGAGACTATTTCATCAGATGCATGCAAATCTAGAATTGTTACAGCTTCATAGTGAACCAAGTCATTTGTCATTATGAGGTAACTTTCATTAACCTAGTAATGCTTTGTGCCTTAACGTCTATTTATTTGAACTAATATTATTATAACTTCATAAGCTTTCTTGTCATTTGTATGTGCCTGGTGTGATTTCCCACATCCTTACTTTCCTGTCTTTACCATTATGTTTTAGATGTGCTCTTCTAAATAACATATAGTACAAATTTGTATTTTCTAGCTGCTAGGCAATCATTATATTTTAACTGGGGAGTTTAGTTTTAATATATTTATACTTATATCTGCCATCTGATTTTGTGCTTTCTACTTGTCCTATTTTTTTTATCCTCTCCACTCTTGACTTCTTTTAAATGTTGTGGGGAGTTTTGGGGTCTCTTTTCATTGCAAGAGCATTTTTGTCTTTTGTAAAATAGACATCACAATAGTGTCTATCACAGGGTTTGTTCTAAGGATTGAATGAGATGAAGAAACACATAAAATATGTATCCAGTGCCTAGGACATACTAAGCACTAATAAATGGGAACTGTTATTAGAAGTTCTAGGAGAATGACGTCATCAAAATGGTGGCGTGAGGTGAGCCTCTGTAAAGCTCCCTGGAATTTACAACGAATCGAACAACAGTAACTGCACAAAGGACTCCCTGCACAGCAGACAGGCAAGACGAAGAGGCCCACTATTGAATACACCTAAAGGTGGGCAAACTGCGCAAGCGGGGGGAGGACGGAAGGGAGAAGTACGGAGATGGAGGGGCGCTGGCGTAGGATGCAGACCTAGCTCAGTGCTTCGAGCTTGCTCCATCCCAGAACTACCGCAGCTGCGGGAGAGGGAAGAACTCGGACTGCTAGGGCTCCGCTTATGGCCCACAGGGCTGAGGGGGCAGCATGTAACACGCCTGAACCCAACGCTCACGGCAGAGACCTCGGAGAAAAGACTGAGGGAAGAAGGCTGAAAACGGTGGTTTAAGCGCTCGCTGCCGAGCAGAGAATGGAAGCCTCAGGCACTGAGACTAGCCGCCCCCTACCTACCCTCCCAGAGCTCACACCGCACCCAGCTTCCCGGTGCTAGAAACGGAACAGTAGCAGTGTCAAATCAAAAGAACAGAATATTTGCTGTTCTGAGAACTGTGGACCGCAGAGAGATGCGCAGCCCAACTAGTTCCGGCAAAGCGGGGGGGGAGTTGTGGAAGAAGGACTGGCTGTGGAGGTGGACGCTGCCATTGCTCTGGGCCACCTCTCACAACTCACCCCGTCCCTGGCCCCACCTATCTGGGAGGATGCCTGCAGGAGAAAACAGAACAGCTGAAACATACAAGCTCTGAATCTGGTGCAGGAAGACTTTTGGAACTTCAAAAGCTCTCCGCATACCCACACGGACACTGCGCCCTGTGACCCAGGCGAACTATTAACAGAGGAGAAGCCCGTCTCCCAGGGAATCCCCCCATTGTGTGAGAAGCTGGAATAGTGCAGAGAAAACATAGCACTACCGTGTGAGAGAGAAAAAAAAGGCTGCAGTCAGAGAGAAAATAAAACATTCTACCAACAAGTACTGGAAAACAAAAGAAAGACCTCTTCCTATCAACCTGTTGCAGAAGCCACTCCTGTAGATGTCTAGGAAGAGAAATAATAAATCAGTAATTGCCATGAATAACCAAGGCAACAAGACAGCTCAGAAAGAAAGTGAAAAGTCTCCAGAAAAGGAACTTAAAGATATGGAAATATGTGACTTAAATGGCAGAGAATTCAAGATTGCAGTTCTGAAAAAAACTCAACGAGATTCAAGAAAACACAGAAAGGCAGTTTAATGAACTCAGAAACACAATCAAAGAACAACATGAGCATTTTCTGAAAGAGATTGAAATTTTAAAAAAGAACAAAATAGAATTTCTGGAGATTAAGCACTCAATAGAAGAAATTAAGAATGAAATAGCCAGCTTAGGTAGTAGAGTTGACCAGATGGGGGAAAGAATCAGTGACATTGAAGATAGAAACCTGGAAATGACACGGATGGAAGAAGAAAGAGACTTGAGACTTAAAAGAAATGAAAGAACTCTACAAGAACTTTCTGACTCCATCAGAAAGAGCAATATAAGAATAATGGGCATACCAGAAGGAGAAGAAAGAGAGAAGGGAACAGAGAACATATTCAAACAAATTGTTGATGACAACTTCCCAAACTTGTGGACATAACTGGATCCTCGAATCCAAGAAGCAAATAGAACACCTAGTTACCGCAATCCCAACAGGCCTTCTCCAAGGCACATTGTATTGAAGCTGTCTAAAATCAACAACAAAGAAAGAATTCTCAAGGCAGCCAGGGAAAAGAAGACGGTGACTTACAAAGGAAAGCCCATTAGATTATCATCAGATTTTTCAGCAGAAACTCTACAAGCTAGGAGGGCATGGAACCAAATATTCAAACTATTGAAAGAGAGAAATTATGAGCCAAGAATATATATATCCAGCAAAGATATCCTTTAGATATGAAGGAGGAATAAAGACCTTTCCAGACATACAGAAGCTGAAGGAATTTTCTAATACACGACCTGCACTACAAGAAATACTAAAGGAGGCTATTCGACCACCATCTACAGGGACAATTTGTGGCAACCAAAACTCAAAAAGGGGGAGAGTAAAGGCCTGAACCGGAATATAGGAATGGAGAAAATAAGCGTGCTGAAGAAAATGGAATCCTCTAAATATCAAACTTACTTTTACATAAATTTAAGGGTAACCACTAAAAAAAAAAAAAAATCCAGTACTGAAATATATACTGTAATAAAAGAAGAAACAGAGGGAAACATCTTAGAATACCACCACACAAAAATAATAGACAACAACAAAAAGGCAAAGAAACAATGGAGACACAGCCTTACCAGAAAATTAAAGATA